>NC_140579.1:162136641-162700641 GCF_964204655.1 Triturus cristatus
GCTCCCAGGAAGGCAGGAAAGCGTGGAGAAGACTCAAGCGCAGGTTCTGCAGAACGAGGCCTGGGGACTCCTCCGTCACGTCAGCTGACAAACAGGGAGAAGTCGAAGGATGCTTTGACTTCTTGGATTTCTTATGCCTCATACCGGACTACTTTGAGTGGGAGGATGAGGACTTAGGACTTCGGAGTGGTGACCGAGCCTTCCTCTTGACCGGGACCGAGAAGGAGACCTCCGGGGTGAATGACACAAGAGGCGATCGCTGGGCAGCAAGTATCTTTAGGGACTGCTCCCTCAAAGCTTTTAGAGCCGTGGCCTGGCCATCGGAATGAGACTGAGTTGTGGTCGCGCTCCAGGAACCAAAGACAAATCAGGTATGGATCCATTACCGAGATGGTGTGGTGGAAGACACCACATGGCTTAGATTCAGAAGTCTTCTTTGACATGTTGAAAAAACCTACACACCAAAAATGCTCGACAAAAAGTTGAAAAAAGTCTGTCAAAAGGTGACAGTGTAGCTCTCTTCACAAATCTGCGCTGACACGGAAAGAAAATAACTGATGTCAGCTAAGCCTGGGTGGTGAACTCAGCTCTGTTCGCAGAGGTTGCAGAGTTTTTCGCAATCCAGAATACGCAGACTACCCAAAAACTCTGCGTAGCGGAGATTTGTCCTCACTCGCCAACGGTAAGTTGGCGAGCATGAGCAAGGAAAGTCCAATACTAGACGACTTTGAGAGACCTTACGTTTGCATTGAGGAAGCTGCCACTCGAGTAGAACTTCTACTTGAGTGGCAGAAAGAAGCAGCACCCATTTGCACAGAGCGGGACAAACACCTGGCACTAAAAATAAGTGTGAAAGGCTTGAGGTAACCCAATCCGCCACTCGCGGAATTCTGTGTGGCTTTGCTGAGTTTTTTTGTCACTTCACAGGAACTCCACCCAGACTTAATGTCAGTCTGCCGAGGTGACGCCTATATAGGTGACACAGACGTCACAACAGTGGTGACAGCGCCGACGCCACCTATCGGGGCGCAAGGGTATTGCTAGAAGCAAAACCTTCCGGATACAGTCTACCAGGAAAATTCAAAGGTAAGGAATCTGCAGCTAGATGTCTCTATCAGATACGATGAGCATGTTGGGAGGAGTTTGAAAGAGGTGCGTCCTCCCACCAACGCTTTTTTCCTTCCATTTAAATGATGCATTTAGCCACTTAATTTATTGCACCAATGATGCCACCAAACTTGTCGGAGTCTCTATCCCCAGGCTGCTGTCTGCAGACGATACTCTGCTTATCACAAGGACATCAGTTGGAATCAAGAAACTATTAAACACATTTCAAGATTTCTGTACTTTAAGGGGGCATGAGATTAACGCACAGAAAACAAAATTCATGACCCTGTGTCTGCATAGATCCTTACGCAAAAATTTGCCACTTGTGGGTACACTGCTTTAAGAAGTGAACCATTTTGATTATCTCGGAATTAGACTTACTAGTTCCTTAACGTGGTCTGCACATATAGAGAAGAGTAAGGCCATTATTGTTCACAAAACAGCTGCTATTGGAAGGATGTATATCGAAGTAAATAGGGCTGAAGCAAACTCCGCTCCATTATATAGGGCAGAGCTCCTTCAGCTCCACTTTTTGTTAGGGAAAAATCAGTTTATTAGATCATTATTTTCTTTATCCCAGTCCACCCTGCTCATCCCTGTATACTTTGATCTGGCCTTTAACCGGACTGATGATCTGGCAATACTGAGACCCTAGTTTATTAGATCAGGGTTTGGTCTACGCTGGAACTGAAATCCTTTGGACAGGGACTCAGGGAATTGGTGCAGTTGGATAGCAATGTGACCATCTCATGGTTGTTGCACGTTAAAAAATGGCTTCATATTCTGCGGCTGGAAGGCATGTGGTCCATCCCTTCCTCTGTCAACCATTCATTAAACGCACTTTTGAAGAAATTATTCTGAAGGGATTATCAAAGCTGACTATCATTGGAGTTTGGACAGAGATAACCTCACTGGCAGGTTTCTGATCAAAAAACCACATCCGCTATTTGAAGTATACCTTGATGAGGTTAATCCTTACTGTGCCAGAAGACTTCTCATTAAGTTTAAGGTTGGTACCCTGGCATTGAAAAGCTATACATGTAAATGGAATAGACAGTGCCAGGGGAAAAGGTTTCGTTCCGTTTGTTCGGATTGGGTGGAAACTATTGGGCATGTTTTGTTTAGCTGCCCGCTGTAGAAATGTGCTAGAGGCAAGTGGTTGAAACCATATTGCTGGAATCTAGGGTTCAGGCATTATTTCCATGCCTTCTGTATACTCCAATTCGATACAACCAAGCTAATGGTTTTTTGCTTGAGCAGATTTTTAATGGCAGTGGGAGTGACGAGGAAATATCGGGGTCACCCACTTTAGCAGTGTGTCCTGGTCACGTGGTATTAAGTGAACCTGCAGTCCTTTACCATCTTGGGCTGGAAGGTTTAGACACGACCAGAACAACTGGTTTTAGCATGCTGTACGTTTGTTGATTTGTTGCAAAGTGCTGTGATTTTATTTTTCCTGGTCCCATGCTTTTTATTTTACTTTAATGTAGATCTGTTTACCGCACTTTATTAATAAAGTTAACAGGTGAAGCTCTGTTAGATATGCACTCTGTACTGTATGGGGAGGCATGTGAATAGTTCTTTGTATACTACCTAGGGGAGGGTCATGTCATGATTTTTATATTCCTTTTTATCTTTGCTGTTTTAACTTTGTAATTTTGAGCATATGGTTGGTTTGTAATGATGTATTTTTATGCATTTGCTTTTATGGTTCTTGTGACCAAAATAAAGTGTTTGACTATTGGTCTACCTTGTGGAGGCAGCAGATCAAGTGGAGGAAGTGGCACTTCCGCTGTTAATGGGTGCAGCTTAGGTCGAGGTCGGCCCAGCGTTGACTCCAAGTCAGAGAGCACCTGGGGATCTCCTCATCCGGCGTCAATGGAGTTGGTACAGGTGTGTAAGTCCTGGGGCCTGGTGTGGGTGATGCCACCGGAGGCATGGTCTGGACCGGGGGCGTTGTAACAGGCTCAGAAGAACCAACTGGCACTGTGGGTGAACCCGCTGGAAGTACTCCAGACTGAAGGCCTCTCTGGGGCCTGAAGTTGAGCCAGAGAGTCTCGGCAAGGATCCGCAGAGCCAGGGTATGGCTATGAGGAGCTCTTCAATCTGTTGTGGAGTGGCAGACAGCCCCAGAAACTTAGGTTATGTCAGAACCAGTTGCGGGCTAGTCTCTGAAGTAGAACAGCAACTCAGGGTTGAGACTGATAGCCACGGCCCCCCCTCCAGCACCTTCTCTGGCAAATGCAAGCGGTGAGAGGGTGCCAAGTCCCTCTTCAATGTCTTGTTCTTCTTTTTGGACTTACCGGACAATTTGGATCATGACAATGATTGGCCTCTGGAGCTGCTTCCGCAGCTCCTGGGAGGAATGTTACCAGGACCTAAGCTTCCACTTGGACCACAACTTAAATTAGTCTCAATGAGGAATCAACTTGAGCTTGGAGATGTAAGTTTTTGACTAGTGGTCTCGGATGGCCTTCAGGTTCATCGATGTACAGTCACTGCAGGCTTGGAGTCGTGACTACCACAGGCACCCACAGGCCCACCTGATGGTGATCTGTCGGAGATATTTGCAATATTCCCAACAGTACTAAAAAAAACCTGTTTATTTTGGGAGACACTGCATGCACACTATACAATTTGGAGAAAATATCAAGGTAAGTGAGAGAGAGCTCTGAATCCGCGTCTGGTGGTGCAGAAAGAAAGGGACTGACGCCAGCAAGTGGGAATGGAGCCTATATAGGCTTCACACATTTCCGAAGTGGAACAGCATCAGTGCGGATTTAAACGCACCACATACTGCCACACAAAGGTACTGCTGAAATGTTTCCAGATCTAACCTGATGCCTAGGGAATAGAACCACCAGTTTTCGCATCGATTTTCATTGAGTTGAAGAGGTATCTACTTTTGAAGCATATCCTATGCCCAGAGTGGATGATTTCATTGAGAGCCTGGGGTCAGCAAATACATTAGCACCCTAGATGTCACAAAGGTATATTGGGAGGTTCCTTTTAGAGGCTCAGATAGACACAAAAGGAAAATGCTACTTACCTATGCACTAGTATGAATTCTGCAGCTCATATGCCTCGAACATGCTACTTACCAGTATACATCTGTGCATGGCATGTAGAGCTGTAGATTTGTATACTTGTGCATAGATCGCAATCTGGTGTTGGGCTCAGATGTTTGCACTTTGTTTTTGTCTTGGAAGAAGCCTTTTGTAGTCACAAGGTAGGTGACGACTCCTTAGAACAATAGTGTGCATGGGCATCGACTCCATCTCCAGATTGTTTTGCCATGGAGGATCATGATAGAGTAAGAAATAGAAAATGATGTCCATGTGTAATGTATCTAAGAAAGATAGTACTGGCACAGATAGAGGTATCCGGGGAGGCGGGTGGGCGTATACAAATCTACAGCTCCACATGTCAAGAACAGATGCATACTGGTAAGTAGCATTTTCCGTTCGAGGCACATGAGCTGTAGATTGTATACTTGTGCATAGACTATATAGCAGTTACTCCCTTAGCGGTATCTGTTTCAGTGGTTTGAAAAAGTGTTCTTAATACAGCCTGGCCCACACTACCTTGTTGTTTTGCTTGCACGTCTACACAATAGTGTTTTGTGAACGTGTGAGGTGTAGACCAAGTTGCTGCTTTGCAAATGTCATCTAGGGGAAAGTTCCCTAAGAATGCCATAGATGCCTCTAGTTTATGTGTGGAGTGAGCCCTAGGGGAATGGTTAAGGTGCGTTTGGCTTTCGCATAGCATATTTGGATGCATTTAACAATCCACCTTGCAATCCCTGTTTTTGAGATAGGCTTGCCTTTATGAGGAGAAGGAAGGAGATATTGTTGTATGTTGGACGGTTGGAGGTGGGATTTGGTGAGGTTTACCATGAATCCCAAGTGGTGAAGCAGTTGGATTGTTTTGTGTGTGTGTTGCACACAGCTGCTGTGAGACTTGGCTTTTATAAGCAAGTCGTCTAGATAAGGGAAAACATGAATGTGCTGTCTTAAGTGGGCTGCAACTACTGCGAGCCACTTGGTGAAGACTCTGGGTGCTGTAGTCACCCCGAATGGGAGGAACTTGAACTGGTTGTGTTGACCATCTACCACGAACCCGAGATATTTCCTGTGAGCGGGGTAAATGGGAATATAAAAGTAGGCGTCTTAAATCCAGAGTGGAGAGAAAGTCGCCCTGTTGAAGTAGTGGGAGCTCCTGTTGAGGAGTGACCATGTGGAAGTGGTCCCACTGAATGTAGAGGTTTAGCGGTCGGAGGTCCAATATGGGCCTGAGAGAGCCGCCCTTTGTGGGATTAGAAAATAGAGGGAGTAAACCCCGGTGCCTTGGTGAGGCAAGGGGACTGGTTCTATTGCAGGTTTTTGTAATAGAGAGAGAACCTATTGTTTGAGAAGTGTTAGATGTTCTGTGGACATTGGACGTTGTCTGGGAGGAATGTTTGGGGGGAGTAGAGGGGAGTTCCAGGCAATAACAATACTGGATAATTTGTCTTACTGACTTGACTGTTGTGATTGAATTCCAGACAGGTAGGAACTGTGATAGACGTCCCCCGACAGGAGTGGAATGATCGGGGATAGTGGAGGGGTCACTGTTTGGTGGTAAGGGAAGTGCGGGTGGAGTATCCCCTGCCTCTTCCTTTATTATATCCTCTGTATCCTCCCCGAAATTATCCTTTGGATGAGGAGGATTGATTGGTGCTTTTATAAGAGGAGGAGGTGTTTTCTGATGCAGCAGTCTTTGAACCAACCCTATAAAAGAAGCAACGAAAAGAACCTCTATTAGAGGGTAGTTGTAATGCCCCCAAGGCTTTAGCAGTCTCGGTGTCTCTCTTCATTTTTTCCAATGAAGAATGGACTGTGGGGCCAAAAAAGTGTTCTTGATCAAATGGCTGATTAAGAAGTACCGACGGTACTTCTTGTTTGAATCCTGAGATTCGAAGCCAAGCGTGTCGGCGTAGCAAAACGCTGGTGTTAATGGCACGCGAGGCTGTATCAGCTGCATCAAGGGCACATTTGATGGAAGTGTTTGTGATAAGGTTACCCTCTTGAATGAGGTCGTGAGCTTTATCCTTGTATTGGTCTGGTAAATGTTGCATCAGTTTTTCTAGCTCGTCATAGTGATCTCTAGCATACCACGCCAGGAGAGCTTGTGCATTGGCAATGTGCCAATGATTGGCAGCTTGAGATGCGATTCTCTTCCTTGATGCATCTATAAGTTCTGATTCCTTGTCAGGTGGAGGGGCGTCACCGGTTGTCTGAGAATTCGCCTTTTTCCGTGCATTTGAAACAACAAGCGAATCTAAAGGTACCTGACCCTGATGTAAATTGGGTCTGTAGGAGCAGCTTTATATTTTTTGTCTACCCTTGGCTCAAGTATTCTAGCTTTAACAGGGTCTTTGAATACCTTATTGGCGTGTTTTATCATACCCTTGAGCATGGGCAGTGTATTTGTGGTTCTTTGTGAGGGAGCAAAAGTTTCCACTAAGAAATCCTCTTCCAAGAGATCAGCATTTAATTCCATCCCATGGTATTGAGCAGCTCTATTAATGAGCTGCGCGAAACTAATATCGTCATCAGGTGGTGATGGTCTGGAGGGATATAGATCGGGGTCATCAGTATGATCCGGGTCTTTATCTCCTCCTTTATCTCCTCCTTCTCCTTTCCTCCTCTCCATTTATTTTATCTCCTCTCCATTTATTTTATCTCCTCTCCTCTCATTTTATCTCCTCTCCTCTCATTTTATCTCCTCTCCTCTCATTTCATCTCCTCTCCTCTCATTTCATCTCCTCTCCTCTCATTTCATCTCCTCTCCTCTCATTTCATCTCCTCTCCTCTCATTTCATCTCCTCTCCTCTCATTTCATCTCCTCTCCTCTCATTTCATCTCCTCTCCTCTCATTTCATCTCCTCTCCTCTCATTTCATCTCCTCTCCTCTCATTTCATCTCCTCTCCTCTCATTTCATCTCCTCTCCTCTCCTCTCATTTCATCTCCTCTCCTCTCATTTCATCTCCTCTCCTCTCATTTCATCTCCTCTCCTCTCATTTCATCTCCTCTCCTTTCATCTCCTCTCCTCTCCTCTCATTTCATCTCCTCTCCTCTCATTTCATCTCCTCTCCTCTCCTTTCATCTCCTCTCCTCTCCTTTCATCTCATCTCCTCTCCTCTCATTTCATCTCATTTCATCTCCTCTCCTCTCATTTCATCTCATTTCATCTCCTCTCCTCTCATTTCATCTCCTCTCCTCTCATTTCATCTCCTCTCCTTTCATCTCCTCTCCTCTCCTTTCATCTCCTCTCCTCTCATTTCATCTCCTCTCCTCTCATTTCATCTCCTCTCCTCTCATTTCATCTCCTCTCCTCTCATTTCATCTCCTCTCCTCTCATTTCATCTCCTCTCCTCTCATTTCATCTCCTCTCCTCTCATTTCATCTCCTCTCCTCTCATTTCATCTCCTCTCCTCTCATTTCATCTCCTCTCCTTTCATCTCCTCTCCTTTCATCTCCTCTCCTCTCATTTCATCTCCTCTCCTCTCATTTCATCTCCTCTCCTCTCATTTCATCTCCTCTCCTCTCCTTTCATCTCCTCTCCTCTCCTTTCATCTCCTCTCCTCTCATTTCATCTCCTCTCCTCTCATTTCATCTCCTCTCCTCTCATTTCATCTCCTCTCCTCTCATTTCATCTCCTCTCCTCTCATTTCATCTCCTCTCCTCTCCTCTCCTTTCATCTCCTCTCCTCTCCTTTCATCTCCTTTCATCTCCTCTCCTCTCATTTCATCTCATTTCATCTCATTTCATCTCCTCTCCTCTCCTCTCCTCTCCTCTCCTCTCCTCTCCTCTCATCTCCTCTCATTTCATCTCCTCTCATTTCATCTCCTCTCCTCATTTCATCTCCTCTCCTCTCATTTCCTCTCATTTCATCTCCTCTCCTCTCATTTCATCTCCTCTCCTCTCATTTCATCTCCTCTCCTCTCCTCTCCTTTCATCTCCTCTCCTCTCCTCTCATTTCATCTCCTCTCCTCTCATTTCATCTCCTCTTCTCTCATTTCATCTCCTCTTCTCTCATTTCATCTCCTCTTCTCTCATTTCATCTCCTCTTCTCTCATTTCATCTCCTCTTCTCTCATTTCATCTCCTCTTCTCTCATTTCATCTCCTCTTCTCTCATTTCATCTCCTCTCCTCTCCTCTCATTCATCTCCTCTCCTCTCATTTCATCTCCTCTCCTCTCATTTCATCTCCTCTCCTCTCATTTCCATCTCCTCTCCTCTCATTCATCTCCTCTCCTCTCCCTCTCCTCTCATTTCATCTCCTCTCCTCTCATTTCATCTCCTCTCTCTCATTTCATCTCCTTCTCTCTCATTTCATCTCCTCTCATTTCATCTCCTCTCCTCTCATTTCATCTCCTCTCCTCTCATTTCATCTCCTCTCCTCTCATTTCATCTCCTCTCCTCTCATCTCATCTCCTCTCATTTCATCTCCTCTTCTCTCATTTCATCTCCTCTTCTCTCATTTCATCTCCTCTTCTCTCATTTCATCTCCTCTTCTCTCATTTCATCTCCTCTTCTCTCATTTCATCTCCTCTCCTCTCATTTCATCTCCTCTCCTTTCATCTCCTCTCCTCTCCTTTCATCTCCTCTCCTCTCATTTCATCTCCTCTCCTCTCATTTCATCTCCTCTCCTCTCCTTTCATCTCCTCTCCTCTCCTTTCATCTCCTCTCCTCTCATTTCATCTCATTTCATCTCATTTCATCTCCTCTCCTCTCCTCTCATTTCATCTCCTCTCATTTCATCTCCTCTCCTCTCATTTCATCTCCTCTCCTCTCATTTCCTCTCATTTCATCTCCTCTCCTCTCCTCTCATTTCATCTCCTCTCCTCTCCTCTCATTTCATCTCCTCTCCTCTCATTTCATCTCCTCTCCTCTCATTTCATCTCCTCTTCTCTCATTTCATCTCCTCTTCCTCTCATTTCATCTCCTCTTCTCTCATTTCATCTCCTCTTCTCTCATTTCATCTCCTCTTCTCTCATTTCATCTCCTCTTCTCTCATTTCATCTCCTCTTCTCTCATTTCATCTCCTCTTCTCTCATTTCATCTCCTCTTCTCTCATTTCATCTCCTCTCCTCTCCTCTCATTTCATCTCCTCTCCTCTCATTTCATCTCCTCTCCTCTCATTTCATCTCCTCTCCTCTCATTTCATCTCCTCTCCCTCTCATTTCATCTCCTCTCCTCTCATTCATCTCCTCTCCTCTCCTCTCCTCTCATTTCATCTCCTCTCCTCTCATTTCATCTCCTCTTCTCTCATTTCATCTCCTCTTCTCTCATTTCATCTCCTCTCATTTCATCTCCTCTCCTCTCATTTCATCTCCTCTCCTCTCATTTCATCTCCTCTCCTCTCATCTCATCTCCTCTCCTCTCATTTCATCTCCTCTTCTCTCATTTCATCTCCTCTTCTCTCATTTCATCTCCTCTTCTCTCATTTCATCTCCTCTTCTCTCATTTCATCTCCTCTCCTCTCATTTCATCTCCTCTCCTCTCATTTCATCTCCTCTCCTCTCATTTCATCTCCTCTCCTCTCATTTCATCTCCTCTCCTCTCCTCTCATTTCATCTCCTCTCCTCTCCTTTTATCTCCTCTCCTCTCCTTTTATCTCCTCCCGTCTCCTTTTATCTCCTCCCGTCTCCTTTTATCTCCTCTCCTTTTTCGCCTCTCCTTTTATCGCCTCTCCTTTTATCGCCTCTCCTTTTATCGCCTCTCCTTTTATCGCCTCTCCTTTTATCGCCTCTCCTTTTATCGCCTCTCCTTTTATCGCCTCTCCTTTTATCGCCTCTCCTTTTATCGCCTCTCCTTTTATCGCCTCTCCTCTTATCGCCTCTCCTCTTATCGCCTCTCCTCTTATCGCCTCTCCTCTTATCGCCTCTCCTCTTATCTCCTCTCCTCTTATTTTATCTCCTCTCCTCTCCTTTTATTTTATCTCCTTTGATCTCCTCTCCTCTCATCTCCTCTCCTTTTATTTTATCTCCTCTCCTCTCATTTTATTTCATCTCCTCTCCTTTCATTTTATCTCCTCTTCTCTCCTTTTATTTTATCTCCTCTTCTCCCCTTTATTTTATCTCCTCTTCTCCCCTTTTATTTCATCTCCTCTCCTCTCATTATTTTATCTCCTCTCCTCTCATTATTTTATCTCCTCTCCTCTCATTATTTCATCTCCTCTCCTCATTTCATCTCCTCTTCCTCTCATTTCATCTCCTCTCCTCTCCTCTTATTTCATCTCCTCTCCTCTCCTCTCCTCTCATTTCATCTCCTCTCCTCTCATTTCATCTCCTCTCCTCTCATTTCATCTCCTCTCATTTCATCTCCTCTCATTTCATCTCCTCTCATTTCCTCTCCTCTCATTTCATCTCCTCTCATTTCATCTCCTCTCATTTCATCTCCTCTCATCTTCATCTCCTCTCCTCTCATTTCATCTCCTCTCCTCTCATTTCATCTCCTCTCCTCTCATTTCTCTCCTCTCCTCTCATTTCATCTCCTCTCATTTCATCTCCTCTCATTTCATCTCCTCTCATTTCATCTCCTCTCATTTCATCTCCTCTCATTTCATCTCCTCTCATTTCATCCCTCTCCTCTCATTTCATCTCCTCTCCTCTCATTTCATCTCCTCTCCTCTCATTTCATCTCCTCTCCTCTCATTTCATCTCCTTTCCTCTCATTTCATCTCCTCTCCTCTCATTTCATCTCCTCTCCTCTCATTTCATCTCCTCTCCTCTCATTTCATCTCCTCTCATTTTATCTCCTCTCATTTTATCTCCTCTCCTCTTATTTTATCTCCTCTCCATCTTATTTTATCTCCTCTCCTCTCATTTTATCTCCTCTCCATATTTTATCTCCTCCCCTTTTATTTTATCTCCTCTCCTATTTTATCTCCTCCCCTTTATTTTATCTCCTCTCCTCTATTTTATCTCCTCTCATCTTATTTTATCTCCTCTCCTCTCATTTCATCTCCTCTCCTCTCATTTCATCTCCTCTCCTCTCATTTCATCTCCTCTCCTCTCATTTCATCTCCTCTCCTCTCATTTCATCTCCTCTCATTTCCTCTCCTCTCATTTCATCTCCTCTCCTCTCATTTCATCTCCTCTCCTCTCATTTCATCTCCTCTCATTTCCTCTCCTCTCATTTCATCTCCTCTCCTCTCATTTCATCTCCTCTCCTCTCATTTCATCTCCTCTCCTCTCATTTCATCTCCTTTCCTCTCATTTCATCTCCTCTCCTCTCATTTCATCTCCTCTCCTCTCATTTCATCTCCTCTCCTCTCATTTCATCTCCTCTCCTCTCATTTCATCTCCTCTCCTCTCATTTCATCTCCTCTCATTTCATCTCCTCTCCATTTTATCTCCTCTCATTTTATCTCCTCTCCTCTTATTTTATCTCCTCTCATCTTATTTTATCTCCTCTCCTCTCATTTTATCTCCTCTCCTCTCATTTTATCTCCTCCCCTTTTATTTTATCTCCTCTCCTCTTATTTTTATCTCCTCTCATCTTATTTTATCTCCTCTCATTTTATCTCCTCATCTTATTTTATCTCCTCTCCTCTCATTTCATCTCCTCTCCTCTCATTTCATCTCCTCTCCTCTCATTTCATCTCCTCTCCTCTCATTTCATCTCCCTCTCCTCTCATTTCATCTCCTCTCCTCTCATTTCATCTCCCATTCATGTACTCTCTTTTTATCTCCTCTCATTTTATCTCCTCTCATTTTATCTCCTCTCCTCTTATTTTATCTCCTCTCCTCTTATTTTATCTCCTCTCATTTTATCTCCTCTCATCTTATTTTATCTCCTCTCCTCTCATTTTATCTCCTCTCCTTATTTTATCTCCTCCCCTTTTATTTTATCTCCTCTCCTCTTATTTTATCTCCTCTCCTCTTATTTTATCTCCTCTCATTTTATCTCCTCTCATCTTATTTTATCTCCTCTCCTCTCATTATTTTATCTCTTCTCCTCTCCTTATTTTATCTCCTCTCATTTTATTTCATCTCCTCTCATTTCATTTCATCTCCTCATTTCATCTCCTCTCATTTCATCTCCTCTCCTCTCATTCTCCTCATTTTATCTCCTCTCATTCTCCTCATTTTATCTCCTCTCCTTTCCTTTCATCTCCTCTCCTCTCCTTTCATCTCCTCTCCTTTCATCTCCTCTCCTCTCCTTTCATCTCCTCTCCTCTCCTTTCATCTCCTCTCCTCTCCTCTCCTTTCATCTCCTCTCCTTTCATCTCCTCTCCTCTCCTTTCATCTCCTCTCCTCTCCTTTTATCTCCTATCCTCTCCTTTTAATCTCCTATCCTCTCCTTTTATTTTATCTCCTCTCAGCTCCTTCTCCTCTCTCTCATCTTGTCTCCTTTTCTCTCATCTCCTCACCTTTTATTTTATCTCCTCACCTTTTATTTTATCTCCTCTCCTTTTATTTTATCTCCTCTCCTTTTATCTCCTCTCCTTTTATCTCCTCTCCTTTTATCTCCTCTCCTTTTATCTCCTCTCCTTTTATCTCCTATCCTCTCCTTTTATTTTATCTCCTCTCCTTATTTTATCTCCTCTCCTTATTTTTATCTCCTCTCCTTATTTTATCTCCTCTCCTTATTTTATCTCCTCTCCTCATTTATCTCCTCTCCTCATTTTATCTCCTCTCCTCATTTTATCTCCTCTCCTCATTTTATCTCCTCTCCTCATTTTATCTCCTCTCCTTTTATCTCCTCTCCTTTTATCTCCTCTCCTTTTATCTCCTCTCCTCTCCTCTCCTTATCTCCTCTCTCCTTTTATCTCCTCTCCTCCTTTTATCTCCTCTCCTCCTTTTATCTCCTCTCCTCCTTTTATCTCCTCTCCTCCTTTTATCTCCTCTCCTTTTTTGATCTCCTCTCCTTCCATCTTTTATCTCCTCTCCTTATTTTATCTCCTCTCCTTATTTCATCTCCTCTCCTTATTTCATCTCCTCTCCTTATTTCATCTCCTCTCCTTATTTCATCTCCTCTCCTTATTTTATCTCCTCTCCTTTTATCTCCTCTCCTTTTATCTCCTCTCCTTTTATCTCCTCTCCTCTTATCTCCTCTCCTCTCCTTTTATCTCCTCTCCTTTTTTTTATCTTTTTTATCTCCTCTCCTTTTTTTTTACCTCCTCTCCTTTTTATCTCCTCTCCTTTTTTATCTACTCTCCTTTTTTTATCTCCTCTCCTTTTTTATCTCCTCTCCTTTTTTTATCTCCTCTCCTTATTTTATCTCCTCTCCTTATTTTATCTCCTCTCCTTATTTTATCTCCTCTCCTTTATCTCCTCCTCTTTATCTCCTCTCCTTTTATCTCCTCTCCTTTTATCTCCTCTCCTCCTTTTATCTCTCTCCTTTTTTTATCTCCTCTCCCTTTCCATCTTTTATCTCCTCTCCTTATTTTATCTCCTCTCCTTATTTTATCTCCTCTCCTTTTATCTCCTCTCCTCTCCTTTTATCTCCTCTCCTCTCCTTTATCTCCTCTCCTTTTTTTATCTTTTTTATCTCCTCTCCTTTTTTTTATCTCCTCTCCTTTTTTTTATCTCCTCTCCTTTTTTTATCTCCTCTCCTCTCCTTTTATCTCCTCTCCTTTTATCTCCTCTCCTTTTATCTCCTCTCCTTTTATCTCCTCTCCTTTTATCTCCTCTCCTTTTATCTCCTCTCCTCTCCTTTTATCTCCTCTCTCTTTTTTTATCTTTTTTTATCTCCTCTCCTTTTTTTTATCTCCTCTCCTTTTTTTATCTCCTCTCTTTTTTTATCTCCTCTCCTTTTTTTATCTCCTCTCCTTTTTTTTATCTCCTCTCCTTTTTTTTATCTCTCTCCTTTTTTATCTCCTCTCCTTTTTTTATCTCCTCTCCTTTTTTTATCTCCTCTCCTTTTTTTATCTCCTCTCCTCTCCTTATTTTATCTCCTCTCCTCTCCTTATTTTATCTCCTCTCCTTTTTTATCTCCTCTCCTTTTTTATCTCCTCTCCTTTTTTATCTCCTCTCCTTTTTTATCTCCTCTCCTTTTTTTATCTTTTTTATCTCCTCTCCTTTTTTATCTTTTTTATCTCCTCTCCTTTTTTTATCTTTTTTATCTCCTCTCCTTTTTTTTATCTCCTCTCCCTTTTTTATCTCCTCTCCTTTTTTTATCTCCTCTCCTTTTTTATCTCCTCTCCTTTTTTATCTCCTCTCCTTTTTTTATCTCCTCTCCTTTTTTTATCTCCTCTCCTTTTTTTTTATCTCCTCTCCTTTTTTATCCTCTCCTTTTTTATCTCCTCTCCTTTTTTATCTCCTCTCCTTTTTTATCTCCTCTCCTTTTTTATCTCCTCTCTTTTTTATCTCCTCTCCTTTTTTTTATCTTTTTTTATCTCCCTCTCCTTTTTTTATCTTTTTTATCTCCTCTCCTTTTTTTATCTTTTTTTATCTCCTCTCCTTTTTTTATCTTTTTTATCTCCTCTCCTTTTTTTATCTTTTTTATCTCCTCTCCTTTTTTTTATCTCCTCTCCTTTTTTATCTCCTCTCCTTTTTTTATCTCCTCTCCTTTTTTATCTCCTCTCCTTTTTTATCTCCTCTCCTTTTTTTATCTCCTCTCTTTTTTTATCTCCTCTCTTTTTTATCTCCTCTCCTTTTTATCCTCTCCTTTTTTTATCTCCCTCTCCTTTTTATCTCCTCTCCTTTTTTATCTCCTCTCCTTTTTTATCTCCTCTCCTTTTTTATCTCCTCTCCTTTTTTTTATCTTTTTTATCTCCTCTCCTTTTTTTATCTTTTTTATCTCCTCTCCTTTTATCTCCTCTCCTTTTTTATCTCCTCTCCTTTTTTTATCTCCTCTCCTTTTTTTATCTCCTCTCCTTTTTTTATCTCCTCTCCTTTTTTATCCTCTCCTTTTTTTATCTCCTCTCCTTTTTTATCTCCTCTCCTTTTTTATCTCCTCTCCTTTTTTATCTCCTCTCCTTTTTTTTATCTTTTTTTATCTCCTCTCCTTTTTTTTATCTTTTTTTATCTCCTCTCCTTTTTTTTATCTTTTTTATCTCCTCTCCTTTTTTTATCTTTTTTATCTCCTCTCCTTTTTTTTTATCTCCTCTCCCTTTTTTATCTCCTCTCCTTTTTTTATCTCCTCTCCTTTTTTATCTCCTCTCCTTTTTTATCTTTTTTATCTCCTCTCCTTTTTTTATCTCCTCTCCCTTTTTTATCTCCTCTCCTTTTTTTATCTCCTCTCCTTTTTTTATCTCCTCTCCTTTTTTTATCTCCTCTCCTTTTTTATCCTCTCCTTTTTCCATCTTTATCTCCTCTCCTTTTTTATCTCCTCTCCTTTTTTATCTCCTCTCCTTATTTTATCTCCTCTCCTTATTTTATCTCCTCTCCTTATTTTATCTCCTCTCCTTTTTTTATCTCCTCTCCTTTTTTTATCTCCTCTCCTTTTTTTATCTCCTCTCCTTTTTTTATCTCCTCTCCTTATCTCCTCTCCTTATCTCCTCTCCTTATCTCTCTCTCCTCTTTTATCTCCTCTCCTCCTTTTATCTCCTCTCCTCCTTTTATCTCCTCTCCTCCTTTTATCTCCTCTCCTCCTTTTATCTCCTCTCCTTTTTTTATCTCCTCTCCTTTCCATCTTTTATCTCCTCTCCTTATTTTATCTCCTCTCCTTATTTTATCTCCTCTCCTTTTATCTCCTCTCCTTTTATCTCCTCTCCTCTCCTTTTATCTCCTCTCCTCTCCTTTTATCTCCTCTCCTCTCCTTTTATCTCCTCTCCTTTTTTTATCTTTTTTATCTCCTCTCCTTTTTTTATCTCCTCTCCTTTTTTTTATCTCCTCTCCTTTTTTTTATCTCCTCTCCTTTTTTTATCTCCTCTCCTTTTTTATCTCCTCTCCTTTTTTTATCTCCTCTCCTTTTTTTATCTCCTCTCCTCTCCTTATTTTATCTCCTCTCCTTATTTTATCTCCTCTCCTTTTTATCTCCTCTCCTTTTTTATCTCCTCTCCTTTTTATCTCCTCTCCTTTTTTATCTCCTCTCCTTTTTTTATCTTTTTTTATCTCCTCTCCTTTTTTTATCTTTGTTATCTCCTCTCCTTTTTTTAACTTTTTTATCTCCTCTCCTTTTTTTATCTTTTTTATCTCCTCTCCTTTTTTTTTATCTCCCTCTCCCTTTTTTATCTCCTCTCCTTTTTTTATCTCCTCTCCTTTTTTTATCTCCTCCCTTTTTTTATCTCCTCTCCTTTTTTATCCTCTCCTTTTTCATCTTTTATCTCCTCTCCTTATTTTATCTCCTCTCCTTATTTTATCTCCTCTCCTTTATTTTATCTCCTCTCCTTATTTTATCTCCTCTCCTTATGTTAACTCCTCTCCTTATTTTATCTCCTCTCCTTTTTTTATCTCTCTCCCTTTTTTTATCTCCTCTCCTTTTTTTATCTCCTCTCCTTATCTCCTCTCCTTATCTCCTCTCCTTATCTCCTCTCCTTATCTCCTCTCCTCCTTTTATCTCCTCTCTCCTTTTATCTCCTCTCCTCCTTTTATCTCCTCTCCTCCTTTTCTCCTCCTCCTTTTATCTCTCTCCTCCTTTTATCTCCTCTCCTTTTTTATCTCCTCTCCTTTCCATCTTTATCTCCTCTCCTTATTTTATCTCCTCTCCTTATTTTATCTCCTCTCCTTTTATCTCCTCTCCTCTCCTTTTATCTCCTCTCCTCTCCTTTTATCTCCTCTCCTCTCCTTTTATCTCCTCTCCTTTTTTATCTTTTTTATCTCCTCTCCTTTTTTTTATCCTCTCTCCTTTTTTTTATCTCCTCTCCTTTTTTTATCTCCTCTCCTTTTTTTATCTCCTCTCCTTTTTTATCTCCTCTCCTTTTTTTATCTCCTCTCCTTTTTTTATCTCCTCTCCTCTCCTTATTTTATCTCCTCTCCTTATTTTATCTCCTCTCCTTTTTTATCTCCTCTCCTTTTTTATCTCCTCTCCTTTTTTATCTCTCTCCTTTTTTATCTCCTCTCCTTTTTTTATCTTTTTTATCTCCTCTCCTTTTTTTATCTTTGTTATCTCCTCTCCTTTTTTAACTTTTTTATCTCCTCTCCTTTTTTTATCTTTTTATCTCCTCTCCTTTTTTATCTCCTCTCCCTTTTTATCTCCTCTCCTTTTTTTATCTCCTCTCCTTTTTTTATCTCCTCTCCTTATTTTATCTCCTCTCCTTATTTTATCTCCTCTCCTTATTTTATCTCCTCTCCTTTTATCTCCTCTCCTTTTATCTCCTCTCCTTATTTTATCTCCTCTCCTTATTTATCTCCTCTCCTTATTTTATCTCCTCTCCTTATTTTATCTCTCTCCTTATTTTATCTCCTCTCTCCTTTTATCTCCTCTCCTTATTTTATCTCCTCTCCTTTTTATCTCCTCTCCTCTCCTCTTATCTCCTCTCCCCTCCTCTCCTTTTATCTCCTCCTCCTTTTATCTCCTCTCCTCCTTTTATCTCCTCTCCTCCTTTTATCTCCTCTCTCCTCCTTTACTTATCTCCTCTCCTCCTTTTATCTCCTCTCCTTTTTTTATCTCCTCTCCTTTTTTTATCTCCTCCTTTTTTTATCCCCTCTCCTTTTTTTATCTCCTCTCCTTTTTTATCTCCTCTCCTTTTTTATCTCCTCTCCTCTTATTTTATCTCCTCTCCTCATTTTATCTCCTCTCCTCCTTTTATCTCCTCTCCTCTCCTTTTATCTCCTCTCCTCCCTTTAATCTCCTCTCCTCTCCTTTTATCTCCTCTCCTTATTTTATCCTCTCTCCTCTCCTTTTATTTTATCTCCTCTCCTCTTTTATTTCCTCTGCTCTCCTTTTATTTTATCTCCTCCTCCTCCTCTTATCCTCCTCCTCCTTTTATCCTCATCCTTCTCCTATCCTCCTCCTTTAATCCTCCTCTTATCCGCTTATCCTCCTCTCCTCCTCTCCTCCTTTTATCCTCCTCCTCCTCTTATCCTCCTCCTATCCTCCTCCTCCTTCCCTCTTCTCCTCCTCCTCTTATCCTCCTGCTCTTATCCTCCTGCTCCTCCTCTTATCCTCTTCCTTTTATCCTCTTATCCTCCTCCTCCTATCCTCCTTTTACCTCCCTCATCTTATCCTCCTCCTCCTCTTCTCCTCCTCCTCTTCTCCTCCTCCTTTTATCTTCCTCCTATCCTCCTCCTCCTTGTATCCTCCTCCTCCTCTTATCATCCTCTTCCTCCTCTTCCTCCTCTTATCCTCTTCCTCCTCTTATCATCCTCCTCCTCTTATCCTCCTCCTCCTCTTATCCTCCTCCTCCTCCTCCTCCTCTTATCCTCCTCCTCCTCTTATCCTCCCTCCTCCTCTTATCCTCCTCCTCCTCTTATCCTCCTCCTTTTATCCTCCCCACCCTCCTATCCTCCTCCTTGTATCCTCCTCCCCCTCCTATCATCCTCCTCCTCCCCCTATCCTCCTCCTTTATACTCCTCCTATCCTCCCACCTCCTTTTATCCTCCACCTCCTTTTATCCTGCTCCTTTTATCCTCCCCTCCTCTCCTCTTATCCTCCTCCTCCTTTTATCCTCCTCCTCCTTTTATCCTCCTCCTCCTTTCATCCTCCTCCTCTTATCCTCCTCCTCCTCTTATCCCCCTCCTTTTTATCCTCATCCCCTCCTCCTTTTATCCTCATCCTCCCCCTCTCCATTTATCCTCCTCCTTTTATCCTCCACCTCCTTTAATCCTGCTCCTCTTTTATCCTCCTCCTCCTTTTATCCTCCTCCTCCTCTCCTCCTCCTCCTCTTATCCCCCTCCTTTTATCCTCATCCTCCTTTTATCCTCATCCTCCTCCTCCTTTTATCCTCCTCCTCCTCCTTATATCTTCCTCCTCCTCCTCCTATCCTCCTCCTCTTATCTTCTAATCCTCCTCCCTTTATCATCCTCCTCCTCCTCTTATCCTCCTCCTCCTCGTATCCTCTTACCTTCTCCTCCTACTCCTCTTATCCTCCTCCACCTATTCTCCCCTTGTATCCTCCTCCCCCTCCTATCCACCTCCTCCTCTTATCCTCTCCTCTTATCCTCCTCCTTTTATCCTCCTCCTCCTCCTTTTATCCTCCTCCTCCTATCCTCCTCCTCCTTTTATCCTCCTCCTCCTCCTTTTATCCTCCTCCTCCTCCTCCTCTTATCCTCCTCCTTTTATCCTCCACCTCATTTTATCCTCCTCCTTTTATCCACCTCCGCCTCCTATCCTCCTCCTCCTCCTCCTCTTATCTTCTAATCCTCCTCCTCTTCTCCTCCTCTTCTCCTCCTCCTCCTCCTCCTCTTATCCTCCTCTTCCTCTTATCCTCCTTCTCCTCTTATCCTCCTTCTCCTCTTATCCTCCTCCTACTCTTATCCTCCCCTCCTATCCTCCTTGTATCCTCCCTATCCTCCTCCTCCTATCCTCCTCCATTTATCCTTCTCCTCCTCCATTTATCCTTCACCCTCCTTTTATCCTCCACCTCCTTTTATCCTCCTCCTCCTTTTATCCTCCTCCTCCTCCTCTTATCCTCCTCCTCTTATCCTCCTCCTTTTATCCTCCTCCTCCTTTTATCCTCCTCCTTTTATCCTCCTCCTCCTTTTATCCTCCTCCTCCTCCTCCTCTTATCCTCCTCCTTTTATCCTCCACCTCATTTTATCCTCCTCCTTTTATCCACCTCCGCCTCCTATCCTCCTCCTCCTCTTATCCTCCTTCTCCTCTTATCCTCCTTCTCCTCTTATCCTCCTTCTCCTCTTATCCTCCTTCTCCTCTTATCCTCCCTCCTCCTCTTATCCTCCTCCTCCTCCTCCTCTTATCCTCCTCCTCTTATCCTCCTCCTCCTCTTATCCTCCCCCCCTCCTATCCTCCTTGTATCCTCCCTATCCTCCTCCTCCTCCTTTTATCCTTCTCCTCCTCCATTTATCCTTCACCTCCTTTTATCCTCCACCTCCTTTTATCCTCCACCTCCTCTCCTCTTATGCTCCCTCCTCCTCCTTTTCTCCCCTCCTTCTCCCCCTTATCTCCTCCTCCTCCTCCTCTTATCCCCCTCCTTTTCTCCTCATCCTCCTCCTCCTTCTTAATCCTCCTCCTCTTAGCTTCTAATCCTCCTCCATTTATCCTCATCCTCCTATCCTCCACCTCCTTTTATCCTGCTCCTCCTTTTATACTGCTCCTCTTATCCTCCTCCTCCTCCTATCCTCCCCCTCCTATCCTCCTCGTATCCTCCTCCCCCTCCTATCCTCCTCGTATCCTCCTCCCCCTCCTATCCTCCTCCTTTTATCCTCATCCTCTTACCCTTTTATACTCCTCCTCTTATCCTCCTCTTATCCTCCTCCTCCTCTATCCTCCTCCTCTTCCTCTTGTCCTCCTCCTTCTCCTCCTCCTTTTATCCTCCTCCTCCTTTTATCCTTCTCCTCTTATCCTCCTTCTCCTTTTATCCTCTTCCTCCTGTCCTCCTCCTTCTACTCCTTTTATCCTCCTCCTCCTTTTATCCTCCTCCTACCCTCCTCCTCCTTTTATCCTCCCCCTCCGCCTTTTATATCCTCCCCCCTCAGTCTTTTATCCTCCCCCCTCAGTCTTTTATCCTCCCCCCTCAGTCTTTTATCCTCCCCCTCCGCCTTTTATCCTCCTACTCCTATCCTCCTCCTCTTAGCTTCTAATCCTCCTCCATTTATCCTCATCCTCCTATCCTCCACCTCCTTTTATCCTGCTCCTCCTTTTATACTGCTCCTCTTATCCTCCTCCTCCTCCTATCCTCCCCCCTCCTATCCTCCTCCTTGTATCCTCCTCCTCCTATCCTCCTCCTCGTATCCTCCTCCCCCTCCTATCCTCCTCCTCCTCCTATCCTCCCTCCTTTTATCCTCCTCCTCCTCCATTTATCCTCCTCCTATCCTCCACCCTCCTTTTATCTTCCACCTCATTTTATCCTGCTCCTCCTTTTATCCTGCTCCTCCTTTTATCCTCCCCCTCCTCTCCGCTTATCCTCCTCCTCCTTTTATCCTCCTCCTCCTCCTCTTATCCTCCTCCTCCTCTTATCCTCCTCCTCTTATCCCCCTCCTTTTATCCTCATCCTCCTCCTCCATTTATCCTCATCCTCCTATCCTCCACCTCCTTTTATCCTCCACCTCCTTTTATCCTCCACCTCCTTTTATCCTGCTCCTCCTTTTATCCTGCTCCTTTTATCCTCCTCCTCCTATTCTCCTCCTCCTCCTTTCCCCCTCCTTTTATCCTCATCCTCCTCCTCCTTTTATCCTCATCCTCTTACCCTTTTATCCTCCTCCTCTTATCCTCCTCCTTTTATCCTCCTCCTCCTCCTCTTATCCTCCTTTTATCCTCCTCCTCTTCTCCTCCTTCTCCTCGTATCCACTTATCCTCCTCCTCCTTCTCCTCCTCTTCTCCTCCTCCTTTTATCCTCCCCCTATCCTCCTCCTTTTATCCTCCCCCTATCCTCCTCCTTTTATCCTCCCCCTATCCTCCTCCTTGTATCCTCCTCCCCCTCCTATCCTCCTCCTTGTATCCTTCTCCCCCTCCTATCCTCCTCCTTTTATCCTCATCCTCTTACCCTTTTATCCTCCTCCTCCTCCTTTTATCCTCCTCCTCTTATCCTCCTTTTATCCTCCTCCTCCTGTCCTCCTCCTCCTCTTGTACTCCTTCTCCTCCTTTTATCCTCCTCCTCCTCCTCTTGTACTCCTCCTTTTATCCTCCTCCTATTATCCTCCTCTTGTGCTCCTCCTCCTCATTTTATCCTCCTCCTCCTTTTATCCTCCTCCTCCTTTTATCCTCCACCTCCTTTTATCCTCCACCTCCTTTTATCCTCCACCTCCTTTTATCCTCCACCTCCTTTTATCCTCCTGTCCTTTTATCCTCATCCTCCTCCTCCTATCCTCCTCCTCCGTTTATCCCTCCCCCTCCTCCGTTTATCCCTCCCCCTCCTCCGTTTATCCCTCCCCCCTCCTCCGTTTATCCCTCCCCCTCCTCCGTTTATCCTCCTCCTCCTACTCCTCTTATCCTCCTTCTCCTCCTCCTCCTCCTCTTATCCTCCTCCTCCTCCTCTTATCCTCCTCCTCCTCTTATCCTCCTCCTCCTCCTCCTCCTCTCCTCCTCCTCCTCCTCTTATCCTCCTATCCTCCCCCTTGTATCCTCCTCCCCCCTATCCTCCTCCTTTCATCCTCCTCCCCCTCCTATCCTCCTCCTTTTATCCTCCTCCTCTTACCCTTTTAGCCTCCTCCTTTTATCCTCCTCCTCTTATCCTCCTCCTCTTATCCTCCTCATTTTATCCTCCTCCTTCTCTTATCCTCCTCCTTCTCTTATCCTCCTCCTTCTCTTGTCCTCCTCCTCCTCCTCTTTTTATCCTCCTCCTCCTCCGCCTTTTATCCTCCTCCTCCTCCTTCGCCTATTATCCTCCGCCTCCTTTTATCCTCCTCTCCTCCTTTTATCCTCCTCCTTCTCCTTTTATCCTCCTCCTCCTCCTGTTTTGGCTTCGGATCCAAAGACTCTTGTAGAGGAAGTTCTTTGGATGGAGTCTGTTTAGGAGGGCTTCCGTGTCGGTGCCCTTCGGTGCGGGCTGTTTCGGCTCCGAATGCTTGGTTTTTCCCTGTTTCGGATCCAAAGGCTTCTTTTGGTTCCAAAATGTTTTCTTTAACTGGTTTCGGCTCCGATGCTTTCGGTTTAGCCAGTGTTGGTTCCAAAGTTTTCGGTCTCGGTGGTATCGGCTCCGAAGTCTTTGGTTTATGTGAATCTTTCAGTGCCGAAGATGTATTCGGTGCAGACAGCGGAGCGTTAGACTTAGTCTTGTGTTTCGGTGCCGAAGATATGGGTTAAACACCTGGACAGGGTTGGCTCGGTCCCGAGCCGGAAGGCTTGTCTTGATGTTTCATAGACGGGCTCGAAGGTGGGGCGCATCTGAAATAATATCACGGTGTCAACCTGAGCCCGAAGGCGAAGGTGTAACCGGAGTCTTTGGTGTTTTTGTTGGCAGTTGGGGCTCGTTACTCACGGTTCGTTGAGCCTGAGTGATGTTCGAGTCCTCTTCCATGTCAGAGTCGTCGGCTTCAGACACGGATTTGTGTCCTTCAGGTTGAAATTCCGATTCTTCTCTGAAGATATCTGGCACCGGACTCGTGCCGGGTCTCATCTTGACATCGAGCCCGACGGTCACAAATTGTTTTCTGCGATCGTAATGATCAACAGGCCTCACAGCTGGTTTCTTCGTGCTCCGGAGAGAGGCAGAGGTTACTGACCTCATACAAGTCCATGTGTGGGAATTTAGCACCACACCCGGGGCATTTCTTAAATGGAGTCCGTTCCATGGACTACTGGCATATTCGGCGAGGATAGATCTCACAGCCCGCGTTGATCGAAGTATTTGGATTTTTACAATGCGCATCGAAAAGAAAACTGCGATCGAAACAATACCGTCAAGTGGAAAGTATTGCGCGTCGAAAAGGTTCGAAGACCATCCTGAACCGGAGCGTCGCAATACACATCCGAACCAGATGGCGAAAAAAAAAAATCTGGAGATGGAATCGATGCCAATGCACACTATCGTCCTAAGGAGGAGTCACATACCTTGTGACTACAAAAGACTTCTTCCAAGACAAAACCAAAGTGCAAACATCCGAGCCCAACACCAGATGGCGATCTATGCACAAGTATACTATCTACAGCTCATATGCCTCGAACCAGCAGTTTTTCTCCGGTTTCATTTTAAAGTGCTTTCATTTGGGCTACACATAACTACAGTCACATTTTAAAGGCTTGTGGATCAGGTCCTAAGATTTCACCAAAGTTTTTATTTTTCCCAAAACCTTTATTTAGCATATAATGACCATACACAGCATAATACCTACAACCATCCCTGGCCGGCAGCGTACTATAGTAAGAAAAGAGCATAGGTTTACACAGCGTATCGCCAACAACCCAAGAGGGCCGGCCGCGTCAAGAAGTATATGCAGGTTTTGCTGTTTAATGGAACAAGGGGTCACAACCCCTCTTAGCTTTAAATAACAACAGACTAAGAACACAACCAACTAACCTCACGGCGGGAGTGGTTCAGAAATTAAAATAGCACATCAGCTCAAAGAGCGCCCGGAACATCAGAGCACAGTTTTAAGTGCGTGAGCCCGACAGTGGAGGTCTCCACATCATGACCAACCTCACATGCCTCAACGTCAAGCACACCAGCACACCCAGTAGGCAGTGCAGCCTCCCCTGTGTCCCACAGTTCCGAACTAGCCTTCACAGGCGTCCGAACACCGCGAGGCGTCAGAACCTGCAGCTTGCATACCCATTAGCAGTCCGCCCCCCAGGCACTCCCTAGGTCCTTCCCACCGTCGCCGCACGCAGCCTAGTCGTCTAGCTGGATGGGGAGGAAGGGGGATCCGCGTCAGGTTCCAGTGGGGTTAGCAATAGGTAATTCTTCAGAGGACCCCTTATGTCTCGGGGTCGGGACGCCGATGGAAGGAGGTCAGAATACAGGGCAAGTTGATCCTGCCAAATTATCATCGTTTCTAGCCAGTCCTTGAACCTAGGTGCCCTCCTTCTGCCCCATCTACAGGCCACCGTCCATTTAGCAAGAAGGAAGCATACAGAGGCGAACTTCCTGTGTATCACCGGGAGCCGCTCCATACAGCCCTGTATGCCCATCAGCGGAGACGGTGGTAGCGGAGTATTCAGCATTTTCCCGACTGCTTCAAATATCTGTTCCCAATATTCCTGAAGGGTCGGACAGCTCCAGGCCAAGTGCAGTACATCAGCACCATCAGCTCGACATCTGTCGCATCTGACGTCCCCTCGCAGTCCAAACCGGTACAGGCGAGCGGGTGTATAATAGTATTGTTGCAAGTATTTGAAGTGCGTAATACACAACCTGTTGCTAGCAGACACCTTCTCTGTCTGCATGCAGCAATAGAGCCACTCCCGGTCCGAGATTTCCTGTCCCAGTTCCTGCGACCATTTAACTCGGGCAGCGCTCTGCGATGTGCTCAGTCCTACGTAGATGGACCTATATAGGATGGACACCAAGTGAGACGCAGTTTTCACCCCCCAGCAGTGCATGCACCTGGGGGAACGCCGGCGGTTCCTGGGGTTATTCCGGGGTACAGGCCCGTATTCCCTCCCGCAGGCGAGCACAAAGGAATGTTTCCATACCATTTGGTGGAGGATCGTCACATAACTGCTGTAGTGTAGCAAATTTCCCATTTGGATATATATCTCCCCAAGTATGGATGCCCCGTTGTCGTTTGAATTTTTTGAAGATACCCTCCTGCAGGAGGGTCAATTGGGGATGAAACGCAAGCGGCAATCGGGGGGAGTATATCATTGGGGCTTGCATTTTGTGTGCAATCCACCACCATGCACGCACCGTGCAGTCTACAGTTGTAGGGACCTGTTCGCGCTGTGATGTCTGTTGCAAGAGTGCTCACTCTATCGGGACGGGGTCAGCCAGCCAAAAGGGCGGTATATTTCGGGCCATTAAACCAGTAATATGCGCGCACATATAGTACAATTCAAAGTTGGGTAACTCAAGCCCTCCCGCCGCATATGGACTGGCCAGCGTCTCCCACTTAATCCGTGGCTGCTTACCGCCCCACAACAGTCGCAGAAGTTCTGTCCTCA
The DNA here is from genome assembly GCF_964204655.1 of Triturus cristatus. Lineage (NCBI taxonomy): Eukaryota > Metazoa > Chordata > Amphibia > Caudata > Salamandridae > Triturus > Triturus cristatus. The sequence continues at coordinate 162,162,342 of NC_140579.1, forward strand.
AGATAGTGAAGAAGGGGCATCCCAGGTGGTAGGGGATATTCAGAAAGTAGTACAGGAACTTAGGTAGCACTATCATCTTGACCAGAGAAATCCGGTCGGCGATGGATAGTGGCATGGCTATCCATCTGGTTATTGTGTCGAGCAGCTTGTCGATTGCATGCCCATAATTGTCGCGAATCAGTTCCTCCCGATCTAGGGTGACATTCACACCCAAGTATCGAACGGTAGTGTCGCACCACTCCAACAGGAAGTCGACCACAAAGGGGGTGACAGCCGGAGTAAGAGAAAGGATTTGAGATTTCGACAAATTCATCTGTATTCCAGAGAGCCCCCCAAATCGCACGAACTCCCTCAAGAGCGGATTAACGTTGTGCATCGGGTCCTTGACATATAGGGTGACATCGTCCGCGTACAACGAAATCAGGATGGGGCGCAGCAGACATCTTAGAGCCTTCTCCTGATGATATTGGCGCACCTTAGCAGCTAGTGGCACCATCGCCAGGGCAAATAGCAGCGGCGACAGCGGGCACCCTTGCCTAGTACCCCGAGACAGTGGTATAGCCTTAGACGTGTGGCAGTTAATTTGCACACGGGCCACCGGAGCAGCATAGAGCAATTTAATCCAAGCAGAAAATCCTTCCGGGAACCCCATGCAACGGAGTACTGCGTGTAAATTCCCACTCTACTGAGTCAAACGCCTTGGTGGTGTCCAAAAAGATAGCCGCCAGTGGCAATTGCGGGGCCACCTGTTGGATAATCGAAAATAGGGTGCGGGGATTATGGGAAGTGGATCTCCCGGGAATAAAGCCCGCCTGATCTGGTAAGACTAACTTATCCATCAGTAGGTTCAGTCGATTAGCTAACAGTTTTGTGAGGATTTTACTATCAACGTTGATAAGGGACAAGGGTCGATATAAGTCACATTTGTTAGCCGGTTTCCCTGGCTTCAGGATGGACATAATAAGGGCCTCTCTCATTGTGGGCGGTAGTGCCTGCGTCTCCAGTGCTTCTGCGTATACCTCCTGCAGAACGGGGGAAAGCTGATCCAGGTATAGTTTATAGAAGTCGCTCGGTAGCCCATCCGGCCAAGGCGCCTTCCTGGACCGCAACTGAAGGACCGCCTCTCTCAGTTCATCATTCGAAAATGGCGCACATAAAAACTCTGATTGTCCTCTAGAAACCCCAGCGTGATATCCCCAAAAAAGATTGGGAAGTCCGCTGCGTTGGTCCCTTTAGAGCTGTATAGCTCCGCGTAGAAGTCCGTATGGCAATTACCCTCCCCATCCTCCACCTCAAGGATATAGTTAGTATACCAGGGCAGTCTAATATCCTGAGCTAAGGCTTTCCCAGGTCTGCCGCCTTCCCCATAATGTCGTGCCTGGGCATATTTCCCTCTGAACTTCGCCTCTCTTTCTACCGTTTCCGTGTAATAAGTCAGTAGCTCCCTCATACTAGCCCGCCCTTCCCCGGAACCGGTCCGCCAGACGCTCGCCTCCAGATCTTTGAGTTCCCCCTCCAGCCGTTGAAGCCGACGTCGGATGTCCCTCAGTACCCCAAATCCCCCGCATGGTAACTTTAAACGCCTCCCACAGTGTCCCCACCCGCTCGACCGATCCCTTATTCCGCTCGAAGAAGTCAGCTATAGCCTCTCCTAGCTCTGTCTTGAATACCTCATCAAGCAGCGCTTCAGGGGCAAGTCTCCAGCACCTGGGGCTGGCGTTCAAGTTGGGGATGTCCAGAGTGAGGCACACCGGGGCATGGTCGGACAGCGTGCGGGCTAGGTGGTTAACACCACGTACCCAAGGGCAAATTCCCCAGGACCCAAGCCAGTAATCCAGCCTCGACCAGGACGCGTGTATTGACGAGTAAAAGGTTCCCTCCCGTTTCTCTGAATGTCTATATCTCCACAAATCAACTAATCCGCTGTCTCCCAGTAATCCCTTTAATGTTCCCTGGCTGCGCGTGTAGTGATGAGGCAAGTGTGCAGACCGGTCTCTTGCAGGGTCGCAGACCGCATTAAATTCACCCGCCCAGAGCACATGAGTGGCCTCAATGTCCAGTATCTGTCCCCACAGTACATTCAAAATGTCAGGGCTATCGGTGTTGGGACCATAATACCTAATGATGACCACCGAGTGTGCTCCGAGGGTGCCCCACATCATGCAGAATCTGCCTCCCCATCACTTCGCATCCCTCCACATCTAAAAGGGGTCCCTCTCTTGATCAGGATGGCCGCGCCTCGTGCATACGTGGAGTAAGCTGAAAATACCCTACTGGAAGCCCACCTGCTGCCAAATGTCGGGGGACATCTGGGGTCAGTGTGTGTCTCCTGTAGTGCCGCTATGCTAATGTCATGTCGGTCAAGGTAAGAGAGGATTTGACCCCTCTTCCTGGGATCTCGTAGCCCCCGCACATTCCATGACAGGAATTTCACCATGTCCTGTCGCGTCCCTTCCATGCTCATAACCCAGTGTCAGGGGTGACCGCTCGTGCAAGCGTGGCACACAATACAATCTCCCACTGTGGCGTGTAGTGTAATGCAGTTCCTGCTGTCGTCGTGCAGTGCTGCAAAGTTCCAAAAGCGCATCGGAATTCAAACATACGGTGACCAACTCCAATTCTCCTGTGAGGCGTTCCCACACCTATCCCTCCCGTTTTGCCCTCCCACATCAGCACCCCAAATGCGCCGGCATCACCGAACCCTCCCCCCACTGCCCTCAACAATAACATGTACACATAACTAAACAATAACATCAAGCCAGAAAAAAAAGAAAAAAAGTCTAATTTCAGATTCTTTCAAAGCTACCTATCTGAAGGTATTGGGGACCGTCCGTAGTGGGGCGCTGGTGTGCCTCTTAAACCCTCATGTCCCACCGTTCAGCGGAACTCCCTGTACCCTCCCCAATGGATCTGGGATGGAGGAGGGCCAGGGTGGAGGGTGCCCGCCCCTTATCCGAAAGACCCCTTCAAGCCCAACCTATTTGACATTTCGGTCAGGCCTATGTAAAGTGGGTCATAACAAGCCTCTCTATGTGGGATACTCCCCAAGTCAATAATTTCCCAAAACAGTTCAGCCCCAGTCCCAGGTACTCATCTGTCAGTGATTTTGCAGACTCAGGACAACTTTGTCTCTGGTGACTCCTGCATGGCTACGTATATGTGGCAGCAGTCCTCTAGGCCGCCAAGTGTCCTCTCTGTCGCAGAATAGTTCCAGGATTTCTCTTCCCTCAATGCCACCAAAGTGCGCAACCTTTGCACAGCAAGTCTTGACTTAGCCAGCTATGATTACGATGCTCCATTCTCAGTCATCCTCCACGGTGTATTGGGATCCTGAGCGCCCGGCATCGCCGTCGTGTGCCGAGGAAGATCGTCGTAAGGACTTGAGGAACTCCTCCGCCTGCTGCGGGTTGGTGCAAATGAGCATGCGGTCTCGATGGCGTAGCCGCAGTTTGGCTGGGTACAGCAGGGCGTACTCGACGTTTGCCTTACGCAGTTTCTGTTTCACCTGGACGTACTTCCGTCTCGCCTCCTGAACAGCTAGCGTAAAGTTCGGATAGATGGAGAACGGATTCCCTTCATGCTGCAGCTCCGGAATGTCCCGTGCTCTCCGCAAGGCGACATCACGGTCCCGATAGTTAAGCAGTCTTGCCACTATGGGTCTCAGTGGTGCTCCAGCCGGAGGCCGCGGGCCCAGCGATCTGTGCGCCCGCTCCACTATCAAATGAGCTGAGAAGGAGTCCGCCCCAAGCGTGGAGACAAGTAGCCGTTCCACATAGTCCTCCATTCTCCCCGTGGCTGTGGTCTCCGGAATCCCTATCAGGCGGATGTTATTTCTTCGGCTACGTGCTTCAAGGTCCTCGCTTTTGGCCGCTATCACCTTCAGCAGCTTGTCCATCTGTGACATTTGCTTGGCCATGTTGGTGGCGTTGTCCTCTGTGTCAGAGATCCTCCTCTCCGCTTCCTTAAGCTGTTCTTCATGCTTGTCAACTTTCAGCACCAAGAAATCGAGGCAAGTGTTCATGGTGTCCATTTTACCTGAGAGGGCATTCAGACATTGCTGCATTGCTATGAGCATGGCCTTCAGTTCCTCAGTAGGGGAGGCTTCAGGAGGATTCGGCAGTGCCGTGGCAGGTTCACCCGCATCGTCAGTAGTGACGCGCGTAGTCGACTTTTTCTGCTCAAAAGGCAGTCTGGATTGGCACGCCTCCGCTTTCCCCATGAAGCTAGTCTCGCTAGTACCTGCGCGCTGGGGCGCCCCCACAGCCCGCACAGCAGTGACGTGCCTCTCCAGACGCAGCAGTGCTCCGGCCCCAGAACAATCCGCACTCGCCGCCGTTCAGTTAATATGCTTTTTTTATGAACCTGGATTTTTTTCTCTTGTGGTTATTCCCCGCCTCTGCTTTGTGGAGTTGCTGGGATCTCCTCACGCCAGGCAGCGTCTCAGCCCTCTGCGCGGTACCGTATGTCCCTCCTCAGGCAGTGTCCCTCCTGTGCGCAGGCCAGTCAGTGCCCCGCGCCTGACGCATATGTCTTATCGTAGCTGCCGAAGCGTGGCCCAGTCAATATGTCGCTTTTCACTGGCCCCGCATTAAGGCGGTGAGGCAAGCCTCCGTTACGCGGCCAGCCAGTCCAGGCGCAGCCCCATGTCCACCGGCGCCCGCAGCTCCGCTCCGGCTACAGAGGTGATGCGCTCCGCGCACTTCCAGCGATACCGCAGTGCCCAGGCTCCGGCCCAGCCACTCAGCGGGATCCCCTCAGACAACTTCTCCGCCTGGCCGCCGGCTTCAGGACCTCGTGCCAGGCCGCCACCCCTCACCAGAGGATTGCAGCAGCACTTGCACCCAGGGGGGCCGCCCGCTTCCCGGCGCAGGTCGCGGTCAGCTGCGCTGCTCTCCGCTTACGAACGGTCCGCTCAGAGGAGCCGCGGCGTACTCACTGCGGTCTCAGGCCCAGCACCGCATGGCCGCACTGGCGCTAGCGTAACACCAGCGGCCGCCGTTCGCTTCCAGCAGCAGCGGGCATCCCCTCACCGGGCCGCATCTTTAGGGCAGAAACGCATATCGTCGTCAAACCTGCAGCGAGTCTTCCACCTCACATTAGGCTCATTTTCGCGGGTGTTGCAGCTGTAGGCGAGGGGTCCTTCAGCGGATAATTAAAGTATCTTCGGGACGGGCAGCCAGAGCCTCACATAAGCACGGCCATCTTGGTCCGGCGCCACCTAGCGCCCCCCAAGATTTCACCAAAGTTTGCCAGCTGCCTACATAGATTATATGGATATTTTGAGTACATATTTGGAGTCCCATTTAAAGCATTTGGGTTTGCTACTAGAAGCATAAAACAAGCCCAGTTAACAGCTAAACCACCTAAGTGCACCATAGCGGCAACCCAAACTGTGAAGAGCAGTGTGTGGAAATAACTCATGATCAGGGGATATCCCATGGGGTTAAATCTGTGCATGGACATTTGTCATTATACAGAACCTGCCTCCAGATCTGTCACTTACCAGTCAACAATTTTCAAACTATTAGCATCCACAGTTGACAAAGTTATGACTTACTATGAAAGTTCTCCAGGCCAAATGTGCTGTAGGATGCAGGAAATTCAGCAACACTATATATGAAGTACTGAACTGCAGTATACATCAATTAGTATGTAAGAAAAGCACCACACAAAAGTAAGAGGGTTAAAGAGAAGTAGGATGGGGGAAAACCTATAGTGACGAGGAAAGAGTTCGGGCTAATGCAGAAAAAATACAAATTAGAGTAGAATAACTCAAGTAGTTGTGAAAGACAGAGGTGTGCGGGGTGTCAAAAACAAAGGAAAAATTACAATGGCACTACATAAATACTAGGGTATACTGTATTTACCTTTTTGAGATGACCTAGCCGAAGTTTAAAGATTTCCTCCTGTTCATGGTATTCAGCCAGTGTTAACCTATTTAAAAATACAATACAAAAAGAAAATGTCAGAATGGTCTATTCTTACTGCAGAAGAGGAGTACCCCGGGATAACCTGACCGGGCTGACATGTGGTAAAGCTACATGCCAATATAGTCAATATATCTACTAGTGGCAGCTGCAGACTGCAAAAAGGGGTGGGGTGTATATTCATTCATTGAAATGCATCATGAGAGTAACCAATCCTCTTAAAGAGAGCTTGTGGGGTTCACCCCAGTGAGAACGTTTTAAAAAATAAAAATGGGTCAAATAGTGAAACCTTACATCTGAATGTATTTAAGAAACTCAAAAGAAACAATTTTAATACTGGTTTCTGGAGGAATCTCATAAAATAATTCAAAGAATTTCTGGTTGACAAAATGAGAAGAACCCTCCTGATGGGTATTTACAAGAGGTCTTGCCAGATCATAAGAAATTCTTCTTGTAACGTTTCCATATTCCATAAGCCGCTCTGTGTAATCATGAACTGCTGCTCATCCAACACCCACATGTTAACCAGTTTCACAGGTCACATGTTAGCAAATAAAATGACCACTGCTGGCAAGTTCCGCGTATCTAACATTGCATCTTGATAAGGTACCAACTGTTTAGCCATGTTTGGAGCATTAGTTATTGTTCTCTATTGGCAATGCGTGGCATTTTTAATGCCCATGAATGAAATGTGAAATAATTTCAAAGCCTATGCCATGCTCTCAGATAGTGTGTGTGCATATGCTTGTGTCATTTTTCTCTGCCTTTTTTCTGCCGGTGTGTACGTGTGTCAGTGTTTGCATGTGCATACCGGTCTGTCACCATTTGTGGGTATCTACTGTATTTGTTTGCGAGTCTGATTTCTTGATGCTCACTTAGTGAATTTGTTTGTGACTCTGTGTTCTGGGTTTGTGTTGGGTGCTGAGGGAATATTCTCGTTTCATCATGGCTATGTCACAGGCATAACTGGCATTGAGACAATGCTCTGCCATGAGAGTGCTATATAGTATAAACAATCAATTAATGAGCAAGTATCATACTCTTTCCCAAAAGAGGCACACATGCCCACTGCGTTGAGGAGAGGAGGAATGGGGATTATCTCTCACTTCAAATTCAAAGAAAGATTAGTTTTTTTTTTTTTTTTTTAATATAACAAATGTATTTGGAAAATTTTCCATTGACTCATGTTGCCACTGAACAAAAGATGTTTTTTACTTAACTCTATATTATCCATTTAATCGGCCTCTGCATGATGAAAGATTGAGTGACCTTACCAGGATTTGAACCTGTACAGTGGAGGCAAATGTATATCCCACCACTGGATGCATTTCTGCACAAATCGTTCACAACCGGTTAAGACAAACTAGACTGACTGACCCGATTCCCTTCATCCTTAACCAATGTCACCTGCATTTTGGCCAACCCTACACCCATTCACTTGCCCTTGGCTCATTTGCCCAAGTCACATTTGCCTGCTCAGTCACTGATGTATTTTCATTAAGTAGCTTTGTTGAGGACTGTGTATATATTCCAGTTTCCTTAAGGCTCTCACATCTTTCACCCGTCTATCTTAACATTTCTAACATTCACTTACCAAGCTTCTCACATTCACCTCCCACATTCAACACTTCACTCACCTTCACCCAATTACATTATACCCCTCACTCAGTTGTCCATTGACAAAGCTTCCCAATTTCTCACATTCACCAATTTATACTCCCTCAATCATCCACACATACACTCATTCACATACATTCCGTTAACAATAACCCAATCACTCATTCATTCAACAATTAGTTTAACAAAAAAAAGCCAATGTTAATGCCTAGTTTATCTCACTTGCATATTACATCTGTAATATGTGATGGCAGGCATTGACTGTGTTTCTGCTGGAGAGGAGGGAGACCACAATCAGCAAGACAAGGAAGTTAAGGGAGGGAAAGAATGGAACAGATTTATACTTTTATTCTACGTGCACTCACGATTAGGTTCAAGGTTATCACAGCACAGCTCCAGTCATATCATGGGTCACGTTAACAGGTCATATTTTTACCTAGAACATAGCTGTGCCACTTCACTTCCACTGGGATCAGGGCAACCTAATCAGATCGAATATACTGACCAAAAATTTTTCTGCGCTCTTTTCAAATCTTCTGAGAGTCAGGCTCTTAGATGCGACCTGTTATCACAGAATGAGAAATTCTTCGTGACGCAAGATCTCACATTCTTCTCAACACCACCCTTTTCCATTTTGTGATAGGGATTTGGTTAAGGATGGTTGCACCACACATGACGAGATAAAAAAAAGGGTTAGATCGTAATGTACAAGTTACTTACCTTCGGTAATTCCTTATCTGGTAGAGACTATCTAGCCGCAGACTCCTTTATCTTGGAATTATCACCAGTCATGAGACTGGATCCGGATTTTGGTTCAGTGAGCATACCCCTGTGCACCGGTATGTGGTGTCATTCGGCATCGCGTGGGGTATTCAGCGTCTTCTGTGCCGGATGTGACGTGCGCGATGACTATATAGGCACCACCCCAGCATACGCTCAGTTTATTTTTGGGACTTTCCAAGCCAGGAGCGCGGCGCCACGAAGAACACAGACCACTGGTGTGGAAAACTAGGGCCCTAAAAGAAGGACAGCCCTGTCGGCACAGTGGGAAGGATGGCTGAGTCGGTAAGGAATTGGATGCTAGATAGAGACTCTACCAGATAAGGTGTTACCGGAGGTAAGTAACTTGTTCATCCGATAGAAACTTCTAGCCGCATATTCTTTACATTAGAATATATACCTAAGCAATATCTTTCCAGGAGGATGGTGTGCGAACCAATTTCCTATGATGAGGTACTGTAGGACCAAACAAGCAAAATGTCCGTATAGGCAGACCTAACAATCCAGGCCGTAATGCTATGAAAATGTGTGCAGGGAGGTCCACGTAGCTGCCTGGCAGACCTCCAGGACCGGAACCCCGTATACTAACACAGTGGTAGCAGCTTTTGCAATGGTGAGCATGCACACCCTCAGGATGTTACATCTTACTAACCCTAAGGAGGTTGCTTCTTAGCCAATGAGTAGTAGATTTGGAAATAGATTTTTTGCTCTTTTTGGATCCAGTCAGTGAAGTCGCTCATCTTCCTTGGAGGGATGTGGTTGAGCGAAAAAGTAGGCAGAGTAATTGATTGACCTACGTGAAAGGAAGTCACCAGTTTTGGAAGAAAGAAAGCTCTCGTATGAAGCACCAGTTTGTCTGGGAAAACACTGAAGTAGGGGGGATTGGATGATAAAGCCTGAAGCTCAATGAATCTCTGGGTAGATGTCACTAGAAAGGCTGTTTTGATTTTAAGAAGCCTTATTGGCAATTATGCAAAGGCTCAACAGGAGCTCACATAAGAAAAACAAGACCAGACTGAGGTCTCACTGGGGCATATTGAAAATGGAAGGAGGAAACAAATATAAACCGTTCAAGAACCTATTTATAATAATGGATTTGAAAAGGGATGGCTGGTCAGGTAACCGTAAAAATGCAGAGATAGCAGAGAGATATCCCTTTAGAGTTCCCAGAGCAGAGCCCTCCTGGGCAAGATAAAGGATGAAAAGGAGCACTTAAGAAAAGGAGGCAGAAAGCGGATCAATATGTCTTTTTGTACACCATGCCACAGATTTTCCCTAACAACAGGCGAGCACAGTATTGGTGGAGGGACGCCTGGCTGCCAAGATAACTTTAGAGACTTTGGGAGGAAGGTCGAAAGCTGCCAGCTGCTGTCACTTAATCTCCATGCAAGGCGGCGAAGAGTTGAAAGGTGCAGGTGGAGGACCTTCTCCTGCTGCTGCAACCGAAGATCCTCCAGAAGGGGCAGCCTAGTCAGAGGATCGATGACCATGCCCAAAAGCTCAAGGTACCAAACTCTCCATGCCCAGTCCAGAGCCACAAATGTGACTTGGGCCTGGCCGTTTTTGATCTTTTGGAGAACTCTGGGCAGGAGTGGTATAGCTAGAAAGGCGTATAGGAGGCCTGAGCTCCACTTGAGACGAAAAGCATCTCCGAGCGAGAGCCGTCTTGGAAACCCCATTGTGCAGAACTGCATACATTGCATGTTCTCTGTGGCGGGCAATAGATCATTCAAGGATCTCCACACAGCTGAAAGACCTGCACCAACTCTGGATGGAATTGCCGATCATGATCCACTAAGCGTCTTAAGTTGAGTTTGTATGCTCTGGTGTTCAGAGCCCACACCATGTGCTGAATCATAAGGGAAATGCCCTGATGTTCCAGCCATGTTCAGAGATGCAGGGCCTCTTGACAAAGGGTCCAGGACCCCACCCTGCCCTGTTTGTTGCAGGACCACATGGCAGTGGTGTGGTCCGTGAACACCTGCACTAGCCCTCACTTGATGGAAGGTATAAAGGCTTTCAATGCCAATTGTATCGCTCGGAGCTCCAGAAGGTTGATGTGGAGTCTGCATTCCGCCTGAGACCACAGTTCTCTAATCTCCACTTCCCCCAGATGGCCGTTGCATTCCAGGAATTACACATCTGTCACTACTGTCAGATCTGGTTGGGGAAGGGAGAGATGTCTTTCGCTGACCCAATTACTGTTCATAAACCACTACACTCCGATATCTGGACTATGTTGGAGAGATTCCCTTGATGCTGTGCCCACTGGCACTTCGTGTCACACTGCAGAGCCCGCATATGCTAGCCGGCATGAGCCACAAGCAGGATACAGGAGGCCATGAGGCCAGCAGACTCAGTCGATCTCCCCGAAATCCAGGATAGAGGCTGAAACATCGGTATCAGTCTGAATATCCTGAACTCACCATTCTGGAGGATAAGCATAAAACTGCAGGGTTCAGAACGACTCCGATGAAAAGGAGCGTCTGATAAGGAGTCAAGTGTGCCTTCACCATGTTGACCGTGAACTCCAGCAAGTGCAGGTTGTCTGTCGTAGCATGAGGAGGGAGACAACCACCTGTGGTGAGCCAGCATCCAACAGCCAGTCATCGAGATAGAGGCAGACTGCCACCCTGATCTCCGAAGATCAGCTGCAACCAACGCCATCACCTTGGTTAACACCGAAGGGGTGCCGGTAAGGCCAAAGGGTAGCACTACAAACTAAAACTGTTGTGATCTACCATGAACTGCAGGTACCGTTTCTGGTCAGGCAGGACGGGGATGTGGAAATAAGAGTGCTACAAGTCCAAAGCCACTATCGAGACTCCCGGGTCCCAGGCAGAAAGAACTTGTGCAAACGTGACTATTCTGAATTTCTCATTTTCAGGAATAATTAGAGATGGTGCCAGTCTGGGATAGGTTGAAGGCCTCCGTCCTTCTTGGGCACCAGAAAGTAGCGGGAATAGCAACCACAACCTACTCTTCTGATGCTGGCACCCTCCCTATGGCTCCCATTTGCAAAGAGTGCTGCCACTTCCTGGTGGAGTAAAGAGAGACGGTCCTCCGTCAGCCCGTTGAAAGTGGGTGGCGGTGTAGTCACGAAGGAGAGGAAGTAGCCCCTCTGCACAATCAGAAGAACCCAGCGGTCTGATGTTATTGACCTCTAGTTGTGCAAGTGATGGTGCATCCTGCCGCTCACTGGGTGCCTATGATGGTCGGATGGCAAACTAAAGAGGCTTGGAGGCAGCGGCTGCTGCGGGGGCATGTGGACTGGCCAGATATCTGGCAGTGTGACCCATGTGGTCTGTGGGTGTCACGTCCTTGGGAACGCAGGAGCTAGAAAGCTTGCAGGCCAGGGTGGCTGGGCAGGTAGATAAGTGGCTGGAAGCTCCTTCTGTGGCCCCGAAAGGAGCAAAAGGTAGACTGGGGTGACTGGGGACAATGGAAAGGCCAAATAACCTGGCTGTAGCTCTGCAGTCCTTGAAGTGCTCCAGCACAGAGTCCGCTTGGTCTCCACGAGAGTCATCGAAGGGCATGTCCATAAGCAAAGCTTAGACATTCCAAGAAAAGCCAGCTGTCCTCAGCCAGGCATGGTTCTGTAAGGCCACTGATGAAGAAACTGCTCTGCCTAGTAAGTCAAGCGTGACCAGCCTACATCTGATTGTGAACTTTCCTGTGTCTCTCCCATCAGCTATAGTTTGAGAGAGTATGGACGGGCCTTCTACGGCCGCACCAGTGCAACCGAATCAAAGAGGGAATGGGAGTAACGGCCCAAAAGGTATGTGGTGTTCACAGAACCACAATGCCAGGCTGGTGAGAGAATACATTTTCTTACCCAAGGAGTCCAGCCTTTTGGATTCCGTATCCAGTGGAAGCTTGGAACACCAAGTCCTACAGGGTAGTGTGATCTGTCCACAGGAGCTCCTGTGCAGAGCTTAAACCAGGTCCCAAGCAGGACGCTGTAAGGGCTTCACTAAATGGGAGAAGTGGTTGAAGGGGTGTCTCTCAGTTGAAGCTCCTCTGTCATAACATTAGTCTTGATGGCCACGAAGGACAACTGAAGTTCCAGGATCCCGGCCTCCGTCTTCACCACCATAGCAAATGAGGCTCCCTCCTCTGCAGCTACAGTAGGAGGGAGATCAAGCCAGTATCTGGTGAGGTGTCCAGTCCACTGGCAGCTGCCAATTCCTTACACCAGTCCATATTTGAGTCTAGGGTCTGGTATTCACCGATGTCCAGTGGCCACTCCCAACATTTCCCAAGTCCTAGCCATGGGAATAGAGCTTCGGCCTCAAAGGAATGTCTCCAGTCAGCACTGGACGATGCTCCTCCAGGTATGTCTTGGAGACCGGGAAAAGAAAGGGGATGGCATCGGAAGCGCAAAAGTGGGACTGGCGTCAGGGAGGGTCAAGGTGGCACGACCGGCAACGGTCAGGATCCACCTGTGGATCCATGGGGTCTGAACGGCACCAAGGGAGGACCCGTTGGCTGTGAACCAGTAGGAACACCTCCCGAATTTTCGACAGACAGTGTGAAGGCAAAGACCTCTTCTACTTCTTGCTCTTATTTTTGTGTGACTTATCGGAGTGGGACGACTTCAACTGCAATGAAGATCTATGGCTCCGCGACCTATGCAGGGACCTTCCTCTTTTATTGGTATCGAGACAGTTGAGGCGTCGCACTTCGAGCGGCAAGAAGCTTGAGGGATCGCTCCCTCAAGGCCTTGAGGTGCATGGCACAACAATCTATGCAGGTCTTGGCATCACGGTTGCGTTCAAGGCACCAGAGAGACGAGATGCGGGTCCGTCACTGACATCTTCCGGTAACGGGCGCCGCAGGGATGGAATCCAGCCTTCTACATCCTTGCCACACCAGGAGACAAGTAAAAAATAACTTAGGAAAAAAGTCAATAAAAGGCAGTCAAAAAGTGACTGGGGGGAGCGCTCTCTGGATCAGTGCTGATTGGCGCTGAAAGAAAAGAACGGAAGTCAGTGCGCTAGAGTGACGTCTATATAGGCACTGAGCACGTCATTTCTGGCGCAGATTACGCCACGCGGAGCCGAATGACACCACATACAGGCGTACAGCTCACAAAAAAAGTCTGGATCCAGCTTGATGCTTGAGGATAATTCTAAAGTAAGGAATATGTGACTTAGAAGTCTCTATCAGCTATATCACTATTTGGGAAGGCTGGTTCCGTCTGTACGCCAGATTTCGGGAGGAGTCCCTAAATTTCCACACTTAGTGTGGAAAACATATGGCAGAGACCAAGAGCTCCATGGAAAGTGCTGCAGCTGAGACCCATTCAATTGGCATGCCCATCAATGGAGCCTGCACATCGCATGAAGAACCAGTAGACCTCATCCAGGCATGTCGAAGGATCACAGTAGTACCAAGCACTCTGACAAGGCAATCTGTGGTACTAACACCTCTTCAATAACATACTGCTCATCATGTATTGTCTGGGATAAAGAGGCCCCAAGATATTCTAGGACTGCCAGCAAGATCTTACTGACCATGTTTCAAAGTGCATCGGTGTAGCAGCCCAGAATGCAAATGGCTTTTACACACACACTAATGCCAAACTGACTGAAGAAAACATGTATGACAGAGATATTGATACGTTCACATTCCTTATCCGTAGGGGCAGTGAAAAATGAATTCAAATCCACTTTATTGGTCAAGGCCTGTACAATAAGGCTTTATGGAGTACTTTGCTTGGTGAGAAAATCTGGGTAACCACATGCCGGTCTATGATGCCTGGCCACCTGCCTGTTCACACATGTTAAGGATGCAAGGTTTTGACCAGGAAGCAGTCACAGCATGTGAGGAGATCATTAAAAAGGCTCATAAGTTGCTGGCCCAGGCTGCAGAATTTCTGCTAAAACATTTGTTTTAGTCTCATTGGCGGGGGCAGCTGCAACAACCACTGCATATGGGGCATGCTCCTCAACTGGTGGCCGATGTGGTGAGTCAAGCTCAGTCCCAGAGGGGGTGTCAAGTCCACAGGTATTTTGTAAATCTAGGTATAAGACACCATCAATGTAACAAAAATGGGAGCAAGCCACCCCCTGCATCATCATAATTATGCTAAGGTGCAGCCTAAATTAACATAGGTTCAAAGTCATGATCAAAAAGATAATGGAGCCTCTGATGATAGCTGTGATGCAGTGGAGGCACCAGGTTAGAGTCACGCTGCAAGGCACTCAGATGCGCTTTAGTAATTTTATAGTGCAACATCAGTCACACTCGCACTGACGTTGGTTTGGGGTCCAACACAGGCATCCGTACCAGATCACCCTCTGGTGTTGGCAAAGTTGGCAGTAGCGTCGGTGTGGAAGAATCTGGTATGGATTGTGGGCCCAGGGTAGAAGTTTGTAGCAAAGTTGATAACTTGATCTAAGGAAATAGACTGTGCAGTAGAAAGATTCCCTGGTGGTTATCCAGCAAGAGGTCCTTTGGTTTCATAGCGTCTAAAGGCGCACCAGAGGGAACAGAAAGCACTGAATATCTGCAACATGATCTCGATCGGTTGAAGGATTGATGACACCCAGGGAATCTGGGGACACACTGGGGTCCCACTTTGCTTTTTTATGCTAGTGTTTGGACTTGGACTTGTTAGAAGACTGCAAGCAGGAAGCGAAGTGGTGGCTGGAACGGGCCCATGACGGAACATAGTCCAGGCCCCTGACTTCGAACGACATCTCTATGAAAACCGCAACGACTTCATGTGTTCAGTGGCATACAGCTCTGATTCCTTTTCCCTAATCACCTTCAGCTGAATGAGGGTGCACTTCTCAAAAAATGTAGTCGTGTCCGAAGCCCAGGCACCAAGGACACACCTCATGCAGACCTAAGACCAACATTTGCATCCGAAGACCTACAATTTAAGGAGTGGAATTCTGCATTCCCATAAGATGACAGGGAAAGATGGGCAATGGCGTTAGTGGCAAGGGGTGGCTCTAATAAGAAGATGAAGTCATTTCTGGGACAGTATGGAGCTAACAGAGCCACATGACACCACTTAGTGACATGCGGGAGCATAGCTACACCAATCTATAGATCCATTTTAGTGCCTAAGGGCATATTCGAAGATGAGGAAGAAAATTAGTTACTTAGTAACTACGGTAATAAGAGTATTGGTATCCTTCATAGATTGACATGCCTGAATCATTCCCCATCGTCGAGATGCAAGTCCCACAGTAACATAATCAAGCAGTGTTTAAACAATGGCTTTGAGCCATGCATGACTTAGCTTATCTAGGTCCTTTTTAAAAAAGGACTAAATGTTGAATGCAGCCAATCAGCTGCTAGCACCCTCTAGAGCCTTCCCAACAGAGGCAGTTTCCCGCAGATTTTCCCAGCACATGTGAGAAGTGAGTATCTTGGTAAATAGCAAGGAAACAGCCTCAATGGGGAGGAGAGTGGGTGCATGTGAATCTATGAAAGACACCATTACTGGCTAACCATAGCTACAGGTAACTCTTCTTCTTGAGTATTGAGGTATCTTTCATAGATTTACATGCTTGAATCAGAGTGGCAAGCAGTGACCTCCAATAATATCTTTACTGTTGAGGATGATGGGTGACTTTTTATTTGATTTATTTTTTAACATAGTGAACTCCAAAAGTTTGAGGTAATACCAGAAACCATTTAAAGGCTATACCGATGCAAACTGTTTAGTTTGAGGTAATACCAATGCAAACTGTTTTTTAAATTTATCTTTTTTTGGCTAAAAGGGGTCGGAAAAAAAGTTATTGCTTATATACGCACATTTTCATATATAAAACAATAGCAAGGGGGGAA
The DNA here is from genome assembly GCF_964204655.1 of Triturus cristatus. Classification (NCBI taxonomy): domain Eukaryota; kingdom Metazoa; phylum Chordata; class Amphibia; order Caudata; family Salamandridae; genus Triturus; species Triturus cristatus. The sequence continues at coordinate 162,178,472 of NC_140579.1, forward strand.
AAAGCATAACTTGTAATACACTTTACCTAGTACTGATTCACATCATTAAGAACATGTAAGCATATGAAATCCCCATGAAAACACAAGTTTCTTTCTAAATATTAGAATGAGGCTTACTTGAATGGAAGAGATGGCAAAGTACCGCCTGGCCAACTGCTGCATCTGCATCCTGTGCGGACTCCAAGCAGTTGTGCTGCTTGAAGGTGTGAGTGGTCCTCCAGGTTGCAGCACAACAGATCTTTTCCAAAGTCACTCCCGCAAAGAGGGCAGCTGATGTGGCAACTGCTCTGGTGGAGAGAGGTTTTGCTGTCTTTTCCAAAGGTTTGTTTGCTTTGATATGACAGAACTGTATCGCAGACAATATCCATCATGCGATAGTGGCTTTAGTTATTGCAGTCCCTTGTCAGCCTTGGCAATAGGCAACTAACAATTGATCAGTTTTCCAAATGTCATTCATTCTCTGAAGGCAGAACTTAAGGCAACGTTTCACATCCAGCGTATGTAGTGTTTGCTCTGCAGGCATTGATGGTTATGGAAAGAAGGACCAGAGTATGACCAGCTCATTGAGGTGGAATTGTGACGGTACTTTAGGAATGAATGTAGGATTAGTCCTTAGAATCACAGCGTCTTCTTTAAATATTAAAAAAGGATTTCCTAATGGTGAAAGCTTGGATTTCGCTTTCCCTTCTGGCTGAGGTAAGGGCCAGCAGAAGAGTGACTTTCCATGTTAGGAATTTCAATTCAGCTTTATGAAAGGGTTCGAATGGTATTCTCATGAGTTGTGCAATGACCATGTTGAGGTTCCATTCTGGCAGAAGGGCTCACACTGGAGGAAAAGTACAGAACAGCCCCTCCATAAATTGTTTGATCAGGCTTGAGGCACAAAGAGAAGTGGCGCTGGAAGCTCTTCTATAGTGAGAGATGGAAGCCAGGTGCACTTTAACTGAGGCAAAAGCTAAACATATTTTGTCAAAGAAAGGAAATATGGTAAAATCGGATAGGGATACTTCAAATGGATGCAGGCCATTTTGTTGGCACCAAAAACAGAACCTTTTCCATTTCATCGTGTTCATTCTATTGGTGCGTTCCGCTCTAGGTTTCGAGAGGATGTCTCTACATTCCTGCAGAATATTCATGCTACTAAATTCCAGGAACTTAGGAGCCAGGCATGCAAGTGTAAAGACTCTGGATTCGGATGGCACACCTGTCCATTGTCCCTGGTCAGAAATGATGGGGACATCAGCAGACATATGGGTCTGGTTTCTGAAAGATGAAGCAGTCCTGGGAACCAATGTTGCCTGGGCCACCTGGGTGCAATGAGAATTAGTCAGCATCTGTCCAGCTTCATTTTGGTCAGCACTCTGGGAATCAATGGGATGGGGGAAAGGCGTAGCAATATATCCCTGACCACGGCATCAAAAGGGCGTTGCCCTGAGACCCCGGGACGAAGAACCTGCTGGCACAGGACCGCATTTGGTGCTGATGTCTGTTGCAAACAGGTCCAGCGCTTGCTTTCCCCATAGTGCAAAAACTCAGTCCAGCTGGAATTGGCTGAGTTCCCATTCATGACAATTGTCTGTAGCTCTGCTGAGTGTCTCTGCTAGCATGTTGTGAAGGCCTGGAACATGCTCGACGTTGAGAGAAAACCCATGCTGTGTTGCCCACCTCCATAGTTTTTGCACTCCCAGAGAAATCGTGAGAGATTTGGTTCCTCCGTTTGTTTATGTAGAACATACTGGTCATATTGTCCGTACGGACCACTACGGAGGCGCATGCTTTTTTTGGTAGAAAGGCCTGTAAGGAGAGGAATATAGCCTTCAGCTCCAGGCTGTTGATATGACATTGCTTTTAGAAGTGGACCATTTGTTCTGGATTTGGAGATCCTGTAAATGACCTCCCCAGTCTTCCATGGAGGCATCCGTTGTCAGTATGTAGTCTGATATTTCTTGTAAGAAAGTGGGACCCTTAGAAAGATGTGGACTGCAATACCACAATCGCACTGCCGCTTTCATTGTCAGGGTTATAAGAATGGTGTCTTCTAAGAATAGCGAAGTTTGTAGCCACTGTGTCTGAAGTTTTTCTAGCCGGGGTCTCATTTTGAGCCCGGCTAAAGGTACTAAGTTGATTGCCGATAAACACATCCCCGGGAGCGACATGTGCCTTCTCACTGAAATGGACTTTCTTCTTGAGATAGTCATATCAAGCTGCTGTAGACGGGCATGTCACTCATCCAATAGGAAGGCCTCGCATTGGATCGTGTCCAGCCTGACTCCCAGAAATGGAGCTATTTGACTGGGAAGAAAAGAAGACTTTTTGATGTTCACTGTCAGGCCTAGTCTGTTTAATAGCTGGAGACATGCACCAGTTGTTCGGCCCGTTTATATGATGTTGGTGCCTTCAAATGCCAATCGTTCAAGTAGGGGAATACTTGGTGTAGGAGAGTAGGGTCTGCTATCCTATGGTCACCCCACATTTTTGCTTTTTGCTTCACTGGTTTTTTGACATATTGAGGCTGTGGGCCTGCCAATCAGACCCCCAGCCTGCTGTTCTCTCTACTAAATTAACACTATGCACCCTAGGTGCATAACCAATTGGAAGTGGATCACCCTGTCAGCCCCTGTACCAGTGTACACTAGGTACCCAGGGCCTGCCAGGGGCTGAAGCATGTATTATGCCACCCCAGGCTTGGCCTAACAAATTTGACACAACTGGCTGATCACTCAGCTGGGGTAAGTTGGTGTAACCACCTCTTACTTAGGTGTAGTATACCTAACCTTAAATGGGACACCTGGTAACCTATAAGTCACTCCTATGGCAGGCCTTAACAATCCTGAAGGCAGAGTGCTTGGTTCCATGTGAGATGGTGCTCTGGCATGAGCTGAGCCTGTCTGCAGTGGTCGGAACAACTTCCTTCTACCGTTTCCAGATATCGTCATACCATATACTCTTAAGTGCATTATGAACCTCGCGGTTAAATGCTATCTTTGGTTTGGCTTTATTAAAACAGGTCGAGTAAGGTGTCATACGAATTGGAATACTAACCCCTCGCCAATTCTGGCGACGGGGTTAGCATTCCACCCTTCTAGAGGGACACGACATGTACAGTACCTGAAACCCGGGTAAAATCAGACATAGCCTCAGCTCCACAAAATGGATGCTGCCACCACAGACACAAGTCTGCCCTCCTGCTGCTGGGAGTCCTTCCAGCTTGGGAGGTGTGGACAAAGGGTTTCCTGCCAGGGGAGGTGCGTGCACCACCCCAGACAGGATTTTGTGTATTGGTCAGGTAGGGCTTGAAAGAAACCAGACATGCCTGTGGCTCACAAGGAGCCTCGGTGCATATGCCAGTTCAAACCGGTCCTGGGGCACACCAGTCCCGGGCCTGGGGCGAGCTGGACAAAGGATTGGGGGTGTAACCACCCCCCTTCCTGGTCCCACCCTTAGGGAGGGACCTAGCAGGTAGTCCGGCCCCTAGAATCCGCTTAAAGATGGAGCTGTGTCCTAAGACTTCAGACATCCTGGAATCAACTTGAAACTAAGAAGAAGACGGGAACTTCGACATTCTGCTGCACAGAAGACTGAAGGAAATCTCCCCTGTGGTCAGGGAGTGACCACCTTGCTAACGCAAGCACCATCCAGCGAATCAACGACTGCTTTGCCGCCGCCTCCCGCCGGAGCCCGAGCCCAGAGACTGACAAGACCTGGACCTCCAGACCGCTCACCGCCCGATCCACAGTCCCTGAAAAGAGGAGACCCGTGGAGGCACCGAGACACGTGGAGCCAGCCATCTTGGAACGACGACGACAAGCTGCAAGCGCAACAACCGAGGCTCCCTCCAAGTTGTGCTTTGGGATCTGAGAAGCCCAACCCTCGAGCAGCATCTGCACCAAAGGTGAGCCCTCCAGCATCTCCACGATCTGCGTGGGGCCCTTCTGCATTTTGCCACTCGACGCACCTAACCGGTTGCTGGCCCGCTGGCTAGTAGCCATCTTGGCGACGAACTTCAAGAAATACACCGCTGGTCTGGTTGCTCCAGACTGGCCCTTGCTCCCCTCCAAAGGAGCAATCCCTCTGACCTTGCTGGTCAGAACCATCAGCTTATCTTGTTCTCCACAACAATTGCTTTTGCCAAGGCTTGTTTGCTTCGATCAAGTCGCCGACACCGCCGACAGCGAGAGCCTGCGTGGGACAGCTCGTGAACCGACTCCTGGACGTCGTCGACCTCCAGGGACCACGTGGCTGCAGAGACAAGCTACACCTTTCTTCCGGTTTGCACCAGACATCGCCTGGTACCCACCTGGTGCCACGCTGGTCACTGGCTAGTGACTGTGAACACTGTCCCCTCTGCTTACAGGTCTTCTACAACTCCGATCCACTCTTGGATCCACCGCATCTCTCCCGGACCGACCGCAGCATCTTTGTCCACAGGCTCCATTGACCCGATAGAAGAAACCCGACGCACTTCGACACCTATGCACCCGCTTCCTGTGGGTGAGGTAAAGCTGGCACTCCGGTGCCCAAGAGTAGAGTAACATCTCTAGTGTCTGTGTTTCCAATCTTAAGGTCATAGTCCATCCGGAAGATCCTTTTTGCAGTAACTTTGTACTTTTTACGCACCCATTGAAATCTATGGGAGCACGCGTGTGACTATTTGCTCTGCACACGCCACCCGTGGACCTCCTGGTCACTAACTGAAGTTAGCTCCTTGTAGGCCCAGCGATTCTAGAGGCCCTAGGCCTTTTCCCTTTTCTGTTCGTGGTACTTATACCACTATTTTAGTATATGGTTTGAGTGGCCACCAGGGCCTATCCATATAAAGTGCAACTTCTGTGTATTCTACTGTAATCTTGTTTGACGATTTGTGCACCTGTGCTCATAAAGAGACTAGGGGTTACTTTGAGAAATAAATACATATATATTTTGAATATATATCTGTGTGGTGTCCTTTCATTGGTATAAAAGGGGGTTGCATTTGGTAAAACAGCTGGCTTAACACGCTTCACGAGTTTAGCCTCAAAGACTGCTTAGCCTACGCTACCACTAGGGCAGCTAGTCCGAAAAGGTTGACTTAGAACCACACCATAAGGGTTGCTTGGCATGGTACAAGGTGGTTACTTTAACTAGTGAACATCATATACCAGGCCAACTTCTCACACTTGGGGACCTCGAGAACGTAGCGCCGCGGCCACTGATGCGACACACTTTGTAAATATTCTGGGTGCGGACTTGAGGCCGAAAGGAGGAATCTTGAATTGGTAGTGGATACAAGCTACCGTAAACCTGAGGACTTTTCGGCAAATAAGATGGATGGGGAAGTATGCGTCTTCTAGATCGAGTAAGGTCAATGTCTCCTTTGTTGAGTCAACGCAAGATCTCGGCTAAAGTTATCATCCTGAACGTTTGTTCTTTCATGTACTTAGGAGGCTCCTGAGACCCAGTATTGGTCTCAACTCACAGCTTTCTTCATTATTAAGAAAAAATGGGAATAGAAACCCTGACCCCTTTCAGAGGTGGAACTTCCTCGATTTCACCTTTTGAGAGCACGGTCTTTAATTACTTGTGAAATAAGTGAAGACAAAGGGGAAGGGCCCCCTTGGGTGAAGAAGTTGGAGGTTTGCTTGTAAACTCGAGTATGACCAAAGGCAATTAGGTCCATCACCCATTGGCCTGATGTTATACTTTTCCATTGCTGGTAAAAATTGCAAATCTACGCACCAACGGGAAGGATGGAGGAGGGGGAAGGTGGTACCTTGCGTAGCTCATTGCTTACTTCTGCTGTCCCGCCCTTGAGATGGTGTTCTCTTGCGGGCGCCTTGATGGGAAAAAACAGCTGTTGCAGATTGGCGTAGGTGGAGGGTTAATAAGTCTGTCTATATTGAGCCTGATAAGCTGGTATTGCTGTTGCCTCTATAATCATCCTCTGTGTGCAGGAAACCCACGTCCTTTCGCTCCCCTGAAGGGCATTTTCCACTATTGGAGGGTGGTTAACGACTTTGCTAGGTCAGTGTCTGTCTTTTTGGAGAGCAACGCATCATCAATATGCTTGCAGAATAACGAATCTTGATCGAATGCCATGTCCAAGATTTTTGTTTTAACTTCAGGCCTGAAAGTGGTGGCCTTCAACCACTCCTGGCGTCTGAACACCGCTGCGTTAGCAAGCGGTCGGAAACCTGTGTTTGCTATGTCCATAGCACAGTCAATGGTCTCCGAGGCTGCAATTTCACCTTCTACAACAGCAGTCTTCAATCTGTGGGGCGCGACCCCCAGGGGGGCCGTGGAGTCTTGGGACGGGGGTCCACATTTCCAGGCCAAACTTCAGCCTGGAATACAAAATGTGCTTTTCCTTTTGGACAAAGGCCCTAACCCTTCATTCCGACTGTTAAAATGCTTTAGCTGAAGTTAATTGACTCATGTGCTGTAAAATGAAGAGGCCTGGTAAAAAAGGTAAAGGATGCTTGGGAGTGATTCTGGCTTTAATGGCTTGAATCACTCCAAGCATTGTGATGGCAAAGATATATTTCTTTTGCATGGTGATGCAAAGAGTTCACAACTGGGCTGTGAAGTGCACGCTTTTAGCAATAACTGCATTTATACAGTGCTTAGTACCCCTGGGGAGGTGTTTAAATAACAGGTATGCAAAAAAACATTACTCAAATCTACATTTTGGAAGCTCCATTTTATTTTAAATCTATTTGCACAGTTTGTAGCAGTCTATATTATAATGTGTGTAATGCAAGTATAAAATAACGACTTACACATTCACTGTGCTTTCTGTCACAGGCTGGGACCTCATAGCACTAAAAATACTCAAGTCACTATTCTCCACTGTGCCAACCAAATGTAATTCTGTGTCTATCTGGTTACACACAGACCTCTGTAGAGCATTAAATAACAGAGGTTTCATAATGTACTACAATGCATTTCCCATTGAGTAACTTTATTTTTCATTTAAGCTACCCATTATTTTATATGTAGCTACCTGATGGTGAAAGACCTAAAAAACGAACAAAATATTTTGGGGCTGATTTATGAGAGGCTTGCGCTGCCGGAGCGTCACTTTTTTTTAAGCCTTGGCGGCACAAGCGTCTCAGTCATATCTATGAGGCGACGCAAAGTCACCCTGCATGGCCTCATAGATATGGATTTAGACAAAGCAGCGCAAGCCGCTGCGTTGCCTTGCACTATGTCAAGTAGGCGTTCCATAGGCATTGCAATGGATGTTCTCACACAACACCCATGGATTTTAACGCTGCCCCAGATTTGTAAAACCATGTAAACCAGGGGCAGTGCCAAAACCTTACGCCTTCCCACATCTGGCACAACAAAGAAATTTTTCATTTCTCCTGATTTTCCCTCTTTCTATGTGTGCTGCATTCTGCAGCACACATAGAAAGAGGAAAACCCTCTCAGGAGTCGTTTTTTTGCAGGAATGTGCCCCTTCCTGCAAAAAACAATCCAGCCTATGTTGGTGTTAGGCAGCAATTTGTGCGCCAACGCAGGGGGAATGGACAGGAATGCACCATATTTCATAAATAAGGTGCATTCCTGTCCTTTCACATTGTCGTAGAGCAGCGCAGGAAGAAGACTTGCGGCACTGCCCTACACCAATGCCTCATAAATAAGGCTCTTTATTTTAGCCACACCTTTTACCACACCCCAAGCTCTTATTGACCTTTGGTCTGCTAATCACTGTTTAATTTATTTCCCCAATGTAAAAGTGATTTGCTGTGGGAATTGGGGGCGTTTATGGTTGTCGATAGTTGGCAATGATGAGGAGGGCAAAGTTCTAGAAACTTTTGTCAGGAGGGGGTCCTTACGCTTAAAACATTTTGACGGGGCGTGTCAGCATCAAAAAGTTTGAAGACTTCTGCTCTACAAAGATCTTCCTCAGCTCTTGTTTCCTGTCTTCAGGGATGAGGTCCATAAGAGGCTGCCATATGAGACCACATCGGTCGGTCGTAATGGCCGATAATAGCCAAAGCGTTAGCTGCTCAAAAGGTAACAGCAGCCATGGTTGAAAAACGCTTAACCATTATGTCCAATTTGAATCCCTCCGTGTCCAGAGGAGTCCGGATTTTTTGATCTTCTCTGCGCTGCCTGCGAAATGACGGAATCTAGCTTAGTGTAAACCGTCAGGCAAGAAGGTGCATCTTTAGGGGCCCTGTACTTCCTTGTCAATTCGAGGGAGAACTGGTGTTATTGTGGCCGGTGTTTTCATTATATTTACACCCTTCTGCCAGATATAATCTATTATAGGGATTGTACAAATACATTTCCTTGCTTCCTCCTTAAAATCATAAGGAAAGCAATCTGTATGCTGAACAGCCATGGGAAGATGAAACCTGTTTGATGCTCTATCAATCAAGTTGGGGAACCCTCCGATGTCTTCTGGAGGCAAGTCCACTGTATGATGTGCAGGAGGAGAGGGTGTAGGGATGATATAGTCATCCCAGGGATCTGCCGGTGGACATGGTTCCGGGATCTCTCCTTCTCTCTCGTCCTCTGAAAAAGAGGGGCTGTTCTCAGTAGGTGCCTGTGTTGGAGGGCATGGTACCGCAGGCGTTGCTGGGAGCTGTGGTTGATGCGACGGTGGCTCACAGTGGACAACCTGGGGAGGAAATCTCAGCCTATAGTCCGCCAACATGGCTTGAAGATCGTGGACTAAAGACAGAGGTAAATGCGGCATTTCCCTAGGACAAGGTTCAGGGGGATAGCTATAAGGCTGAACATGGTGCACAGCAACAAGATATGGCTGGTAGTATTGCTGCTGTTGCTCGTCCTCCTAATCCTGACATTTCACATGCAACTCGGACGGGCTATGTGCCACCCCATATATCCCATTGTCATCTTCGTCCTTATCTTCTGACTGTTGGAAGTCTAATAAGTGTGAGGAGGCAATGGGGAGATCTTTGCATATGATGAAACATCAGGATGAAAAAAGGTCTTCGTTATCCTGGTAGCACTGACAGTCGACGACGGTGGCGTTGACAGTACCAATAACCCTGAAGAGGGAATATTCATCATCGACGATGCTGTCATCACCGACGTTATCGTCAACTGTGTCATTGTCGATTGTGTCTGTTGGCTCGTCGACAAAAGAGTCGCTGGCGGGGGGCTCGTCGATGGCGCCTGCTTCATCAACGAAGTGTTCGTCAACAGAATAGACATCGACGAGGATACTCTCGTCGACGAAATAGGTCCAGAAATAGCCATCATCGTCCCTACCTTCGACGAAGCTGACGACATGACTGTGGTACTTGTCGTCAACGGTCTAGAAATTGTTGACAATGTTTTTTTTGTCTTTTCTTCTTGTAGAATCTGTAGATGAGGCTCTAGGACTCTCCTTCTCCTTTCCCACATGAGAGGTGGGGACGGATGTTGTAGGTTCTGAGGATAGTTTAAGGTGTTTCTCCTTTCTATGGCCTTTGCTCTCCTTGGAGGGTTTGAGGTGTTACATGACTTCACCAGGGGTATCATCCTGCGACCTGGATCTTTTGTACAGTCTGGATAAGTTATTAGTGTCTTCTTCAGAAGACTTCTGTTGCTTGGTGGACTGAAGCCACAAAAGCATCCTCCCCTCTCTTTCCCTCAGAATTTTAGAAGAAAAAGTCAGATAGATCTTGCATTTTCTAACCTCATGAGAGGGATGGAGGAAGTAAATACAGTCTTTATGTGGATCTTTCATGTGGACTCTCTTCCTGCCACAGGTCTTACATGGGCGGAAGAGGTCTTTCTTATCTGAAATGTTGAAAAGATCAACCTTCAGGAAAATTAAAGAAAGAAACTGAGTAGAACTCAGGGAGACTCCCTTCACACACGACGTGTTGTGAAAATCTGAGGGAAACTGCCTCTGCTAGAGGGTGCTAGCAGCTGCTTGGCTGCATTCAACATTTAGTCCTTTTTTTAAAAGGACATAGATAGGCAGTTATGCATGGCTCAGGGCCATTATAGCCAATGGCATTATTTAAACACTGCTTGATTATGTTACTGTGGGACTCCCATCTCGACGACGGAGAATGATTTAGGCATGTGAATCTATGACAGATACCCCAATACGGGATAACCTGCATTTATAAGTATCCATCACAAGTCCTCAGCATGGCTTGGAAACCTTGTCCCATCGGCCTGTGCCTTTTTATGATCAGCTCTGTGCTTTTCATTCAGTGAACTCAACAACTAAAAAAAAAAAACACCTGAGGAGACCTGTAGTTGTCATCAGCCTTAGACTATCACTGATGAGTGTGTGCACAAGTAGTGGTAGGTTCTGTTCCCTAATCTCAAGTTAGGTTACGATTATAATGTGACCAAAATGTATCATGTACAAACTCCTTTCCAAGAAGCCCTTCCTGATAAACTTGTTCTAACTGGTAGGTTGGTGGTTACGCTGCCAAACATTCACCTTTGCCAGAGAAGACTGCCCACTGCAAGACCCACCCAAAACACTCTTCCTTTGTTGTTGCTGGTCTCTGGGGCAACACATGCAGCTAGAGAGCTCTGTTAGGCCTGGGAAAAACAAGTTTCTTAACTCTAACAATACTTTTTGCAGCTTAAAGCCCTTCTAGATTTACACCCTCAGCATTTCCCATCATCTAGTGGATGCAGGGGGTAAAAGCTACTTTTTCTTTTTTATGGAAATAACTATTGTACTACACCACAATTTCACAAGAACTGAAATTACGAGTTACTAAGGTGTTCTTGCAAAATCCTTGCTGAACACACCTATTGTATCCAGATGTCCTCAATATAAAAGAACTGGAGATTATTGCCTGGGAGGGACCTTTTGTAGCGTATGCGACATAACCTGGTTCACTAATATCTCACATGGCAAGTCTAAAGAAACAAAGGAGAATACCACAATCTTGATCTAAAGGTTCAGGCTTCTCACCCAATGTTGGGTGAAATTCACACAAACCAATGTTGGAAAGGTATTGCTATCTAATGAATCCTTGCACTATTAGGTTTTCCCAATGCACTTACGTTTCATTTTCTGCACCATTGGTTTTGCTCTTTCGCTGCTTTTGCTCATTGTTTGCAGGTGGGGTTTGGCCCATGGCAGGTGGTTTCCTTTTTGCCAGTAATTTTCGCAGTCGCTCAATTTCTTCCCGCTGTGAATTAATTCTCTCTTGTTGCCTTAAAAGTTGAAACAAAAAAGGAACATTAGAAAGACTTTCAAAATTACAGTATCTTTTGGCTGATTCTAAAAATGTATCTCTCGCCAGTTCATATGTCTCAGCATTATTTGCATACTGAAAGATAATTTTTAAATTCCATATGGGACTAAATTTGATGCAAACAGATGCCCTTAATGTAAAAAGGATGTGTTGCAATGTAGCAGCACAAGAGAAAGCCTGTCTTAAGACGTGAATTAAAAAACTAAAAGGCAAAGTTATCTTCATAGGGATAGTACTTTAATGATGTGCGCACACATCAGCTTAGCTGGATCCTTGGAAGCAGTCCAAAGAGACCACGACACGAAGAGCTTACTTTGTGATGTACAGGTATGTTTTGTATTTCAGAATTCAGTGTGGTGCCAGTGTGTTGCATCTGCACCACAGAAGTAAAATCAGTTTAAAAGAACGCTCCAAAATAAACAAGTTACTTACTATCGGTAATGCTCTTTATGGTAGATACATTACCTAACTACTGATTCCTCAAATTAAGACTATCCATATGTGCTGAGCTGGATCTGGGGAAATTTCCAGCAATGCTTTTGCACGCCGATAGTTGACATTACGTGGTTCTGCAAACAACTCTGTGCCGATATTGAAGGAGACAAGCCGCAAATAAGCGCCACCTCCTCTCTCTGACATCTGTTTCCTTTATTTCTCCTTCCATGCCGACAGAGGTGGAATACTTCAAACAAATTGGCAAAAAGTGTGCCAAAATCTAGCTTGTAACCTTGTTATGATGTTCAGGAGTCCACTCCACAGAACAGGAGGGCAACGAGGAATCTGTGGTTATGTTAAAGCGCTTTCTGGTGAAAACTCCATTTACACTGCTGATTCCTCCCCTTTAGAAGATCGCTCAAGTGCTACACTGAATCTGAAGAATTTTTCAACAGTGTTCTAATATGCCAGTAGGTGGAGTCATGCAGATTCACACTGGATCCCTACCACTCAGGAAGTGGTAGGCAGAGATGCATATTGTATTCCATTCTAGCAGAACTTGCAAAGTGCATGGCTAACCACACAGGGACTAACAAACCTCAGATCCAGAGAAGAAACAGTCAACAGGCTAAACATAAAGCCACATCTTGAGACCTTTCCTGGATGTTAAATCATCTGTACCCATCCTCGGAGCAGGAGGCAGCTTGTTCTATAGTTTGGAAACCAAAAAGAAAAGGAGCAACTGCCACACTGACCTTTACAAACTCTAGGAATCACTGTCCGATAAAAGGAAGCAGGTCTCAAAGATCTTCCTGATCTGTAAGGTTGTAACATGTAATGCAACAAGCTTGAACCTTTATTATTGCACAATGAATAAGGCTTTAAATTGAATACTTTTTATGGGAAACCAAAGCAACTTAGACAGGGAGGTTAAGACTGATTGATGTTTGGGAATCCTTAGCAGAAGACGAGCAGCAGCGTTTTGCACTACCTGTAGTCTATTTAGGACAGACTGTAAGGATCCCAAATAGAGCAAATTTTCGTAGTCCAAGCGAGAGGATACTAATACTTGAACAACAATTCTATACACAGACTGTGGAAAAATTCCAAGACCATTCTGACCGACCTCAACTTGCCAAAACAACCGGCAGCCAGCTTTTTTTTTACTCGTGTCTCATATGCCAATTTGTTAGCTAACCGCATGCCCAGATTCTTACTTGGTTAGGGGACCAAGGAATTCTGGCCAACAATCAGGAGACCAATAATTTATATTATTTCCAATTATCATCACCTCCGTTTTCTCCCATTTAAGTTTTAGACCGCAAAACACCATCAATTTAGCTACGGTTTTAGAACTAGGTTTTCATAACCTTGGCTTGAAATATGATTCTGGGGCCAGTGAAATGACAATCTGGGTATCATCCACATATGAAACCAACGAAAGGCCAAATCATTCTAAAATATCTGCTAGTGGGCAGACGTACATGTTAAACCACGTGCGGCTCAAAGAAGACCCTTGAGGCACTTCACATGAAAGAGGCAGGGACTGTGATTTATCCAGCACCTGAAAGCTCAGGTCACCCAGAAAGGTGGCCAACCACTTCCAGACCAAGTGGGCCACTTCTAAATTGGGTAGTCTCTCTAATAATGTTGCATGGGATACCATACATATGCTGCTGCACTGAGATCCAACAGGATCAAAGCAGCTGATTTTCCTTTATCAAATGTCATTTTAAGCTCCCCCACTACTGCTCACAGGAGAGTCTCAGTATTGTTTCCAGGCCTAAGGCATACAAGAGCCACCCCTGCGGGCTGATTTCGATTTAAATTTCTTGTGTTTTCCTTTTCCTCTACCTCAGATGCAGCACATAAAACAACTGTTGGAGACAGTATGTTGATACCTAATTCGGGACCTTTGCAGATACTGAAAAGAAAAAGAAGTAGGAGGGCAGCGAGGAATCAGCAGCTACAGTATCCACCAGAAAAAATCAGTTGATTTGTAGAGCGCTGCTTATCACCCGTTAGGGTATCCAGGTGCTTGATGGGGGCAGGGACTGGTGCTGGGAGTTGTCAGTCGAACATCCAGGGTTTTAGGATAGCTCTGTACTTCTGTAGGTTAGATGCAGTTCAGAGGTGGAGTGAGAGGCCATTCCAATCCTGGCGGCCAGGTAGGAGCAGGTGCGGAAGCGGGACGTGTGGGTTTAGGTGCACAGTTGTCTGTTGAGTAGGTGGACATTCAGTCGGTGGTAGATGTAGGTTGGTCTTTTGTTGTGTGGGGCCTTGTAGGCATGAGTCAGCAGCTTGAACTGGCACTGGTTTTAGACAGGAAGCCAGTGGAGCGCTCTGCGGTGGGGGGGGGGTGATGTGGGATCTTCTCGGGAGGTTGAGGATGAGCATGGCAGCAGCCTTTTGGATGGTTTGCAGTCTGCTCAGTATTTGTGAGGTGATGCCCACGTAGAGGAAGTTTCCGCAGTGCAGGCGGCTGATGCAGAAGGCTTGGGTGACCATGCATCTGGTGTTGAAGGGGAGCCATTTGAATATTTTCCGGACCATACAGAGGGTGAGAAGGCAGGCTGAGGAGACGGCGTTTATCTGATGCTTCATGGTGAGCTTGTTGTCGAGTATGATGCCAAAGGTTTTGGCGTGGTCTGTTTGAGTATTACTACAGGTTTTGACTTTTTTCTTCAAATTAGTATTTCCCTGCTTGAATGTTTTTTTAACGGATGAATTAATTGTAACATAATTAGCTTGTTTTTTTCTTATTCACTTTTTGGATTTGTGCAAGATCTACATTGTGTTATCTTGGTTGTCATTTTTTGGTTTGTTTTTCCATTCTAGTGCGATATTGTTGGTGCTTGCTGGGTCTGTGCAGTTAATCATACCCCTAGCTGTCAATGGCAAGTGAGATATCTTTATAGAGTATCAATTTCATTCTGTGGGTTGCACTGATAGTTTTTTCCAGATCATTAAAGGTCAATAGTTATATTTTCTCTTTGATACAGCTGAGTTTGTTGAGTTCTAATTCGACACAGTGTCGTTTAGTGCAGTCTTGTTTGTTGAGCTAGTGTCATAAGTTAACATTACAGCTGCCCACAAGCTGACCTTCCAGCAGGTTGTAGGTTTGCTTTTTAGGTGGAGCCTAGAGTCAGCACGCAAGCGCTGCTCTAGGGAAGATCTGTTGGCTTGTGGAGGAAGCTGGCTCTGTATGTACTATACTAAAGTGATGTATAGTGTGCACAGAGTCCAGTGGAACCCCAAAGGTAGGCCGAGATAAAGTTAGATAGCACCTCACTCTCTATTTGTCCCAATAAAAACGCTGCCCCACTTGTGTTGCTGGGCCTAGTGCGTGTGACAGGAACAAATCAAACTAATGTCAATGAGAGTCCTCACAAAGGACACTCCTTGACCTTGGTTTGATCTTTCTGTTGCGGGTACTAGGCCCAGCCACACAAGTGAGATAGTATTTTAATCAGAAGACTTGGAGGAATGGTAGTTGTATTCCACTGGATGTCTAGTTTAAAAAAATGTGCAAGTATACTAAGTTTCCCTATGTGCCGGCTGAGCTAGGGGACAAAACCCACTGCCAGCCACACTGTAAAAAAAGAAAAAGGGTCATTTTCAATGTAAAAATGTAATGTTTTTATGTTGCATTTTGGATCCTTCCCTGATGAGGTCACTAGCCCTACCTACTCAAGTGTGGTACCATTTCGTTGGCGTGGAAATGCGCGATGGTTAAAGCCCTTTTGAAAAAACCTAATCTTGATCAGGCCAATCTGGCCAATTATCGCCCTATCTCCCTCCTGCCATGGGTGAGTAAGATTCTAGAGAGGCATGTAAACAATACTCTGGAAGCCTTTCTGGAAACTAATAATTTACTGCACCCCTCCCAGACTGGGTTTCGTCCCCAGCTTGGTACTGAGACTGCTCGCCTCGCGGTGACAGAGGAAGCAAGAAGGATTCTAGATAAAGGGGGCACTGTGGCTATTATCCTTCTTGACCTCAGCGCCACATTCGATACTGTTAACCATACTACTCTGCTTCTCAGACTCAAGAATTTGGGAGTGTCCGGTATGGCAGTAGAGTGGCTGCAATCTTTTCTCAGTGACCGTTCTTTTAGGGTCTTTGAGGGAGATGTAGTCTCCAACCAGTTCCCTCTCAATTGTGGGGTTCCTCAGGGCTCTGCCCTGAGCCCCACGCTATTTAATATATATGAGACCCTTGGCAGAGATTGTCTATCCATTTGGCATAAAAATCATCTCCTATGCAGACGACACCCAGCTCGTTGTGGCACTCAACCACTCCGAGGGGTCATCTAGCACTCTAGGCTCCTGCCTAGAGGAGGTTCCAAGTGGATGGAACTCTTGCCTTAAACTTAATGGGGACAAGACGGAGCTTATGCTCCTGGGTAACTCCCCTGTCTTCGATCCGGCATCTCTTTGGCCAGATTGCCTAGGCCCGGCCCCAAAAGATCTAAATCAAGAGCTTGGGAATCTGGATTGATCATTCCCTTACGTTTAGTCATCAGGCAGCAAAGCTTTCTGCAACCTGCTTTGGGCTACTAAGGATGCTTCGTAAGGTTCTTCCCCTTCTTCCTTTACACGCCAGTAGGATCATGGTCCAAGCTCTGATACTTTCTCGCCTGGATTATGGAAATGCATTATATCTGGGAGCTCCACAGTATACCATCAACAAGCTCCAAGTCATTCAGAACTGTGCTGCCCGTAGACTTCTTCAGATTCCTCGCCGGCAGTCCGACAAACAAGCATTAAAGAGCTTGCACTGGTTGCCAGTTAGGGAAAGGATCCAGTTTAAGGCCATGTGCTTGGTCCATAAAGCCTTTTGGAAGAATGGCCCACCCATTCTCCAATCTTTGATTACTCCCTATCATCCGATGAGAGACTTTCGGTCATCTGCATCTTTTCTTGCCCTTCAACCCAGAATAAGGAGGGTCAGATGTGGGGGTCGATCCTTCTCATACAATGGTGCCACTGGTTGGAATGCTCTTCCATTTCAATTGCAGAAAGAACCCAATCTTCTAACTTTTCGCAGGCTCTTAAAAACTTGGCTGTTTCAGCTTTTTATCTTTGCCCACTGTCCTTTGCCTGTTTAGTCCGAAGCGCTGGGAGGCCTACGGGTAGCCAGACAGTTGATGTGCGACTGCTGCTCCATAGGTGACCACACACCGCCTGTGGTGAACTCGCCACACTGCACGCCCCAGCCTGATTTGCTGGCGTCGGACTCGATAACGATATCTGGCGTAGGACCGAAGATCGCACGTCCATTCCAGGCCTCCACATTGGAAAGCCACCATTGAATCTCCTCCCTGCCTCCGCACAGAGAGATACCTTCTAAGAACAGGATAGGCCTCTGCGAAGGTGCTGTGCCATGAGACGCTGCAAGGCCCTGTAATGGAGAGGGCCTGAAAAAAATGACCTGGATGGACGCTGACAGAAAGCCCACTATGCGGGCTATCTGTCTCAGGGAGAGCTGGTGCTGGGTAAGCGCTCTCCTCAACTCGTGACGGATTTTCGTCATCTTCCGAGATGGAAGGCTGAGTGTAGCGGCCACTGAGTCGATGGAAAGTCCCAGGAAAACCACCTTTTGGGACGGGACGAGCACTGATTTCGCTTCGTTGATTATGAAGACCAGGCTCTGGAGCAAATTGACCACCGTCTGAAGCGAACGAGACCGAGCCGTGGGACATTATGCCATAAGCAAATTGTCATCCAGATACACTATGAGGCGCATACCGGTATGCGCGCAGACGTTCAATCACCGGACGCAAAACCTTGGTGAAGCACCAAGGAGCAGAGGATAGACCGAAAGGAAGGGTGGTGAATTCGTAGACCTTGTCCCTCCAAAGAAACTGCAGGAACCTCCGATGTGGAGGAAAGATTGGTATGGTCAAATATGCGTCTTTTAGATCTAGGCGCGCAATCCAGTTGTTTGGTCTGAGGAGATCGCGGAGAAGATGGATTCCCTCCATCTTGAAGTGGCGGTAAACCAGGCACTCGAATTCACGTAAATTGATCACGGGCCTCTGGCCCCCGTCCGCCTTGTCTACCACAAAAAGATTGCTGATAAAGCCGCGAGCATGGAAAGTGGACTGTACCACCGCCCCCTTGAGTAAAAGAGACTGGACCTCCTGATCTACCAAGGTGGCATCCACCTCTGAGAACACTAGAGGACGCGGCACAGCCTGCTGGAAAGGCTCCCCGCTGAACTCGATATGAAAGCCTTGGACAGTTTGGAGTACCCAAGCGTCGACTGTGACAGAAGTTCAAGCCTGGAAAAAATGTGCCAGCCGGCCCCCCACTTTTAGTTGGGAAGAAGGGAGAACACTTACCGGAAGAACTGGAGACACCACCGCGGTTCTTCCCTCGCCGTCCCCTTGTCGGGTAGAAGTTCCCGAATCTGGCTTGATCTTGATAAGATGGTTGGTTGGAGCCTCCTCTCTGCTGGTTGGGACGGCCAGACGAGCGGCCCCTGCCTCGACCGGCCCCTCGGAAAACCCGTGGGCGAAAGACTTTACGAATAGAGGATTGCACACTGTCCAAAGACGTGAATGTATTCACGAAGCGCCCTATTTCTTTCATAAAGGGCTCACCAAAGAGGCCTCCCTGGGCAAAGGGTCCCGCCTCTGAATCTGCTAAATCCCCCAGTTTGGGGTCCACCTTTATTAGCAGGGATCTTCGTCGCTCCGTCGACAATGCGCAATTGGCATTTCCTAAAAAGACCACTACGCGTTGGGCCCAAGAGGAGAGGTTTTCTGGAGAGATCAGGGCCCCCGATGGTTTGGCTTCTTCAGCCATATCAAGAATTTGTTATGGATCCGAGAATATCCAGTAGCTTGTGCTGGCAAGCCCGCCACGACCTGTCGATTCCCTTTTTGGGATCCTTGACGAATTCTTTTAGAAACGTCGCCATGCGTGGGTCAATTTCGGGGGGTGCCACCACCTTACCTTCTAAAGATGGGCGCAGACACTCTGCCCTAAAGCAGTTACGCACTGAGGCCTCCAGCGGTCGGCGGATTTGGCTGGCGACGTATTGGGCGACCTTGTCACAGGGCGCCCAGTCTGAGGATCTAGGGTGCAAGATGTCGTCTGGATCGGGCCTATCGGCGCAGAGATTCTGGTCATCCGTGCCAGGGTCGGAAACGGCGGGTGCTGGCTGGGGAAGCCCGCAAGGGCACAAAGGCCCAGCCCCGTCATCGCTCCCGTGAGCCGAGACACCAGGAATGGCAACCGCAGGAGGGGGTCTGTTGGCTAGCAACTCCTTCTTGAGACGGGCGAAGGAGTCGGCGTCAATCTCTGCATCTTTGGCCTGCTTAGCGGGGGCGGTTGAGGGTCAGCAGTGGACACGCTGGAAGGGAGAGAAGCAGAAATGGTTTGGGCTGCTCTGGCCAACTTGTCGCAGGCCAGCTCAATTTTTCGTGAGAGGCGATCTTCTAATGGGGCCATAGCCTGCTCTACCGCCTTATGAATAAGAGAGTCTACAGCGTCGTAGAAATCTTCGTCCCACTGCAACGCTGTGAGCGGATCCTCCTCCCACTGATCATCCTGGTCATCCAGGTAAGTATTCTCGTCATAAGATTCTATTTGGATAGAAGAAAAAGACCACTACGTAGGCAAGTAGCTGGGAGAAACACCACGTAGATTAGTGGGAGTGACTGGTGGAGGGGAACTCCGTAATATGGAGGCTGGGGGTCAGCCAAGTTAAGGGCAAGCAAAGCTTGCTTTCGGTCACCAAGCCCTGGGACCCAACAGCCCTGGTACAATAATAGAAGGGCAGCATGTCCAATCAATGGGCCCCCGCGGGACTGGATGCAAGAATCCCACCACAGCCTTACAAAACAAGTACAGACCTTGAAAGGCGTTCAGGGGGCGTAGCAAGGAATATATGCCTAATGGCAAAGCACAGACCATAAAAACACGGTGTCCGGACAGGCAGAGGCTCGCTCGTTGCCGTGCGTTCCGAGATTCAAACGTGCGGAATCTCAGGAACGCACGCAACGCAGAGAACGCGGATACGCGCCCTCTAGAGGTCTAAATTCACACCGCGAGCTGCACCAAACACGCAGCCGCTAGGGACTAACACTCCCGCGGCCGAAGAGCGAGTCCGCCGAGAAGCGGCTGACTCACACCTAAATAAGCACAAAACACTGCAAACAGTAAAAGAAATGACGCGTGACGGCCACCCACCGCGCCGAGAACAGAGGGCAAAGGGCTCCAGAAGCGCCTGAGGGAAACTTGAAAAAACCCTCAGAGACCGGCAAAACTCCCGCAATCTGCAGAAATCAATTATACATTAATGGCAAATAAGCCTAGGAAAACGATTTATCCAGAACATGTAAAAGGGCAAATTACAGTATATATAAAACCCTGAGAGAAATAAACGTGACTTATCTCTGGCTGCAGCAGCAAAGAAAGAGGGAGATTGGACAGCGAAAGAGGACTATCAGTGCCTCAGGGGACCTGTGATTGGAGCAGAGAGCAGGGGACACTCTGGACATGGACACTATTGTTTTTTGTGATATTTCCGATGTATCATGGGAATATTTGTTGGTTTGATGACTTTAAAATAGCTGCTGTCTTTGAAGTAAAGAAAGATAAAGCATAATCCTCGCCTCCGATCCTGACATAGCATCTCAAGTTAGAAGTATCCAAGTGCACAAGAACACAATAAGCAGCTTTTTAAAATAAAAAGAAAAGCAGACATTATTTATACAAACAGTGTACTAGTCTTGCACATGTGCACAAATGGAACCAAATAAGTGTCAACAAACAAGCAGTAAAACAGCCTTCCAAAAAGGATAGGAAAGCCAGGTTAAAGAGGAGTGTAAAGCAATTGAAGCTGAATTATACACACAAGCAAATGACCCGGGTCCTTTGGAAAAAGTACAGAAAAAATGAGCTTCCTCTTACTTGATAAGGTTCTGGAAAGCATAACCATCTGCCCACTGTTCAGTGAAAGAGGCACCATGCCGAACCGTTGTGAAGTGTCCAAGTCGGAGGCGGTCTTGCATGCTCTTATCCCGGCACGCCATTTTTTCCTGTTTGGACTAGATAAACAACACACAACCAAACCCTAATTAGGAAATGTAATATCAATATTACAGTTGAAGCCACACCCAACGCATTATAATAAAACCTCCAGCAAGAAAGAACTCCATGAAACAAGGCTATCTTACACCAACTGCCGCTAATGCAGTACACCAAGCTCACACATTTAAAGATAAGAAACTGGATGAAACATTAAAGCACACCAATCTCGGTGCTGGAAGTGAAAGAGTACCAGTACAGAATACAAAATTGCATATAATTGTTGAAACGTTTATACAACGGTCTTTTTGGTAATCTAACCACAATATTGCTTTGGCATGTTATTTAAACACATGCTACGTTTTAAAGTCAAGACCTCTACTAACCATTGTTAAAGCAGGTTCCTGCACATTATATTTACAATATGATAATGAAGTAATCTGGTTAGGACACATAACATGGCTCTTAAAGGTTTAAAAGCATTGCAACTACCATTAAAGTTAAAACAGTTAAATCATATACAAGTTATAAATGGGAAGGCTAGGGCTTTTTAGCCATGGCTCAGGAGTCCTATGTCGAAAAATACTAAAGTGATCGCTGCCTGAGGTTTGAAAAGAGGGCTATATGAATTTAATGATAAGACTAGAGAATAGCATTATGTGCAAACCTATTTTTTCATAAACACAAGAAACCCCCACGTTGATGCGTGGGGAGGGGAACTAGAGGCGCGGGGTTCTAGGAGCTAGCAGCCTCCAACAACAAATGTTCACCACAACAAGAGCTGCTCCTAGTGTAGTGACCACTATAAATTTATGATTGAAATGTGAGTGTAGGCATCTCACAAAGTATGTCGGACTGGTCTCACACACCACCAGGTGTCATGCTTCATCATTGACCAGCCCTCGCCCTCTAAAAACTTGGTTTGATAGAGGGCGGACATGCACCTGACGACAGGGATGCACTTCTTAACTAAGTGGGAGCCCATGAAAAAGTGTGTGAAGGTAAAAATCATTATTGTTATCAAATTATGGATTTTAACATGACTGGTAACTATATGATATTAAAATCAGTGGACGGTATGTGGGGAAATAATTGTACCCTAACCGTAGTGAAAATGGTCGACATGTTTCTGACAAAATGGCCCAAGAGGGTCTAGGGCATTCATCAGGACCCTAGTACAGAAATGGGGCTCCGTTCTTACCAACTCATGGTTAGAAACTACCACTATGCGGGTATGACCTGTGTCACTCTCCACTTTTGAAAATGGCTTCTAAATTCAATCCCTATACAACAAGACTACTTGCCCCATGGGAGAAGGGGAGAGGAAAGCCCCAGGTAGTAATTCCAAAGTTTTCCATGATGGGGAGGACTGGGAGCAGTCACCTAGGAGAATTGTGGAATATAGCAGGAGAGCACTTTTGAGAGCTAGTCAATGAAGTCTCTCCTCCATAGTGTGGCAAGGTGGAGCGAAGAAAGCTGGCCAAGACCAAGTTGTCGGGAAAGAATGACGTGTCGGGTTTGCAGAGAGGACTTGCAGCTCACTCATCTGCCGCACTGATGTTATGACGATGAGGAAAACTCCCTTTAGAGTGAGATACCACAACGAACACCAATGCAGCCACTCAAAGGGAGTACAGATTTGGATTGTGAGGACTAACTTTACGTCCCCCTAAGGCATAATGAAAGGAATGGGTGGAAACATATGCTGCAAACCTTTCAAAACATGCATCACAACAGGTGACAAATCAAGAGGGCTTCTCCAGCACCCGCAGAAAAGCCAACAGAGCGGAAAAATAACTTTTAACTGTGCCCAAAGCTAGTCCTTGCTGAACTAGACCCAACACAAAAAGCACACTAGTTTAGCTTGAAGTAGGTTATCTACCTAGCATTGCACTCAGCCACAAACGTGTCCTAATGGCAGACAAGCTGATTTTTTGGAGGGATGTCTGAGTACTGGAATGGCATCAACTACTTCAGATAGAAAGTCAATTGAAATCAACTGCCAACTCTCAATCTGCAAGCAAGGAGATTTAGATTGGGCAGGCCCGGGTGCAGAACCTTTTCTTGCTGCTGCTACACAAGGCACTCCAGAAGCAGCCGCCTGCCTGGAGCACAGATGCTCGTGCCCATGAGTTTCAGGTACCATACTCCCATTGGCCAGTACGGTGCATCTAAGATGACTTCTGCCTGGTCGATACTGATCTCCTTCAGAACTGGAGGCAGGAGAGGTAGCATCAAAAAGCTGTACAGGAGCCCGAGCTCCACTCTAGATAAAATGTGTTTACAAGAGAGACACATCTTGGGAACTCCAATGCGCAAAAATGCTGACATTGAGCATTCTCAGCGGTGGTGAATAGTTTCAAGTCAAAGTTTTCCCCACTCACCAACGATAACTTGTGCCACCTCTGGGTGTAGCTGCCATTCATAATCCACAAGGGATTGGCGGCTTGTCTTGGTCCACCACGGCGTTCAAAGATCTCGCCAGGTGGCTCATCACCAGCAAAATTCATTTGTGCTCCAGGCCCTTCCGGACGTGCATCCCCACCCGATACAGAATACACAACCCTAACCACCTTGTTTGTTGAAGTATACCATGGCAGTGAAGTTGACAATGAACATCTGCACCAACCTCTATTTGATGGTCAACAGGCAAGCTTTCAAAGCATTCCAGTGTCAAAGAAGAATCCAGCCAACTGGCATCTTGTAGCTCATCCTGCCAGCTGTCCTAATTGCATAGTTAAGCACACTCAACGCCTTCTCCATTACATGACTGTCAGAGTCAGTACTGAAAAGACTGAATAATCTGGGCCCTTTATTGAGGCAAGGAGGCTGTATCGGAAGGGGTTGCTTGAAGGCTGTGACCCAGGAAGCAGCCTTCAAAGAAATCGAGGCAGAGTCGTCTCAGAGACAGAAAGCAACATAGTTGCATTTCATCATCTGCTTGCAGCATTAATTCTTTGAGGTGTGGTGTGAGTTATGATACCACAACAAACATCCGCACTGAAGCCGATGCGGGACCCGAAATGGTCCCAGAGCTTCCAAATGGTGCCAAGGTCAGACTCGTCAACTGAGTTCCAGTCAGAGGTGCTAATGGTTCCCTGGGGCCAAAGGGAGCTGTCAGCATGCCAAAGAGGCACTTCATAGAATTCCTGGATTTGCTGCGGTGTAAAAGTCCCCGGACACACTGGTTGCACAGGGACAAGAGTTAAAATCGGCACCAACAGAGATCGAGTTCAGGAGTGAGGCTGAGAGGCACGTTTATGCTCTCATGCGTTTGAGAATGGTGAGAAGGGGCAGAGTATCACTTGGACTTATTGAGCTTCTTTTTTAACTTACTCAATGTCTTCAACCACGATGAAGATCTGTCGAGGGCATGAAGTCAGGTACAGGATCAGGACCTTCCCTCTGAATTTACCCGCTCACGGCGTGTAGTCATCTGGTGTTTGGCGACATATAGTTTTGTCTCACAGCTACGGTTGGCCTTCCGATTCATCAGAGCACAGTTACTACAGGCCTTGGATGTGTTGTTTGACCTCAAGCAACAAAGTAAAATCTGGTGGGGATCTGACACACATTTCCTTGCAACAGACCCTACAAGGTTTCAAACCTGTGCTTTAAGGGGAGACACTGTCCTTTGCACGCTAGAATTCTCAGGTAAGTTCTGAAGAAGTTTGTAGGATTTAGCCTCGTGAGAGACAAGGGGTTGCTCCAGATCCGTGTCAGGTGGCACAGAAAGAAAGGAACCGCCATCACCAAGCTTGGCTTTCCTTAAATGCAATTCTACACATCACTTCCAAAGAACACTAGTGTGGATCCACATGATCCCACCTACCAGCCCACAGAGGTACTGGTTGAAAGTTTCCAGATCCAGTCTGTCGTCTAGGAGTTCATTCGAAAGGTGAGGAATATGTGGTTACACGTATCTATAAAAAATATTAGGTTGATAAGTGTTCCTCGCAATTTAGTGTGCTGGTTAATTACCAATTTATGGGAGTTTGGTAACTTGGTCATTTTTTGCTTTTGAATTAGTTTCCTTTTTTTTCTACTTAAAAGAAAAAAAAATATGGTAGTTGGGGATAGTTTCAATAATTGGTAGGTAACCTGCACAACCTTTTTAGTACACAAAATTCAACAAAAGTGCTATTGCTTATAATAATAGTTTTAACCACTATATTAATGGTGGTGCTGCCCTCAGCAAAACCTGACTGGCCCCTGTCAGGCAACAAAGAATTCAATGAAATTTCAAACAGAAAACTGTCTGAACCTGTGGGCGCACTTTTCACAAGCCCAATACGGTGCCTAGAACTTCATTTAAATCTTGAGATATTCCCAGAACAATTTTAACATCAATGTATTTTAATAAAACAAATTCTCTTAAATTACCAACATAATGTGAACAATATCATTCCATGAGAATGTATACAGCCTAATAAAGCCGATAATACAAAAAGTGCGTGGTTACATAATCCAAAACTGTGATTACGTCAAACCCAATCATCAACAGTTCATATCATTGTGTCCTGTTGTATGTTATTGTCGTTTCCATCTTTTCAAATCTTGACAGCATAGATCGAAATCAGAACAGTTCTTAATTCCCAATGCATTTCGGTGTCACAACACCTTCGTCAGGGGAATGCTGTGAAAAATATATGCAAAACTAATGTGTACAAGGTTCAAATTACCTAAAACCTAGCAACACAAATCCTTCATTTACAACAATAATATTTGTGATTTTAAATTTGGAATTTTACAGGGCAAGCCAATATTCAATAATGAAAAAGAGAGAAAACCTAAAGAAGAGAAGAAACCAGTAGAAGAGAAAGAAAACTAAGACGCTGCCAAGACGTATATAATATGAACATAAAAAGTGTTTAAAAACACGCAGAATCATCAAATGTGTCAGTCTCCCGTGCTCAAAGAGAACCATGTGAACGGAAAACAAGCATTTACAATGCAATGGTCTCGGCATTGTTGAAGTTAGAGCTATTGGCATTGCTCATGACATTATTTTTGTTTTTAAAACATTTAAAGAAACTGCATTGTTATTTACAATGTCAATAGCTTAATCTCTCTCAAATGTGAGACCTATTGCATTTGCACCCACACACAGAGCCACACACACAAAGCCACCCACACACACAGAGCCACCCACACAGAGCTATTCACATAGAGCAACCCACACACAAATAGAGTCACCCACACACACGCACAGTTACCCACAGACAGAGCCACCCACGCATAGAGCCAACAAGGTCTCGCCTTTGATCAAGTTGAAGCCATTTGCTTTGCTAATGGTATTGTACAGCAAAGCAAATGGCTTTAACTTAATAAAAGGCGAGACCTATTGCATTTTCAATGCTTGTTATATTGGCAATTACAGAGCCCTGTTTTCAACCTGTCTTTGGTGCCCTCTGAGCAATTGGTCCCAAACTAGCTGCATCAGTTGACAAAATGGGCCATATCAAGTTTTCACTCAGGAATCAAATATAATTTTTGCAGTACAATTTTTATTTAAATGTGGATGTCCAATGCCACTCTACTCAGTGCCCCGCAAGCTCCATAAAGCATGTTAATAGCACCTTCTTTTGAATGTAGTGCTAAATACCGAACGTATGCCATTTCTATGCACTGTAACCACAGAAGTTATGGTTTCCTAAGTTAGGTGACTCAGTGTAACGATGTACGGTAAGACGGTTTCTGTTTTAGGTGGGGTTCAAACTCACGACCGGAGGTAAACTGCACTGACAGCGGCGACCGTTCAGCTCACTGAGCTTTCTTGCTGGCTTTGGTTTAAAGTGAAGTGTCTGCGGGGTGACAGAGTGGTGAACATCGCTGAAAGTGCCTGTCTTGGCACGGTGTCTGCTGCTGAGTTGAGTGCGCCCCAGACTATGATGTATGGGGTCAGATCTCATCTTTCACTCTATGGGACTCTGCATAAATGACAGAGGAGCGACCAGGCCTGAGAGTGCACGGTGTCCGCGTCAGTGACTGCGGCAGTGCACAGGACTAACTGGCACTGGGCTCTCCCATCACTCGCCCGTTGCTGCTAGCCCTGCACAGTGCAGGGCGGGATAGCAGAGCGGGGTGTGCACAGCCCGGGCCGCCGCTCGAGGGATTTGTGTGAGATTGACATACCTCGCAAGATTTGGACTTTGGTTGTTCTAAGGTCGCGGTGCCCTTGTCGCGCTGGGGAACCGCGCAGAGAGCACCATAACAACGGTGAACACTGTCCCCTGCACCCCACGGGCACAGCACTTGTTGTAATGTTAAGTCACCGTGTAGGCCTTGGCACTGCCCTGGCGAGGCCTCCCGTGGCTTGGAGGCAGCAGCACTGAGTGGAACCGAGCCATGCCCTGCTATGCCTTAGTGAAGGTTGTGCCATTTTATAGCACCCGTGTCCCATCACTTATCGCGCACGATGTGCGTGTATATAACTAGTCTTTTTCACGCAACAGCGCACTCTGGGACTTGTAGTCAAATGAACCCGCTGCCCTGCCTTATTTGAAAACCATGAATAGCAAGGTGGGTACGAGACCCAAAATATCATAGCTTCATCATGACAAGAAGTCACGTGGTACCCCCAAATGACATGTGACAGCACATCAAGAGTACAGCACGCTTCGCACATTACTTTTTGCCCGGAAGGCCGTACGCAATGTCAAGCAATACGAATGCTGGTTAACTTTAAAGTACTTTTTGCTTGTAAGTAAAGTAACAACTTTAAAAAACTGGCATACAGTGTAGTCAAGTACACAATCCAAATACACATACTGTATGATAAGGAGAAACTGTACAGTGCATAGCATACAACACCATAAAGTAAGTATAGGAGAATTTAGTAGTAGTACTTTGCAGTGTGCACAGCAGAGTACAGGCAGGGTGTTGGTAATGTGAAGCAAAGAGTGCTCAGGCGAAAACGGATGGGAAGTGTCAATACAGCGCAGGATAGAAATCTATATAGTTCAGTGAAGCGCAGCGTACAAGCAAAGGGTAAAGCTGAGGAAACGCTTCGTTTCTGCGGAACGCATGACACTAGTGCAATAAAGTGTACACGTGCAGGTCTAATGTGGCGAGTTTGAGCAAGCGGATCACACACGTGTTTAAAAGTAATATTCCGAAGTCTACAAGGGCTGATCAGATGCTGTCGTCTGCTGTTGTGTAGTGTAACTAATAGTTATGTTAAGTGAGCTAGGGCTGCGAGTGCAGTCATGTAGCAGTGTTAAGAGCATAGTGTAAACGGTATGCAACTGCGTAAAGAGTCGAAAAGTAAAATACAGGTATGTCGAGATGTGGAGTGTAGAGCAAGGCACAAGCTGATGCATAAACTAGTGAAGTATATCAAACCGTGTCCTAAAATGAAGTGTGCAGTTCACTCCGATGTGCATACAGAACTGTGAATTATTATATCATGCATTGCACGTGAGGGTACACAGGGTTCTGAAAAGTATATTTCAAACACATGCAGTTGTCAAGGGTACACTGCAGAGCAGTGCAGTTACGCGTTACGAGAACTTAAGTGTGCGGTGCAAGTTGTTCAGTGCAAAGTTGCCTGAGTGTGAGGTGAAGGTTATAGCGTAGGACAGCATATACATGCACAGAAGGGCAATGCAGTCGCGCGTGAACTGTAGAGTGCACTGTTCTGCAGCCCTGTGAACAGTCGGATAACCTGTGATTTGGTTGCGTTATGAATATGATGGTGTACAAGGTGCCTTGTATGCCTGAATGATGCAATTATAAAAATAAAAGTTTAGAAGTCCCCTAAAGTACTAAGCATGAGTGAGTGCCACTTACCCGAGCTGTGAAGAGGCAAACACTGAGTAAGTGCAACTTACCCCAAGCGGCGGTGGCAGCCTTATTCGTTCACTCAGTGCCAACAGCACCCCCTGACAGCAGGACAGTCACTCTACCCATCTGGTGCCCACAGGGGTGGGCACTCTGTTAGCGGCCAGGGATCTCCTGTCCCCTTCTGCCCAGGACCCGCCTGTGCTGGAGCTGGGCAGCCTTTGCAGCTGTGGGTGGGAGTGTGGTAATGCTGGCGCGGACGGTAGCTTCTCTTGCTCCCTTCTCCTCCGCACCCACCCTCCCCCCTCCTCCCTCTGCAGCTCGGATTGGGATCTTCTGCTCCGAGCTCGGCTGTCTCCCTCCCACACATAGGCCTGTGACGCAGATCCTGCGTGGGAGGGAGGCTGGGCGTGGGCGACAGGCAGCAGCCTGGAATACCGAGCCCAGCGCTCGCACGAGCACCGGGGAGAGGGAGGGAGCGAAGGAGGGCAGGGCAGGCTACCAAAGGGAGGGAGAGTGGTGAGAGATAAAGCGAAGGATAGGCTACCAAAGGAGGGAGTGGGAGGGGACGAGTGCTGGGAGGACCGGCAACCAGGGGAGGGAGCGTGGGGTGAGAGATTGCAGGTCTTGAGTCTGACAGGCAGGGAATTATAGTAGACGAGAAGGAGGGACGGGCAAGAAGAGCCTGAGGGGAAGGGCTGGAGATGAGAGGGAGAGGAACGGGCAAGAGACTTACAGGAGAGAAATTGAAGGCTAAAGGAGACAAGCACACCACCGCCTTTCTCCGAGGTGAAGCAGAAATGCCTCGGAGAAAGGCAGCGGCGGTTTCGGGGGCGAGTTTTTCTTTTTCTCTCCTCTTGCCATTGGCTGGAGGAGAGAAAAACACGCCCAGCGAAAAGTAGCGAAAAAAAACGCCCCCGAATCCGAAAAGGACGGGGCCTGTTTTGCGAGACGAACCTCTTCTCCAATGGCTGGCCAGCATTTAAGAGGCCAGACAATGGAGAAGAGGAGAGAAGAGGGGCGGGTTCAAGCCCCTCTTCTCCAAGTCATTAAATCTCGCGAGCGAGACTGTGCAAGCGCAGCCTTCGCTAGCCGAGACCTAAAAACGAGTGTCAAAACGAAAGCACACCTGTGTCCTGATCGTCTCAAGAGACATCTCCATGAGAAACTCACCTAAATGTGTGCCATCAAAGACTGCTCTAAAAAGACATACGCAGATTCGGCACTAAAAATGTTAAACAAGAAATAAACGTGAGTGCACCAAGTGAGATAAAATGCGAAAAAAATGCCCGAGCGTAATAAAAACAGACCTACTTCACGGCTCGGAGAAGAGGTCCTCTGTAAGCTGCCACAGTAGTAGATGCGTAATGCTGTGGAGTGCAAGACACCTGGTTACTCCGATTGAAAAAATTTCAATTGTAAAGATTCTTTTATGACCGTTTGTCAAATAAATCAAATTAAGCGTGCTTACCTTAATAATTAGACATACGCTTATGCAAAAAAATACTCCTCTTGCTCTTGTGCGCGTTATAGCCCCAAAGTGCTCCTCGAGTGAGTTTATCCAAACTTCAGCGTGTGACTTCACCAAATAATAAACACAAACGACAGACTTATTCTCCATATGCATACCTTTTCATTTCTATCGTTTTTAGGTTTTTTACTGTTTAAGGTTATTTTTGTTCCCCATTCAATCGTTCACTTTATTTATCATCCTTCACTTTTGTGGCTTGGGTCCTTTTCCATCATTCACTTCAAGATTTTGGTCTGCCTCTCTAATTTATTTGTAATTTTTTCGTTATCCCCTTTGATCAATTGTGTTCCACATTCAATATTTTAAATACTTTTGATTTGAACACATGTGTGCTAATTATTTTTTGCACTCATATAAAACATGAGTGTAGAATCTGTTTTCGGAATTATACTCCGTTACACGAAAACAGACTATAACAGTCTCAAGTCTGTCGTTTGTGTTTATTATTTGGTGACGTCACACGGTGAAGTTTGGATAAACTCACTCGAGGAGCACTTCGGGGCTATAACGCGCACAAGAGCAAGAGGAGTATTTTTTTGCATAAGCGTATGTCGAATCATTAAGGTAGGCACGCTTTATTTGATTTATTTGACAAACAGTCGAACGAATCTTTTCAATTGAATTTTTTCAATCGGAGTAACCAGGTGTCTTGCACTCCACAGCATTACGCATCTCGAAAGATTTAATTACTGTGGGAGCTTACAGAGGACCTCTTCTCCGAGCCGTGAAGTAGGTCTGTTTTTATTACGCACTGGCATTTTTTTTGCATTTTAACTCACTTGGTGCACTCACGTTTATTTCTTGTTTAACATTTTTAGTGCCGAATCTGCGTATGTCTTTTTAGAGCAGTCTTTGATGGCACACATTTAGGTGAGTTTCTCATGGAGATGTCTCTTGGGACGATCAGGACACAGGTGTGCTTTCGTTTTGACAATCGTTTTTTTCGTTCACATGGTTCTCTTTGAGCACGGGAGACTGACATTTGATGATTCTGCGCATTTCTAAACACTTTTTATGTTCATATTATATACGCCTTGGCAGCGTCTTGGTTTTCTTTCTCTTCTACTGGTTTCTTTTCTTCTATTGGTTTTCACTCTTTCATTATCGAATATTGGCTTGGCCTGTAAAATTCCAAATGTAAAATCACAAATATTATTATAATAATAACAATAATAATAATATCTTCTTTATTCGGTTTTTTACAATTTTAAAAACCATAAAAGAACAATTGTTTAGATGATACAATACAGAATAAACAAAACACACTAATCTTAAAAAAAGATGGTTAAAACTAATCAAATATCATATCATATAGCTTTAAACCAAGGATTTACATAGTTACGTTTCGTCAACATAGGCTAAAAATCAGACTCCAAATTACAGGTTATTCCTATGTTTCACAATACATCTTAGAAAGTTGAGGACATGATAACAGATCAATTCAGAGTCTAACATTTGAAGACGTAGCATCGCCGGGCGACATTGTCTTAATCCCCATCGCTTTAATACAGGTAGTAACCAGACCTTCCTATGTGAATGATAAAATTTACAAAACAGAATAGTATGTAAATTTGACTGTGTTGATACTTCATCACAAGGACAAAGAGTGGGAATCAAATCCCAACTATTTCTCTCGGGGAAAGAAACTAATCTAAAAAAAGAATCTAATCTGAATTTTGTCAGCAACATTCTATGATAGGTGCTAAACTGTATTGTCAAATATGGTTGAATGGAGTAAGTGATCTGAATCAGATTGGCATGAACGGCCGATGGTTTTGTTGCCACAGAGGTCAACCTCAAGGACTCCAAATGCGTTAACGCCAATTTTTTCAGCACTCTCTTAGGGATTTCAATAATTTTTTTAGGGTCGGAATAATATTTCTCCAAGCCAAGATCCTTGAGGAAATTTCTTACATAGCATAACCATTTTATTTTTACAGAATGGTCTATGGTCATTGAGTCCATCAAAATTTCCTGCGAAAAGACATTATTCTCGGACGTCCAAATACGTCTCCAGAGCAATAGGGGCTGAATTCTTATCAGATCCTCGAGATAGGGGATTCCAAGCTCCAAATGGAGAGCGTATACTGAGGTGCTCGTTGGTACGGCTAAAATAAATCTCAGGAAATTATTTTCAGCAACCTGGAGGGCGCTGACCTCTACGGATCCCCACACTCCGGCTCCGTAGAGGGCAATCGCCTGACATTTAGCTGAGTAGATTTTTAAAAGCTCCACTGGGGGCCTTTTCCCTAGTCTCTGTGAGAAACTTATAAGGGACATTATAGCTCTCTTAAACAGATGACATCTGGCCTCTACTGCTGCTCTCCAGTTGAGCCCGTCGTCAATCATTATCCCCAGGTAGCAATACTTCGTAGTCACCTCCAATTTTTGATCTTTGAGAAAGATGTTCTTTACTCGCTTCTTTTTTCGCCCGGCTACCATAACAAATGTTTTTTTGACATTGACTTGTAAGTCCAAGCCACCCATAAACTCGACATATCTATTTAGGGATTTCTGCAGTTCGCATGGGGTGCGGGCCAAAATGACCACGTCGTCCACGTAGAGCAAGGCAGGTATCAAACGCCGTTTTACCCGAGGTAGGTCCAGAGACCCCCTCATCATCTCCACCTCCAAACCATTTGTATACAAGGAGAAGAGGAAGGGGGCGAGGACACACCCCTGCCTGACGCCTCGCTCCACTCCGAAAGGCGCGGTCAATTCACCCTTCGTACCAAAACGCACCCTTGCAGAGGCCCCAGAATATAACTCTCTCATAAAATCTACGAGAGGGGGGTCCACTCCCATATGTGTCAGGATGTTCCAGAGTTTTATGTGTGAGACACAGTCAAAGGCGGCAGATAAATCTACATACACCATATAAACTGTATCTTTTTTTGCTTGGCAATATTTTCCCAGAATCAAACTAAGATTAAGGGCCTGCTCCACCGTTCCAAACCCCTCCCGAAATCCAAATTGTAGATCTGAAATAATGTTTCCCTCCTCAGCCCACTGCCGGAGTCGTTCGAGGACAACTCTACCAACCACTTTACCTAGCGAGTCC
The DNA here is from genome assembly GCF_964204655.1 of Triturus cristatus. NCBI lineage: Eukaryota > Metazoa > Chordata > Amphibia > Caudata > Salamandridae > Triturus > Triturus cristatus. The sequence goes on from NC_140579.1 coordinate 162,211,493, forward strand.
AAAAGGGAAATGGGACGATAACAGTTAACATCCTGGCGGTCTCCTTTTTTAAAAATTGGGACCATAATTGACTTTGTCCAAGAATCAATCAGGCCCACTTTTGCCGCTGCAGTGCATACTCTTGTTATGATGGGGGTCCAGAGGTCCGAATTAAATTTAAACAGGTCTACTGGGACCCCATCAGGGCCTGGGGCTTTCCCACTCTTACTTGCATTCAAGGCCGCTAAAACTTCGGTGATATCGAAAAATAGGGAAATGGCTAACAGTTACTGTGTTTTTAAAAATTTTAGAGAAGTGTGCCACCCACGTAACTTCATCAATGGCCACTTCTATCTTAGGGCTGTCTGAATCCAAAAGATATGGTGTTTTGACAGTGCGCCAAAAAGCCAAACTATTCTTTGATACAGCACTGGAGTGTAAATCATCCCATAATTTCTTTCTTAAATAAATGATTCTTTGCTTTCGTGCAGAAAGATATTGGCGCCTTAGCAATTGGATCGTTTCTGGGACTCTGTTTTTTTTTAATTCCTTTTTTAAGTTAGCTAGGGCCATAGTGCAGGAATGGTTAAACCAGCCTTTATTAGTTGAGGGTGGCCTCCTTGATGTTGTGGTGAGAAGTTCCTTGATCTTCTCTAATATTTGTATAAAATTAGTTAAAACTTCTTCGTCAGATAGCGCTAGATCGAGGCAATTGATTATATTTATGTATGCCTCTTACCAATTTCCCCATAATTACCTCCGGATTGATCATCTCCCACTTCAATGCGTACCCGTTTGTCCTGCCTAGCTCCAATTTATTTTGTGCAAGGGTTGTCGCTATTGCGCCCATTTCAGGTTGTCCCTTTATTCGTTGTAATTCTAATCTGAGAGTGGAATGGTCACTAAAAGTGTTTAACAACACCACACAGAACCTCACTCGAGGAGACAATCCTGACGAGAGGAGGATATAGTCTACTGTCGTACTATGGCCCCTGCCCACGTACGTTGGTTGTAGGAGGTTTGACCCTGGAATTGGTTTGTTTACTATTTCAAGTTCTAAATCCAATAACATATTATTCATAGCAGTCCCCACTTTACTATGAGTAAAGTGCATAATGGGAGCGTTATCTTCGTCCACAATTCCACATCTATTTTTCCCGACATGCGGACATGGATGTATGTTTAAATCTCCGCCACATATGAAGTGAACTGGCCCTTTACCAATTATAGAATTATTTCTCAATTTCTCCTCGATTTTGCTAATAAGAGACAAAAATTGATCATCCTCGAGATTGTTATACAAATTAAGCAAGAGGATGGGCTCGGTTTTATTGAGAAGGAGCTTTAATAGTTGGAAGTTTCTGTCCGACGCAACCAACGATGTTTTAAGATCAGTTACTGTGTTGGCAATATATGTGGTCAGCCCCCCCTTTGGTCTGCCAATACCTCCTCCCAAAGCTGATGTAAAATACGTTTGAAACCCATGGAGGTGAAGCTCCGTTAGAGACCAGGTCTCCTGTAGACATATCATTTTCCCCTGTTCCAGGAAATATGCTATCGAGCCATCTTCGATTTTGGAACGAAGCCCCGCTATGTTCCAAAAAAGAATAGATAACGGATGCGATTCTACGTTAGTCACTATTTCTTGAATTGAGCAGTCCATTGTGGCATTGGATATTGAGTGCGATGAACTGTGGTTGGTGACTTTAGATGGAATTGATAGTCAGTCAACCATCTCAAGGATACTGAATCTATTGTCCGTTGGGATCCCAAACCAGGTTTCCCTTTGCGTTGGCTCTCTATTGGACATCCGCTGTTGGTGGACGCCCCATTCATCTCTTCCTCCGCCCCAAAATCGAGGCCCTGGTATGTGCCGATAATCACCATGCTCACGGGAACGAGAGCCCACTGTTTTCCATTGGTTAGAATAATTGTCGTGAGCTGGGGCTGTTGTTACCCAGGGAGGAGCATTGATGGTAGGAACCTCCCTAAAGAACCTCGAGGGATAGAAAAAGGAGAGTCGCCTAGTTTCTATTTCACCATAGGTGTTTGGAAACTCCCAAGAGCATATATAATCCGCCACCCAGGGATGTTCAAATGAAATCAAGATACAGTCTCCCGGTATTGTTTTCCTACTATTTCCCACCCAAGGGGTTCTACGGACCATCAGAATCCTAGATGACCCGGGTTCAGTGATGGGGCGATTATTGTTTAACCAGAACTGAACCTTGTTTTTCAACGACCAAGTAGATTCCACAACATGATCTTCTAGCTCGGGTACACCAACCATAACTACAACGTATGGACTTGCTTCTGGTGGCAAGTCTACCGCCAATCTACTTTTAGGGCCCCTCGTATCGGCTGTGCTGGAAACTGTTGTTGCTATTTTGGGAGCCTGCTTGTTTAGGATCGAAGTGTTTGGTGCAACTTTTTTTTACCCTAAGGGAGGGAATTTTAGAACCTGTAGTTGGTACTCCCGGGACATTAACCTGGGGAGAATTTATATTGGAGTTAACAATAGGTTCTTCTGCACTCTCTATGATAAGTACTTCGGGGGGTTGTAGTTTAAAGGGGGACTCTGTTGGGGCAGTTTCGTGTTTATTATTATGCATATGTGGCACCTTTTGAGGGGGTGGTTTGGTTCCTCTCTTTTTTTTATCCCCTAGTACTTGTTTAGGTTTCATAATGTTAACGAGAAGCTGTAATTGTTGCTCCATCTGGGACAATCTTAATTCAAGTGGTGCAATGGCGATTTTTAAGAGCTCTGCTATGTTGTTTATTGAAAGTGAGTTTACATTGTCCCTTTGCGTATTACTAGGTGGGGAATGAATAGGGTTTACTACGCTAAGAGAGTCTGAATTGTCATGTATGGACTGATTAATAGCTGAGTTTTACTTCATGTTGGATACTAGAATCATGATGAATCGTATTTTTAGGGTTTATCCTTCTTTTCCTAATCGCTCCCTCTCTCCTCCCTCTGGTAATCCTTGTTTCGTCAGGAGTTATTTCGGGAATTAATTCTGGGGTCCTTTCTAGGTCCAGGCTTAATTGGAAATCAGAAAGATGTGAGGCCGATAGATCTACGTTATTTGGGAGACTTCCCCTACCCATAGGAGTCGTCCCACACCCCCTAATTTGCTGGACCTCGGGGGTTTTTGCGTTTTTCAAATTTCCCATGGACGTCCTCTTTGCCAGTGCAAGATCTAAAGACACCCTGCCTTCTATTAGGCTAATGCTTTGGTCAATAAAATTATTTGCCTTGGCAATAAAGTCATCCATGGGACCTAGGCATTTTCCCCCACCTCCCTTTACTTTGGTTTTACTTCCTCTCGTAAGAACCATATCCACAATCACCCAATACAGTTATTCGCCAACTAATAATAATATTGAAAATATTAAACCAGGCTATACAGGACTCTCATACACCAAGAATGATTTGATGATCGGTGGAGTTCGGAAGGAGCGGTTCACAGACAATCTCGTTGTTAGGGACGGGGCCCGGTCCGGTCTCTTCCGTTCTCTGACGGCCTTAGACGGCCCGCCCTTTGCCCGGGCTTAGCCCCGGGCGCTCCCACGCGCTCCCCCGTCGCTGGAATGAACTTCCTTAAATAGGAGGGGGGTATAGGTACGGGGGCGTGTCGAACAGGGAGAGCAGCCCAGGTGGAAGCAATTGGGCACGCAGGGACTCCTGGACAATGGAGTCCCCTGCAGCTCGCAGCCCTGTTTGCTACCGCTCACCCCGCTTGGTTCAACCCTGTTCCAGACCACCCTTACGGTGTTGAGAGGGCGCTGCGGGACCCACGCAGCGGGTCCGGCGAGTTGCTGGCGCTGACAAGGGCACAAAGGAGTCACGCTGTAATTCCCACGTCGAACTGGCAGCAAAGGTAAATCCCAGGCAAACAAGGTTTTGGCTCTGTTTTAATCAAGCTGCTATGCAGGGGGGCGTGTCGAACAGGGAGAGCAGCCCAGGTGGAAGCAATTGGGCACGCAGGGACTCCTGGACAATGGAGTCCCCAGCAGCTCGCAGCCCTGTTTGCTACCGCTCACCCCGCTTGGTTCAACCCTGTTCCAGACCACCCTTACGGTGTTGAGAGGGCGCTGCGGGACCCGCGCTGCGGGACCCGCGCAGCGGGTCCGGCGAGTTGCTGGCGCTGACAAGGGCACAAAGGAGTCACGCTGTAATTCCCACGTCGAACTGGCAGCAAAGGTAAATATTATTGTTGTAAATGAAGGATTTGTGTTGCTAGGTTTTAGTTAATTTGAACCTTGTAAACATTAGTTTTGCATATATTTTTCACAACATTCCCCTGACGAAGGTTTTGTGACACCGAAATACATTGGGAATTAAGAACTGTTCTGATTTCAATCTATGCTGTCAAGATTTGAAAAGATGGAAACGACAATAAAATACAACAGGACACAATGATATGAACTGTTATCGGCTTTATTAGGCTGTATACATTCTCATGGAACGATATTGTTCACATTATGTTGGTAATTTATTTAAGAGAATTTGTTTTATTAACATACATCGATGTTAAAATTGTTCTGGGAATATCTCAAGATTTAAATGACGTTCTAGGCACCGTATTGGGCTTGTGAAAAATGCGCCCACAGGTTCAGACAGTTTTCTGTTTGAAATTTCATTGAGTTGGGGATAGTTGCCAGCTGTTATGAGATGCATGGGTTCAGTTTACCATATATTGCAGTGCTTTAGGCTTCAAGAATCCTTTGTGTGGGCCTTGCGCTTCCTTGGGAAACGTACTTCAGTTTCTCAGTATGGGGGCAGCCTGATTGCACAGAGAGGTACAGTTCAGATTTAGGTGGTGACAGGAATGAAACTGTGCACAAGGATAAGGGTTTTATAAAAGACCCACAAGGTGAAGACCTGTTGTGTGTGGACATGATTCGCAATCCGAGAATTGCCGATTGATGTCATTTGAGTCAAGTAAGTGAACTTAGCAAGGCCTTTGGAGAGTGAGGCTAGAGTGGTAACGAGACGGAATGGTAACAATCAATTATTGGGAATTACCTCTGGAAGGACCAGATAAGCCTGGAGGGTCGAATGCAGGCCGCAGAGAGAGACAAGCCCGCCTAGTGGCTGCTCAGCGAAGGTGGGGCCGCAGGAACAAGGAGTGGCCTTCTGATGGTAATCCAGAAGCAGGACGCACCCAGGAAGCAGAGAGGCTAGTTGGCTGCCTCGGGTGAAACAGCAGGGCATGAGCAGACAAATAGGAACCTGACATCGGCTACCTGGGCTCGAGACCAGCCACTGAGGAGAAGGTGCAGCCCGGGGGCATGCTGCATAAGTTCAGTGGGTGCACCACGCTCAGAGTGCTTACCTGGAGAAAGTGGACAGCTTGAGGGTCCTGGTCCCAACTGCTGATTAGCATCAAGAGGGATCCCTGTTCTGGGCGAACTAGAAGACCCTGGAGGGATCCACTACACACTGCAGGAGCGACTGAGACCAACTTATGCAGCCCACTGAAGCTGCCCCGGAGATTAAGGTGCAAGAGATGCCAGAGGGACTGTAGAGGCACAAGACTGTTGCCCAAGGACAAGTAGTGGGGCCTGTATGGACAGCCAAAGAGTCGCCCGCAGGACCTGTCCTGGTTAGGAAGTTGGCGGGTGGCTGTCTGGTCACAAGAGACCTGCTGCTGCGATTAGTTGCGGCCTGGGGGAATGCTAGGAGGACCTAGCTAGAGTACAAAGCTTGGGGGGCGAGCCTCAGTGACAGTGGGTGGCCCAAGGCACTGGACTCCGTACTATCCTGCTGTCAGCACTGGATCAGCCCACCGAGCAGAGGGCCCTTTGATTTGAATGGTGGCACCCTCCCCCCTCCACCCCACCACAATGAATGCTCGATAACCCCTAAAGAGCAAACCATAGGCAACAATCCTTCCAGGAGAGACTTCCCACTAGGATTCACCTGGCATCACCCCGGGGTTGGAATTCAATGGGAGACTGTAATTAAATTAGTAAATGGTGTTCCGGGTTTTGAGGCTTTGACTTCGGATGATATCGAGTCTATTGAATTTCTCCCTCCAAGGGGTACCCAACCCTCAGAGGTAACCCTGGTGTCTTAAGTCCACCACTTGGGTACGAGTATTCTTAGATCAAAAGGACAAATTTCGGAAATGGTGCATCAAAATCTACCCCCACTCCATTCCAGGCTACCCTACAGTGCTATCACAACAGTCCCCCACCTCGCTAAGATCTGATAGCTTTAGGTCTGGAGGGAAAAATAGGCCATACTCAATCCTAAAAAACACCTTAGGATCAATACAATCGACTGAAGATGGACGGACTAATCTCCTGAATTCCGATAAAAATCCTGACTGGGGTTGGCTACCAGCCGCCCTGTCTCGTAATACATCAGATTGACCATGTGACGAACACCGTGCAGCATAAATCCGTAAGGCCCAGGTCCAATCAAGATGCCACCTATCTCCTCTCATAACTACCCCGACCCCTCAGTCACAGTCTTTGCTCACCCTATGTTCATGGAATATTAGTGGTCTCTCTCAGAAAATCACCAACTTGGAGATGCATTCCTTTATTTTTGGTCATGATTTAATAGCCCTTCAGGAAACCTGGGCCTCCCAAATCAGTCCAGTCATTGGTTTCATCGAATTCTGGAAACCGGCAATCAGAACCGGTTTCTATGGCCACCCCAAAGGTGGTCTGTCGATCTATGTTTCAAATAATCTAAAAGGCCCGATTGAGTTGCTGAATTTTGACGCAGACTGGTTACTCGGAGTCAAAATTAGCGCATGGAACAAACAGCAATCTCTTTTACTCCTGAATGTGTACATTAATCCGAGCACTCGCTCAAAAAAGGCCCATCTAACACGTTTAATGAAAATCGTGTGTGACCTGGCGGTGGATTATCCCCATTCAGATTACATTATTACCGGAGACTTTAATACTAACCTCTTCCAGGGTAATCCTATTAATTATGAAGGGCTGTTTGCATTCACAACCACGGAAGTCAAGGCACAGTCCAAACCCCCAAACCAAGTGTATTGTGGCCTTGGCGAGCTTTGTGTGCTGCAATTTTACAGCTTAGGTTTTCTGGTAATGAACGGCAGATCTATGAATGATACTCCTCCTAACTGGTCCTGGACAAATGGCTGTAAATGCTCCAACTTAGACTATACCATCTGTAATTCAGCGCTGTTCCACCACTTGGGTAACTATAGCATTCTTCCTCGATCAGAAAGTGATCATCGTCCACAAGTGGTTACCCTCAATATACAGCCAGAGTACCATAAACTTGCTTCAACAACATGCCCAGGAATCTACACAGAAAACCTAAAACGGTTAAGATGGAATGACGACATCAGCTCAAACATCATGAAAGCATGCATGGTATTTATATAAAAAGCACGGATGCAGTGGTTTTCTCCACTGGCGCGTGGTCGTCCTTCTGCTCCCAATTGATAAGCCGTTTTCCATCTAAACAACATGTACACAAGGCTCATTTTAGCCGCCAGTTCTTAATCTTCAGTCAAACAAGGGTATTGAAGAAATCTAGAGACAAAGCTCTGCGGATTCTCAAATCAACCCCAGGAAACAACTAGTTCTTGAATGGGTATAAAACCAACCAAAAATTACTCAGGGAGGCTATACAAATTGACAAACGGCACCATCTAGGGCAATTCTGGTGTAAACTTTTATGGGAGAGCAAAAACTGCAACTCTAGAAGATTCTGGGCCTTAATCAATCGCCAAAACTCCAGCTCATCTAGATTTGTGACAGCAAACATTGCAGAAGCCGACTGGTCTGCCTATTTGACAGACCATTTTAGGGCCTCAGAGGTCTCAGCGTCTATAGTTTCATGTGCTTCTAACCCATTGACGACAAATTCCTATTTGAACTGGAGCAGGTCCATGGATTGTTTAGACCCACGAAGTGAAGACCTACAGGTCACCCAAGAAATGGTCACTAAAGTATTATTAAAAGCAAGACCAGATGGCGCTCCGGGTCCAAATGGCCTACCACAGACCTTGTTTAAAACAAATATTGACCTATGGTCAAGATACCTAACCAATCTCTTTAACTTCGCATTGACAAGCTCAACTATACCGGATTCATGGCGAGGGGCAATAATCCACCCGATCTACAAGTCAGGCTCTCATGCCTCGCCAAATAACTATAGATTAATTGCCCTATTAGACATTGAGTCCATGTTTTACGCAGGAACCCTACTGGAGGAGCTGAGATCCTGGGCCGAGCAGAACAACTTGATTCCAATGAATCAAACTGGCTTCACCGCTAATTCCGGCACTGTGACCAACTTACTGACATTGTCTATAATTGTCGATAAAGCATTAGTTACATCTAGGGTGGTTTTTTGCTGTTTTGTAGATTTTAAAGCCGCATTCGATCGGGTACCAAGGGGGGCTGCTCTATGGGAGAAGTTAAAAAAATGGGGGATCCCAGCCAAACTCCTGGATGCGATCATCCAACTGCACTCGGGCACATCGGTACAAGTGAAGTTGGGGACTGGCACACATCTCTCTCGGAAAATCATGACAACCAGAGGGGTCAAACAGGGATGTGTGCTGGCCCCCCTCCTTTTTAATTTGTTCATAGCGGACCTGCCATTCTCCCTTGAAGAAATAAATAGCCACCCGCCCAAGATGGGAGGTGTATCAATAAGTAATCTTCTATATTCCGATGACCTGGTCCTTTTTAGCCTGACACGGGTAGGGCTGCAAAGGCTACTAAATAAACTAGAAATTTACACCACCATGAATAGATTAGAGGTTAATTTAAAGAAAACACAAGTGGTTATTTTCGGTAGAAAACGTTACCGTGGTTGAGGATGGCTGTATAACAACATGAGTCTCACAATAGGAAATGCATATAAATATCTAGGGGTCAATTTTGACTCCAGGGGCAACTTCAATAAACAGCGTAAGGACATTTCAGTAAAAGCTATGAATCTCCAGGTGAACCTCTGCAAGCTTTCAAGAAATCTGTCTGGCCCAAGTCTATCCCCATTATTGGAAGTTATGAGAGCAAAAATTGGGCCGACATTGACTTACGGTGCTGAGTTTTTAGGGGTAAACTAAACTCCATGTTTAACCAACATGTGACCAAACTCTACAAAAAAATTCTCCATTTGCCCAAAACTGCCTCTGCTGCTCAGATTAGACTTGAATTGGGCTTATTAAATTATGAAATTTCTGGCACTGGAATGTATTTAAATCTGTGCCATAAACTGAGACAAGCAAACACAGGCTCATTGGAGTCTTTAATTTGGCTGGATATCTCCCAGAAAAAAACATGCGGCTCTTGTAGTCGTTTTTTTAAGGATTCGATCCAAAAAATGTCTGCGGGTGCATTATGCGACCTCAACCCTAGTAAGTCAGTATTTAAAACTAGCATTAAGAAATGCATTCGAATGAGGTCCCTGATTATTGATAAAGCTCATTTTGCCAAACGCAGATATGCATGGGCAACAATGATCTCGTATGGTCGGTTATCCCCCGCATCCTACCTATCCTGTACTTACTCCTTGCACCTAAAACTCAGTTTTATGGCTGTCAGACTGGGCGATTGGCAATTCCTAAAAGAACTGCCCATCTGGCGCCGTCTGTCAGAGGATGTAACGTGCAGAGGGTGCGGCATGACTCCTGAAACCCTGGAGCACTTAGTATGCCTTTGTCCCTCTTTTATGTCACAACTTAGACGTAAACTGAAAATTGAGTGGAATAGGCTGGGAATCCGGACGTGTACACAAGCAATTATTGCAGCTTTAATGCCAGAAAACACAGCTCTAAATATTGCTTTTACAACCTTTATACGACATGCATACCGCACTTTTAGGCAGTAACAGGAATGGAATGTCATCGTGCCCTTTAAGAGCTATTCCATTCCATTCTGCAATCTATTTAATGCTGCTAAAATTGCTCTTACTTGACTGCTGCTTTGTACAATCTGCTCTTATTTTACGAAACATTGGATTGCATTTATGGCTGACTGTTAAACACCTGAAATCTAATGCATTTTAAACGTCATGTTGTCATTGTCATTTTGCATACTAAGTTCCTTTACCATTTACACACCAGTGAAGCTTTTAATGCAATCTGAAGTTTTTAACAACCACTGCTCCTATGCTATGGTTTTTTGTCTTTTTTAATAATGTGTATTACTGTTGTAACTTTGAGGTGTTCTTTTAAGGATATTTTTATATCCAAATAAAGTATATATATATATATATATATATATATATATATATATATATATATATATATATATATTCACTGAAAAAAACATAGGTTTCACACACGTTATAGTTACGAATTAGCATTTAAAAAACCTTGCAAATTCACTTAAAAAAACATAGGTTTCACACATGTTATAGTTAGCTGGACATTTCACTCGTAAAAAACCAATGAAATTCCCCCGTTATAGTTACTGCAGGCAACTATAACTCACGCGACCGCAATCCTCTGCTGATGACGTCAGATATTACATCACTGTATTTAGACACTTATTTACCCATGTCTTCTTCCATTAATCTTTAGCTATACATATATTACAAATATTTATTTTTCATAAAGACACATATGTCATCAGTGATGTAATATCGGACGTCATCAGCAGAGGATTGCGGTCGCGTGAGTTATAGTTGCCTGCAGTAACTATAACGGGGGAATTTCATTGGTTTTTTACGAGTGAAATGTCCAGCTAACTATAACATGTGTGAAACCTATGGTTTTTTAAGTGAATTTGCAAGGTTTTTTAAATGCTAATTCGTAACTATAACGTGTGTGAAACGTATGGTTTTTTCAGTGAATTTGTGCAGTTTTTTAAATGCTAAGTTATGTATTTATAATTTTTTTTTTTCCAGGTTTTTCACCGTGCGCACCGTGAATTATTATTATTTTTTTTAAATCGCGAGGTGCGCGCACCCTGCGCGCACGGTGGGCGGTCGGTGGGCTTCGCGCGCCGAGCACCCACGGTTCGCAGTGCGTGCCATGCGCGCAGGGTGCGCGCACCTCGTGATTTTTAAAATAAAAAAAAAATGTTTTTTTCTCCCTTGGGGGTCCTTCTGTGACCCCCTGACCAAGGCTAGGGGGTCAGGAACTGTCCACTCTGCCCCCTTTTCACGTTCTCCACCTTTTTTTTTCACCCCCTCAGACTGCGAGAGACAAAATGGCGGCCGACACTTCCTGGTTTCGACCGATTCGAATGTTTACCGACATCTAACAACCAATCAGAATTGCGCTCACGCACGGCAGGGTGCGCGCGTATAGATATTGATATGCTTTTAAATGCTATTTTCTCAGGAAATACTGAACAGATTTACACCAGACCTGCAAAAGGCACTTCCTGGACCTTATGGCTACCTCTCTGTCAAATTTCACGTAATTCTGTTCAGCCGTTCGGGCTGTAGCTGTGTCTAAAGGTCCTATGGAAAATAACATGGGGAAAACGCGTTTTGGGACCCCCCTTTTTTCTCGGCCCCCGCTTGCCGAATCACCCCGAGACTTTCAGGGTAGGAGCTGAGCGGAGCGCCCCATTAGTTTTGAAAAATTCGCGAGGATTCGTCAACCGGCGCCAAAGTTATTCAAAATAGAATTTTGAGATTTCCTATGGAAACTAGGTTGTAACTATAACTATCTACTGGCGACCGCCAGTAGATTATATATATATATATATATATAAAATCTACTGGCGGTCGCCAGTAGATAGTTATAGTTAGGACCGTGTTTCCATAGGAAATCTCAAAATTCTATTTTGAATAACTTTGGCGCCGGATGACGAATCTTCGCGAAAGTCTCAAAACTAATGGGGCGCTCCGCTCAGCTCCTACCCTGAAAGTCTCGGGGGGATTCGTAAAGCGGGGGTCGAGAAAAAAGGGGGGTCCCAAAACGCATTTTCCCCATGCATTTTCCCATAGGACCTTTAGTCGAAGGTACAGCCCGAACGGCTGAACAGAATTACTTGAAATTTGGCAGAGAGGTAGTCCTCAGGTCAGGGAAGTGCCTTTTGCAGGTCTGGTGTCAATCTGTTCAGTAGTTCCTGAGAAAATCAAAAGTAAAATCATATACATATGTGGGCGGAGCCTAACCACACATCTCATCCTGAGATCTGATTGGCTGTCAGCACTTCATCCAAGAAGTGTTGGCAGCCACCTTAGGACCAATATACATGATAGCACCTCATTAAAAAGCATTGCAGTTAATAGAAGGTTTTAAGACTTTAGTTACATTATAAATCATTTGTTGATGATACCATACTCATTTTAAGAATTGTGGTATGTTCTAAGGTGATTTCACCATGTGAAAAAGCCTTCTGCTGGGATATCATGATTGAGAGAAAAATATTTTCTCATGCTTTTCCCACAGAGGTTTGGAAGGTGATCTATAAGCTAAACTGAGAGCTTATTTTCTGTAAATTCACATTATCTTTCTCAGTCATGTGAGAATGAAGTCTGACATTCTCAGTAAAACATGTACAAAAAGGGCAGAGACTGTCAGTTGATTCCTTTGTGTTCTACTGCAGCTTCCCAGAGTGTTCTAAAGAACAACTAGAGCGCTAACAGTCCTACTTATGATAAACATATGGCACACCTGAAGCCATCTTGCTTGGATTAAAGTGGTAACTCTTAAAACATTTAATTTAAAAAGGAACAAAATGAGGGGGTTCATTTTTCCATAAAAAAGTATGATTAGTGCTGCAGAAAGAAAAATTAGGGCACATTTTGAGTGACTTCTCAAATCCTCTTCTATTTCATAAAAAAATTCTGACATGCAGACTAAAACATGCACTTTCAATACCAGCAGCAGTTTTCCCTGGTGAGCAGTAGCTTTACTACAGTGATCTAATGAGCAAAAAGAGTGCTAACATTCAGAATTTATGGCAAATGTGTGACACATCTGAATGCCTTCTTGATGGAATCAAAGTAAAAAACTGAAAGCATTTCCTACTGAGGAGACTGCAGTACATGAGGAAATTAGGAAACTTCATAACAAATAAATCTCCCAAGATGGCCACCGGAGACAAAAGAGCCCAAATGTAGCCCAAATATCACCCAGATGTAGCCCACATATAGCCCAATGATAGAAGTGTGCAAAACACTTATTATTTTGTGTTTTTGCAGTGTTATATAGTGCAGACTTGTCAGGTATTGGAGTGCTTTACATGAGCATTGGTTACATCACACAAGAACACATTCATTTTGGTTGTAGACATGGGGAGACTAAGTGATTTGACCAGAATCACAGAATGTCGAGCTGAAGCAGAAACTCCAACCTGGTTCCCCAGTTGCAAAGTCTGCAGTTTTGGAAGTAACACCACATCCTCTCCCCTAAGTGCAACATTTAATCAAGTGGTCAACTGGATAAAAAAACATAAAGATAACAAATAATTTAAAAGTGCTTTGTCGCTATTTGAAAACTCAGAAAATATGTCCTTATTTTAGTCTTTTAGAGCACTAACCATAATTTTGATGCCAATAAGACCCTCTCATATATGTAATTTCTAAAGGAAATGCTCTAGGTATTACAGTTTTGATTACATCAAGATGACGTCAGGCGTTCCACACTTTTGTAATAAATATAGAATGTTAGCAATCTAGTTGTTCATTAGGATACTGTTGAGAGGCAGAGGCCAGGGGCACGGACTCTGAAAATTGAAGGCAGGTAGGAGGGTGCAAAGGCAACAATTTAACCACACTGAGCAGGCAGGAAGGGCCGTGGCAGCACAACAGACTATGGAGGGCAGTGGAAAGGAGGGCAGGGGCAACAAACCAACAATACAGGACTTGCAAGAGAGGCTGTGGCAATGTAATAGACCATTGTGGGCAGAAGGAAGAGGCAATGGTAGTACAACCATACATGCCAACAGACCCGATTCAGCCAGGAAACGTCCAATGTTTTTAAGCTCAAATGGGCTTTATTTGATCTGTCTCCTGTCTACAATCTCCTCTTTTTCAATGTAACTCAAAGGGGAAAATCAATACCCCAGTTTTTTTTCTAAATCTCCCTCTTACCAAGTTCAAAATGTTCGCAAGTATGGTACATTGGATCATGGAAGGAAATGGGGTAGGGACATGGACTTGGATAACAGAGGACAGGAGGGACATGGAGAGGTGCACCAAACTGACCCTGCAGGGCAGGCATCAGGGTTTGCAGCAGCACAATACACCACACAGGGCATGCGGAACGGGAGTGCAGCACAACAATCCATAGAAAGCAAGAGGGAGCGGACAGGACCATGCACATGGACAACAGAGAACAGAGGGGCAAGAGGCAATGGTAGCTAGCTGACCATAATGGACAGACAGGAGAGAAAGCTGCAGCATAACAGACCATAAAGGGCAGGAGGGACGGATCAGGGGCATTACAATGGAACAGACAAGCCAGGAGGGAGGGAGTAGGGGTCTGCACATGTGAACAGAGAGCTGGGGGGCAAGGGGGCAGGGCAGGAGCAGCAAGATAGCCATGGAGGTCAGGCAGGATGGGCACTAGAAGCAAGACACACCATGAAGAGCAACACTGAGACTGTGATGCATACACACAGACCATGGAGGGAAGGTGGGAGGGGGTCAGGGGCAGCTAACTGATCACACAGGGAAGGTGGGAGGGGCCATGGCAGCAGAGAAGACCATGCATGGCAAGTGGGAGGGTTAGTGGCAGCACAATGGCTATGATGGGCAAGAAGGAGGGTGCAGGGGCATGCACAAAGGACGATGGAGGATAGAAGGGAGGGTCAGGACCTGTGCACAGACAAGAAAGTTCAGGGGAAGGCGCCTAACAACAGACCGCATGGGGCAGGCAGGAGGAGCAGTTGCAGCACAACAGACCAGGGAGGGCAGAAGGGTGTGGCAGTACAATGGACCATGTAGGACAGGAGGAAGAGGATAGGGGCATGGCATGTGGACAGGCAGGGTGGAGGTGGCAGGGACAGGTTACAGTCATCTGACAATGCTAGGCAGGTGGGAGGGGAGTGGCAGCTCCACAGAACACTCAGAGTAGATAGGAGTGGCAGGTCCATGGAACATGGTGGGCAAAAAGGATGGAGCAGGGGCATGCACAAAGACATCGGAGGGCAGGGGGAAGGAGAATAGGGGCAGCAAGCTAAGCACAGAGTTTAAGCAGGAGGTCAATGATGGGGCATAGAATTGGGCAATGGAGGGCAGGAGGAGTGGACTGGTACATCATACTAAATTGAGGGCAGTGGCAGCACATCAGACCATGCATGGCAGGAGGGAGGAGGCTAGTCCATGGATTCACACAACAGAGGATAGGGAGGAGGGGGATGGGGCAGCAAGCCAACTGTTCAGAGAAGGCGGGTATTAGGAACTTTATTGTTTTTAAAACGTGTGTCTGTGCGAACTACTTAAAATATGAACAAGTATGCAGCATAATCTCACTTTTATTCAGGAAGAAGAGGACGTTTGTGACTGTGACTCCGGGCTCACTTGGCAGAAACACCCCCTGACCCTCCACCCCCTATCGCAAAATGTAATGCCCGTGAAAAGGGTAGGTGAACACAGTGTTATATAGAACATAGTCCTGAGAGCACGATTGAAAATGAAAACTAGATATAGTGTATGGTATAAACTATGCACCAAAAAGTGTGATATAAGATGAACCGGGCGTGAAATATAATATGCAATACATTGTGCGCAATTACAGATTCATTGGAGAGCGCGAGATATCACAGGCACTAGCGCGTGCTATGCGATATGTGCCTTGGAGTGTAATATGCACAGGGCAGTGTTGTGTAACTTACCTAGTCTCTAAAGTTGTAATATAAAATATGTGCTGGGGAGTGTAACGTTGCATATTCACTGTGACAAAGATATGGATCCCAGATTGTAATATGTATGGCATAGCACTGTGCGTTATAACATAGGCATCGAAGAAGGCACGTTAGATGGGGCAATATAACCCGTGCGAAGACAAGTGTGGCATGACATATTCACGGGGTGGATGTTACAGTGCACATGGTCTAGAGAGTGTCATAGCATATGCACTAGCTAGTGGAATACAACACAGAGGTATGTGGCACTCAGCAGGCAATAGTGGGTGTAACACAGCATTGGGCTCTGCCAGGAGCGCGCTGTGACTCTCAAGTGATGTTCGTCCCCTTTCCAGAGAGTAAAATAAAAAGTATTACACATCCGGCAGTGGATGTGTGTTTTATTAACCGTGAGGGGGGTTTCTTGCATAGTTTTGGTCTAATTTTTGTCGAATCCCCTTTGAATGGCTTGGTGTGCATGTGTATTAAATGTGCCCGTCAATAGCTACCCATGTTTGTATAAATAAACGACAAGGGTGTCTACCGGGATTAGGCACGGTAGTGCATCAGACATGTCAGAGCTTCACTAGTGGTGTAAATACATTCCACATGGATTCATTGTATGCATAGTCGCCTTTTAATGAATATCACGCAAATCGTCATGGTGATAGGTACGTACGGTTTGTCCAGCATGTCCTAGGTGTGTCTATAAATATATATTTTTTAAAAATAATAAAAAACAGTGGCCGGCCCAGGTGATTGGGGTCAAAAAAATATATTTAGGAGACAGGCCCTGGGGGATGGGGTCATCAGGGCCAATCAATTAGAATAAGAAGGGGAACCACACAGCCCCCCTTCTTAAAAAATTAAAATAAATAAAAGACTGGCATCGTGCCGGAGGCCACGCCCCCTCCTTGCAGCACTCTGCAAACGCGCCCCCTGGCGCCCCCCCTGGCGAATTGTAAGTTGGGGAATTAATTCCTCTTCAATACTGAGGGTCCCTGAGGGCCAACTAGCCCAACAGGCATCTCCAGTATGCGCCAGGGAGCTGCGCTGCAGACAGGTGTTCTGAGGCCAAGCCCTTTTTTACACCTCTCTGCAACGCAGCTCTGTGGCGCTAACTGGAGGTACCTAGTGGTCTAGTTTGACCCTAGGGACCCTTAGGATTCAAGGGGACTTAATCTCTCAACTTAGAACAGCCACAGGGAGCGTTTACACAGTGGTGAAGGGAGGGGACGGGGCCTGAGGTGACGTGTGCAAACACGCACTATGGCACGTTTTAAATTGGGGATATAATTTCCCTGCAATACTGAGGGCCCCTGGGGGCTAACTAGCCCACCAAGTGCTTCCAGTAAGCGCCACTGAGCTGCATTGCAGAGAGGTGGACCAGGCCGTGCCACTTTTTACACCTCTCTGCAACGCAGCTCTGTGGCACTTACTGGAGGTACCTAGTGGGCTAGTTGGACCCTAGGGACCCTCAGGATTCAAATGAACTTAATCTCCCAACTAAAAACGGACACAGGGCGTGTGTACACAGTGGTGAAGGGAGGGGACGGGGCCTGAGTTAACGTGTGCAAAAACGCCCTGTGGCCTGTTTTAAGAGGTAGTTTTAATCCCCCCGCACTATTATATACTAGGGGCTTACAGAGGTCATGCTAATCACAGGGGGACCCCAACGCATAATGTTCCCTAGTGTATGTAGGTGTTTTCACTGTATTCTAAGTGTCTTTTAACATAGCACTGGCTCTAGGACTGGTTAGTCAGACTCAGTTACCACCAGTATCCGTCTGAAAAAGTTGAGGGTACAGGATGATTTTGCAACAAGGCTTCTTTCTGCTCTTCTTTTTGTTCTTTCTGCACGTTATCCTTCTTCCTGCACTTTTCTTCGTTTTTGAGGACTTCTGTTGCTTCTTTCTGCATTTCTTTTTTTTCTTTCTGTGCATTTTTTCTTCTTATGTCCTATCTCTGTAGGCATAGTTAGAAATTAGCATTTAAAAAACCTTTGAAATTCACAGAAAAAACCATAGGTTTCAGGCACGTTCTAGTTAGGAATTAGCATTTAAAAAACGTCAGAAATTCACTGTGTGTATCAAAGGTTAAATTAGGGTGAGATGAGGTCTGCCACTCTATCACAAGGATGATGTCATCAGTGATGTCATCAGTGATGTCATCAGTGATGTCACTGACCATGTCATGAGTGATGTAATATGTGACGTCATCAGCAGTGCATTGCGGGCGCGCGAGTTATAGTTAGCTGAACTAACTATAACGGGGGAATTTCAATGGTTTTGTACAAGTGAAAAGTCCAGTTAACTATAACACCCCTGAAACCTATGGTTTTTTCAGTGAATATATATATATATATTCACTTAAAAAACCATAGGTTTCACACAAGTTATAGTTAGCTGTACATTTCACTCGTAAAAAACCAATGAAATTCCACGTTATAGTTAGATCAGGTAACTATAACTTGCGCCCCCGCAATGCACTGCTGATGACGTCACATATTACATCACTTATGACATGGTCAGTGACATCACTCATGACATCAATGATGACATTTGAAATGACACATTGTGCATTGCGGTCGCGCAAGTTATAGTTACCTGATCTAACTATAATTTCATTGGTTTTTTACGAGTGAAATGTACAGCTAACTATAACTTGTGTGAAACCTATGGTTTTTTAAGTGAATTTGCAAGGTTTTTAAATGCTAATTCCCAACTATAACGTGTGTGAAACCTATGGTTTTTTCAGTGAATTTGTACGTTTTTTTAAATGCTAAGTTATGTATTTATTTTTAATTTTTGCTTCACGAATTGAGCACCGACGTTGCGCATTTCGTACCGTGCACGCCTCGCCATTTTTTACTAAATATCAATTGTTTTTTTCTCCCTTGGGGGTCCTTAGATTTATATATTAAATGTGATTGTTAATTCTTTTCTCTTTTTTTTTTTTTTTTTTTTACCGTACGCGTACGGTAAGCTTACGCGCACTCCGCGATTTTTTTTAAAAAATTATTAAATTTATTTTTCATACTTTTTGGTCCTTCGTGAACCCCCTGACGAACGCTAGGGGGTCTGCAACTCTCTTCGTTGCCCCCTTTTCATGTTATCAACCTTTGTTTTTTAGTGCGAGAGACAGAAAATGGCGGCCGATACTTTCGGATTTCGACCGATTCGAATGTTTACAGTCATGTAACCACCAATCAGAATTGAGCTCGCGCACGGCACCGTACGCGTACGGTAAGCTTACCGTAAGCACACGGAGCGCGCTTACAGATATATATATTGATTTAAATGCTATTTTCTCAGGACCTACTGAACAGATTTACACCAGACCTGCAAAAGGCACATCCCTGACCTGAGGACTACCTCTCTGCCCAATTTCAAGTAATTCTGTTCAGCCGTTCGGGCTGTAGCTCGGACTAAAGGTCCTATGGGAAAATGCATGGGGAAAACGCGTTTTGGGACCCCCCTTTTTTCTCAGCCCCCGCTTGACGAATCCCCCCGAGACTTTCAGGGTAGGAGCGGAGCGTAGCGCCCCATTAGTTTTGAAAAATTCGCGAGGATTCGTCAACCGGCGCCAAAGTTATTCCAAATAGAATGTTGCGGATTTCCTATGGAAACACGGTCCTAACTATAACTATCTACTGGCGACCGCCAGTAGATAATATATAGTACAAAGCTTGGGGGGCGAGCCTCAGTGACAGTGGGTGGCCCAAGGCACTGGACTCTGTACCATCCAGCTGTCAGCACTGGATCAGCCCACAGAGCAGAGGGCCCTTTGATTTGAATGGTGGCACCCTCCCCCTCCACCCCACCACAATGAATGCTCGATAACCCCTAAAGAGCAAACCATAGGCAACAATCCTTCCAGGAGAGACTTCCCACTAGGATTCACCTGGCATCACCCCGGGGTTGGAACTCAATGGGACACTGTTTCATTGGGACAGTAGTACAGTATACTAAACAAGACTGTGGCTGATTGGTCATGATATCGGGGACTTGATAGCCCACATTCTTAACGATAAAGTCGGCTACACAAAGGTTTGAAAATCAGATGATCACAATCTACCCAGACTATACCTAGAAGGTTCGAGCACAGAGGAGATTGTAGATGGAGGTGAAATAAAAACGCTGCACCCAGGGCCTGAAAGAAATGTTACTCAACCACGCACATCTGACAATCACGCTGAACTGAAAGAATCACTTATTTGACAGCCCAGATTAAGTGTGGGCATGGCTAAAGAGATGGGACACTCTTCATGAAATGTGGTGTGCAGGTAGAGATAGCTACCTGGTAGGAGTCTCTGCAGTCACACCTGGCGGATCACAATTGGAAAAGATAGAACAATGGTGGGAGCGTAGGAATTCTCATCAGGTGACTCAATGATACTGGCAAGGAGGTGAGATCAGGCAAAGGTGGGGACCACCCAGTTTTTGGAACGCGACAACGAAGCACTTGATAAAAACTAAAGGTCACGGTTTATTATTATGAGGAAATGGCATGTATCATATGGTGTGTATGTGTCCCCTCACCAGTTAATACACTCACCAACACCTTTAGGATGCTTACGTTTCGTTTGTCAAACCTGAAGCTCAACCGTGGGTAGTTGTGGCTCTATACAGAAAAGTTTACAAAAAGGAACAAGTGGAAAACATTTAAACAGCACCAAAACAATTGAAGAAAAACTGACAAGACACCAAAGAAATTCAACACCAATTTATAAAAATAGACTATTTTTAGACATGCACAACAAAAAAGATCCACTGGAGGGTTCTGTCGTGAGGGTTTATGGGTGCCAGCGGACGTTGCTAAGTTAGCATTAGTTACCGCCATCTTGCCGCTTATGCACATGACACTACATGCCTTGGTTCCTGTAAACACCTCTGCTCGTGCTGTTTCACAAGGGAACTGTCTGCCTTTCACCATTTCGGCTGTGCTCTGTATTCTAGTCTGTACACCGTGTTCAAGGACAGAAAACAAATTCACTGGTTAATCGGCTTAGGTCTGTCCCACACACACAAACAACGTACAAGTTACTTACCTCCAGTAACGATGTATCTAGTAGAGACGATTCTAGCCGCAGATTCCTTAACGAACAAGTTACTAACCTTCGGTAACGATGGATCTGTAAGAAACATTAGTTAGTTAGATTCCTCACCTTAGAATATCCCCAGGCGTCAGACTGGATCCGGAAGATTTTTCGTCAGCAATACCCCTTGCGCGTCGCTAGGCGTCGTCTGCGGCTCCGCGTCCGTCGTCGGCGTCGTGCGCCGGGATGACGTCGGAGTACTTAGACGCCGCCCTCGCGCGCTGACGTCAGTTCTTGTACATAGCCTTCCGCGCCAGGAACGCAGAGACATGCAAAGACCGACACTGGTGCCAAAAATAAAATCTAGGGGCCTGAAAGAACAACCTTAACCCTAGATGTCAGTTCGCAGAACGGGGAGGATGGGTGGGTCGGTGAGGAATCTAACTAATGTTTCTTACAGATACATCGTTACCGAAGGTTAGTAACTTGTTCATCTGAAAGAAACACGTTAGTTAGATTCCTCACCTTAGAATAGATACCCAAGCAATACCATCCCCGGTGGTGGGTCTGCGAACCAAGATCACACCAGAAAGTCCTGGAGGACAGAACGGCCAAAGAAGCCATCCCTCCGGACTTGGCTGTCAAGGCAATAATGCCTGGCAAACGTGTGTAGCGAAGCCCACGTCGCCGCCTGACAGATGTCCTGCAAAGGGACTCCCCGTCCCAAGGCAGTAGTAGCCGCCGTGGCCCGAGTAGAATGGGCGCGCAGCCCAACAGGAGGGTCCTTTTTAGCCAAGGAATAGCAGATTTTTATACACAAAACGACCCACCGAGAGATGGTTCGTTTGTGCACAGCTTTCCCCTTCTTAGCGCCCACGTACCCAACAAAAAGCTGGTCGTCCACCCGGAACTGTTTTGTGCGGTCCAGATAAAAGGAGAGCGCACGTTTTGGGTCCAGACGGTGGAGCCTCTCTTCCTCTTTGGAAGGATGCGGAGGCGGAAAGAAGGTGGGCAAGGTGACAGACTGCCCAAGGTGAAATGGAGTCACCACTTTAGGAAGAAAGGAGGGACGAGGCCGAAGGACAACCTTGTCCGGATGAACAGATAGAAAAGGAGGCTTTGAAGATAAAGCCTGGAGCTCACTCACCCGTCTAGCCGAGGTGATGGCTACCAGAAAAGCAGTCTTTAGAGTTAGAAGACGAAGAGGGCAATTGTGAAGAGGCTCGAAGGGAGCGCACATCAGGAATGTCAAAACCAGATTCAAGTCCCACTGAGGCATTACAAAAGGGACAGGAGGGAACGTGTGTGTAATGCCTTTGAGAAAGCGTGTAACCACAGGGGACTTGAAAAGAGAAGGCTGATCAGGAAGCCGCAAGAAGGCGGAGATGGCAGCAAGATAACCTTTCAGGGTGCCCAGGGCAGAGCCCTGCCGGGCCAGAGAAAGAAGGAAGAGGAGAACCTCAGAAAGAGGGGCGGAAAGGGGATCCACAGCCTTTGCTGTGCACCATGCCACAAATTTGTTCCACCGGCAGGCGTATACCGACTTTGTGGAGGGACGCCTGGCTGCCAGAATGATATCACAGACTTCAGGAGGCAAGTCAAATGGCATCAACTGCCGCCGCTCAATCTCCACGCATGGAGGTGGAGGCTGGACAGGTTCGGGTGGAGGACCGTCCCCTGCTGCTGCGACAGAAGATCCTCCCGAAGGGGCAGACGTATCGGGGGATCGGTCAACAGACTGAGTAGCTCGGGATACCAGTATCTCCGTGCCCAATCCGGAGCCACCAAGATGACTTGGGCCCGGTCGCGCCTGATCTTCTTCAGCACTCTGGGCAGAAGTGGTATAGGCGGAAAGGCGTACAACAGACCGCAACTCCACTCGTGACGAAAAGCGTCGCCGAGCGAGTGCCGCCTTGGAAATTCCAACGCGCAGAACTGATGACATTGCGCGTTCTCTTCGGTGGCGAATAGATCTAACCAAGGCTCTCCCCACTGCTGAAAGAGGCCTTGCACCACTTCGGAGTTCAGACGCCATTCGTGATCCATCATGCACCGGCGGCTGAGTTCGTCTGCTCTGGCGTTCAGAGAGCCCGCCAGATGTTGAACCACCAGGGTGACGCCCTGGTGTTCCAGCCATGTCCAGAGGCGCAGAGCCTCCTGACAAAGGGTCCACGACCCCACCCCGCCCTGTTTGTTGCAGTACCACATGGCGGTGGTGTTGTCCGTGAACACCTGCACGACACTTCCCCTGACAGAGGGAAGGAAGGCTTTCAGTGCAAGCCGGATCGCTCTCAACTCCAACAGGTTGATGTGGAGACGAGACTCCGCCGGAGACCAGAGGCCTCTGATCTCCGCCTCTCCCATATGGCCACCCCATCCCAGGAGGGACGCATCCGTCACTACGACATGCTCCGGTTGGGGAAGGGAGAGGCTCTTGCCCTTGACCCACTCGCGGTCCGTGAGCCACCACTGCAACTGCTGTGCAGTACCCTCCGAGATCAAGACATGGTCGGACAGGTTGCCGTGATGCTGGGCCCACTGAAACTTCAGGTCCCACTGCAGAGCCCGCATGCGCCGCCTGGCGTGATGCACTAGTAGGATGCAGGAGGCCATCAGCCCCAGAAGCCGCAACACTAGCCTGACCGAAACCCGGGATAGAGGCCGAAAGATGGGAATCAGGGCCTGTATATCCCGGACCCGCTGTTCCGGTGGATGGACCCGGAACTGCGCCGAATCGAGAACCGCTCCGATGAAGAGGAGCTTCTGAGAGGGACTCAGGTGTGACTTCGGCACGTTGATGGAAAACCCCAGCAAATGCAGGAGATCCGCCGTAGTCTGGAGGTGGGAGACGACTGCCTGGGGCGAGCCCGCCTTCAACAACCAGTCGTCGAGATAGGGGAAGACTGGGACCCCTGATCTGCGCAGATGAGCTGCGACCACCGCCATCACTTTCGTGAACACCCGAGGGGCACTGGTGAGGCTGAAGGGGAGCACGGTAAACTGAAAGTGCTCTTGGCCCACCGTGAACCGCAGGTAACGCCGGTGGGCCGGCAGGACGGGGATATGGAAATATGCGTCCTGCAAGTCCAACGCTACCATCCAGTCTCCAGGGTCTAGGGCAGCTAAAACCTGAGCCAACGTGAGCATCTTGAACCTTTCCTTTCGGAGGAAGGCATTGACGTTCCGGAGGTCCAAGATAGGGCGCAGGCCCCCCTTGCCCTTCTTGGGAACCAGAAAGTAGTGGGAATAACAACCACGACCTACTTCTGGACTCGGAACGCGCTCGACGGCCCCCTTGGCCAAGAGAGCCGAAACTTCCTCGCGGAGAAGATCCAAATGATCCCCCGAGATACGGTGGTGCTGCGGTGGCATGGCTGGAGGGGTCGTCTCGAAGGGGAGGGAGTAGCCCCTTCGGACGATTTGCAGCACCCACCTGTCCGATGTTATGGACCGCCAGTGGAGCAGGTGATGGCGAACTCTGCCGCCCACTGGCGTGGTATGGGCCTGAAAGCTCGGACTAGGAAGGCTTGGAGGCGGATGCTGCCGGGGTGGATGTGGGCTGACCACGTCGGCCTCCATTTCCGCCACGGCGGAAGCCACGTCCGCGACCGCGCGCAGGTTGGTTCTGCGGCTGGTGGCTTTGCGGACGTGAGGAGGCGCCCCTTCCTTGGCCACGAAAGGGGCGAAAAGCGGAGGTGTGCGCCCGCGGAGCCGAGAGGCCCAAGGACTTGGCCGTAGCCCGGGAGTCCTTAAAGCGGTTCAGCGCACTGTCCGCCTTCTCACCAAACAGGCGAGTGCCATCAAAGGGCATGTCCATGAGGGTGTTCTGGACATCCCCGGAAAATGACGTGGACCGCATCCAGGCGTGGCGGCGGAGCGCCACCGTGGTGGAAATCGCCCGACCTAGCGAGTCCGTGGTGTCAAGCCCACATCTTATGGCGTGCCGTGCTGCATCCCTCCCATCGGCCAAAGCCTGGGTAAGACGCGTCCGGACCTCCTCCGGACACAGGGGCAGCACGTCCTCCACCGTATCCCACAGGGAATGGGAATAACGGTCCAAGAGACAGGCGGTATTTAAGGACCGCAGGCCCAAACTAAGGGACGAGAACAGTTTCTTGCCAAACTGCTCGAGTCTCTTGGAATCCCGGTCCGGCGGAGCGGTCGGGAAGGAGGATTGGGAAGTAGAGGCCTGGATAACGAGACTCTCGGGGGTGGGGTGTTGGGACAGGAAACTGGGGTCGCCCGGAGCAGGGCGGTGGCGCCTGGCAACGTTCCTATCCACAGGAGGAACTGTGGAGGGCTTGGACCAGGTGCCCTGCAGAACGTCAGTGAGGGCCTCGTTGAACGGCAGCAGAGGCTCAGTGGAGCTTGCTGAGGTTTGAAGCACCTCAGTGAGGATGTTGGTCCTCACAGCCACGGCAGGCAACTCGAGCCCAAGGGCCTCAGCCGCCTTGCGCAGCACCACAGAAAATGCTGCACCCTCCTCCGAAGCCACGGTCGGAGGAGAAGTGAATCCAGCGTCTGGCGAGGTGTCCAGCCCGCTGGCCTCCCCCAGTTCATCTGCCCAGTCCTGAGAAAGCTGTGACTGAACAGCCAGAGGGTCCTCGAACCCCTCCCAGTCGCCCCCTTCTTCCGATTCCTGATAAACAGGAGGAATGATCGGAACCGGACTGTAGAGATGGTAGGACTCAAGCGGCGTCGGATGCGGCGTCGGCGGACGCCGTGCCGGCGTCGGGTCCGGATGAGGGCTAAACCGGGGCGTCGGCGTCACAGGCGTCGGTGGCGCCGGTGACGGCGTCGGTGGTTCAGGCGTCGGCGCCGGTGGAGGAGTGACAAGGTCAACCGGCGTCGACTGGGGCCCAGGCAAGGGCCCCGCGGGGACCTGCGGCGTCGAGACCGGAGTCGTCGACGGCGCCGGGGCCGGAGCCGCCGGCACGCGAGGTCGCCCAGTCGAGGCCGCGGGGCCCGAAGGCGCGCCAGCGGGCGTCGACGGCGGGGCCAGGCTCCTCATGGCCGAGAGGAAGGCACTGATCTCCGCCGGCGCCGCGTCAGCCCCAGGGACCGGAAGGTATGGGGGCGGACGCGGCACCTGCGGCTCCGCCGGAGCCGCGGGGGTGGAACCACTTGGACCCTTGGCCGAGTCGCGCGACCGGCGAGGGGAGTCCGAAGAGCGATGTCGCCGCTTGGACTTCTTAGAGTGTTTGGACTTACCCGACGACTTGGAGCCCGACGATCGATGGTGGCGTCGGCTAGGGCTCCGCGAGCGATCCTTGGACCTCCTCCTGGACCGGGATCGCGCACGACGCGGAGCCGAGTGGCGAAGCTCGAGAAGCTTGCGGGACCGCTCCCGCCTAGCCTTCGAAGTCAGGGCCTGACAGTCGTTGCACGACTCCGCGTCGTGGTCGAGGCCTAAGCAGTAGAGGCACCGGCGGTGGTGATCGGTCACCGACATCAGTCGATGACAATCTTCGCAAGCCTTGAACCCAGGCATCCTACCGGCACCAGATGTCGACAGACAAGGATCAAAAATGATCAAAAAGATTTAGTCAAAAAAGACTAAAAGGGGTAGCTCTCCCGGATCTGCGCTTACTGGCGCGGAAAAAAGAAGAACTGACGTCAGCGCGCGAGGGCGGCGTCTAAGTACTCCGACGACGTCATCCCGGCGCACGACGCCGACGACGGACGCGGAGCCGCAGACGACGCCTAGCGACGCGCAAGGGGTATTGCTGACGAAAAATCTTCCGGATCCAGTCTGACGCCTGGGGATATTCTAAGGTGAGGAATCTAACTAACGTGTTTCTTTCAGATGTAGAATTATCCCCAGGCGTGAGACTGGATCCGAAAACTTTCTTGCCCAGCATCTCTGCGCGCCGGGGGGTGGCACCACGCCACTCAGCCCTGACGTCTTGCGTGGGCGTGACGTCAGCGAGGTCACATAAGCCCCAAACCAGCGTGCTGACATCAGTTTGTTTCGGAGAACTTTACTGCGCCACAACGCGGAGCCATCACAACAAAACTGAGGAAAGCATGGGAACAGTGTGCGAAAAAATCAGAGAAACAAAAGGTGAGGAACAGCACCAGGTGGCACCAAGGTACCAGAAGACTGTAGCAGCAAAGCCATAGCAGGGAAAGAATAGAGCACCACTCTGAGGAACAACTGTGCAAGCCAAGGCGAGAGCACCAGTTGGCACTAAGGTACCAGAAGGCCATAGCAGCAAAGCTATAGCAGGGAAAGAGCAGAGCACCACTCCGAGGAACAACCGTGCAAGCCAAGGTGATAGCCATCCTGGAGGAACAAGTATGTAAAAGCGCCGTAACAGAAAGAGAGTCTGCAACCACAAAACACACAGTGAAGGGCCACAAGCATGGAACAGCGGAGCAACAGCAAGCCAACCCCCAGACTCCACCGTCAAGGAGGGCCATATCCCCTGAAAGGAGCAGGAGGCCAAAGGACAGGCAAAAAAATCCCCAACGTAGAAGACCGCAAGGGGAACAGAAACTCAAAACAGAGGGAAAAAGAGCAAAAGTAGGCCCCTACACTGGAGAGAAATCAGCTGGAGGGATGCAACGGCACGCAGAAACCAACCCACCTTGTATCAAAATGGGGTAAGGGGTGGAACAACCATATGGAACCGAACAGCCTGACCGGAAGAAAGCTAAGAGGACACCCACAGAAGACAAGCCACCCAGAGGGAGGCTAGTGCAGAAAACCAAGCTGAGGGTCCTCGCAGAACGGGAAGGAAGCACGGGTCGTGAAGGAATCTGCGGCTAGAATCGTCTCTACCAGATGCATCATTACCGGAGCTAAGTAACTTGTACATCTGATAGAGATTCCTTAACGTAGAATAGATACCCTAGCCATACCCAGAAGGGAGGAGGGCCTGCGAGAGAGCCTCCCCAGCAGGAGAGACACAGGGTCCCAGCAGGGGACATGTCACAGGGACAAGAAGGAAAGGCCAGGAAATCCAAAGACCAACCAAGGGAGAACTGCCCTAACACCCCGCAGAGGCAGACAGCGCCCGAAGAGTCTCAAGGAACAAAAGATCCACCTCGAACCCCAGGGAGAGGAGGTAGAATCGGAGGCAGGGCCCGCCGCAAGAGGCGCACACACACTGATAGGAAACAGCAGAACACACCTCGGCCGCAAGCAGCGGACAAGGCAGGAACAGCCCCACCGCCAATAGCGCAGGCGTAAGAAGATAGGCACAGGTGCACAAAGCCCCAGCGGAACTAGAGGCAGGGGCACACATCAAAGGCCACGACGGTGGACCAGAACAAGCAGGCATGCGCAAGCATGCGCAGCCAGCAGCCGGCAACAATACGGAGCAGTGCATCAGAACAAGCCAGGTGCAAGCCGAAGGCAGAGGCCAGGGAGGGCCAGGAGACACCCCAAAAGAGGGGCCGGCTCAGAACACACACTGACCCACGAAAGAAGTGGGACCAGGCAGAAGAAAAAGCGACAGAGAGAGAGACGGAGAACGGGCCCAAGCTGTCAACCAGAACATAGAAAGCCAAGGAAAACCAGTCCCTCTGGAACACCAGACAGAGGACCAGGCCGAAACGCCGGGCAGAATCACCACAACACGACACCACAGACAGCAGGCCAGACCGGTCTAGCGACGTAGCGAACATGGAGAAGGACAGACCTGGGCGCAACGCAAGCTGCGCCAAGACAATTGGCAAAGAGGCCGCACCTGCGACATACCGTGACGCCAAGAATAATAATAATAATAATAATACCGATATTTATATAGCGCGAACAGCTACCTCGCAAGGAGGTGTCCCGGCGCTGAGTAATCATTTTTTTTCCAGGCAAAAGATGGGCGGAGAAAAGGGGAGGGAGTGTTTAGTTATTCTGGGAAAAGAGCCAAGTCTTTAGCTGCCTCTTAAAACTGGCTTCCGTTGGAGCCAATTGGATGTTGGCCGGTAGAGCATTCCAGAGTGTCGCCGTGCAGGCAGAGAAGGATCTGCCTCCGAGTCTGGCTCTCCTGGCGCGGGGGATAGAAAGCTGGTGTCGTGAATTAGAGCGCAAACATCTCTCCTGATAGTATCTGGGGAGTCTAAGCTTTAAATAGTTAGGACAGGTCCCCTTTTGGGCTCTAAACGCCAGAGTTAGAGCTTTAAACTTGATTCTGCAGGCTACAGGGAGCCAATGCAGATCGCGCAAGTGCGAAGAGACATGCTGTTTAAAAGGGATGTTTTTTAGCAGTCTCGCAGCCGCATTCTGCACGATCTGCAATCGTTGCACCAGATAAGAAGAGCAAGGAACCCGAAAGGGTGACCACACCTCCGCAGCACAGGACAGAGCTATATAATAGCTACAAGTACCCCACATAGAGTATGCTATGTCCTAAGAAAACATGGGAACACCTCTTTGGAAACAATTCCAATAAAGTAGACACAGAAGGCCCAATCTCCGGACCTACATGGGCTTACCAACAGCCAAAACCTCAAGTCAAAAAAAAAAAGGGGGGGCTGAACCAGCAGCCAACAGCACCGAAGGGCCAACCGAAGGACCATGAAGGCACACTAACCACACAGAACACACAACCGGGGCTACCGAACACTAGACCGCAGAAAACAATGGGAGAACACCTCCCGGAACACAGCAGAGGACCAACACCCAGGTTTACGGGGGGGGGGGGGAACCGCAAGGAACCGCTGAATGGCAGAATCCATAGGGGCGTGGAATCAAAAGAGTGCCATCGAAAGGGAGGTCAACCAGACGTTCCCTAACATTCTCAGGGAAAACACTATCCCTCAGCCAAGCATGGCGGCGGAGGGCTACCGAGGAAGCCATTGTTGGACCAAAAGCCACAGAGACATCTAGAGCCGAGCGAAGAATAAACCCGGCCAGCTCCCGGCCAACCAACACATGGTGCCGCAGATCAGCGCAGGCACCCTCCTGAGAAACACAAGACAGAAGGGACTCCGCGGAATCCCACAAGCAGGAAGTGGCTCTGGCCAACACACAAAGCATGTTGAGCGCCCGCAAGGCAGCACTGGAGGAAGCGAAGATGTTACGCCCCCATGAATCTAACCACCGGGCTTCCCGGGACGGAGGAGACAGCACCGATGGCAAGGAGGGAAAGGCAGTCTACAGAAGAGTGCCCCTTGTAGAAGGGTGGAAGGAAAGGAAGACAGCGACCTTTGACCAGGTCACCAGGCAGGTCGCTCCCCCCATCCGCCACGCAGCCCCCTGTGGGTTGAACCTCCGTTGCCGCTTTTGCCGCCTGACTGCTGGCTCCCTTTTCCATTCTGTGCCCCTGTGTTTTGCTTTCTGTACCCCTGTGCTCTGTGGTCCCTCTCCCTCCGTCTTTTCCCGCCGTATTTTTCCCGGGTTTTCCCCTGCCGCTGAGCCCCTGCGGCCCCGCCCCCTTCACTCCCATTGGCTGCCCCGCTCCCACCTCCCAGCTGCTCCTCCCTCCCTCCGCCCTCATATGGAGGCCGCACGCAGACACCACCAACTCATCAGGACTGCCAAGAAGACCGCCTTCAAGGACCGCCTAGACAACAACGCACACAACACCAAAGAGCTCTTCAGCATTGTGAAGGAACTCTCCAACCCCAGCGACATCCTGCCATCTCAAGACCTGTGCGACTCCCTGGCCACCTTCTTCCACCGCAAGATCACCGACATCCATGACAGCTTCAACTCCGAACCCCCCGCACCCACCACCGAGTCCACCACCCCTGCGACTACCACTCGCACCAGTCGCCTGACCGTCTGGTCCAGCGTCAGCGACGAAGACACTATCAAAACCATGAACTCCATCCACTCCGGATCCCAATCGGACCCCTGCCCTCACCACGTCTTCAACAAAGCCAGCGCAACCATCACGCCCCACCTCCGGAAAACAATCAACTGTTCCTTCGAGACAGCAACCTTCCCAGAAAGCTGGAAGCACGCCGAGATCAACGCCCTTCTGAAGAAGCCCAAGGCGGACCCAAAGGACCTCAAGAACTTCCGGCCCATGTCCCTGCTCCCTTTCCCGGCAAAAGTGACCGAGAAGATTGTCAACAAACAGCTGACCCGCTACCTCGAAGTTAACAACATCCTGGACCCTTCCCAATCCGGTTTTCGCAGCAACCACAGCACCGAGACCGCCCTCATCGCCGCCACTGACGACATCCGGACCCTGATGGACAAAGGATAAACAGCCGCCCTCATCCTCCTGGACCTATTAGCAGACTTTGACACGGTCTGCCACCGCACCCTATCAGCACGCCTCCATGACGCCGGTATCCAAGAGAAGGCGCTGGCCTGGACCACATCCTTCCTCTCCGGCAGAACCCAGAGCGTCCGCATCCCAACCTTCCGCTCCAAAACCACAGAGATCATCTGCGGCGTCCCACAGGGATCCTCCCTCAGCCCGACGCTGTTCAATATCTACATGGCCCCCCTCGCCCACATCGCACGACAACACAACCTCAACATCATCTCCTACGCCGACCACACCCAGCTGATCATATCCCTCACCGAAGATCCCCACACCGCCAAAGCTAACCTCCACAGAGGTATGAAGGCCGTAGCCGACTGGATGAAGGACAGCAGACTGAAGCTGAACTCAGACAAGACGGAGGTTCTCATTCTCGGACCCACCCCATCAGCCTGGGACGACTCTTGGTGGCCCACGTCACTAGGCACAGCCCCGGAACCCACGGACCACGCACGCAACCTGGGGGTCATCCTCAACTCCACTCTCTCCATGACCAGGCAAGTCAACGCCGTCTCCGCGTCCTCCGCAGGATCTTCAAATGCATCCCCCTCAACACGAGAAAAACCGTTACCCAGGCCCTCATCACCAACAGACTCTACTACGGGAACGCCCTCTACTCAGGAACTACAAACAAGCTCCTGAGACGACTCCAACGCATCCAGAACGCCTCGGCCCGACTCATCCTCGACGTCCCACGCCGCAGCCACATGACACTCCACCTGAGAGGCCTGCACTGGCTCCCCGTCAACAAAAGGATCACCTTCAAGCTCCTGATCCACGCACACAAAGCACTGCACAACACCAGACCCACCTACCTCAACAACCGACTCAGCTTCCACACCCCCACCCGAAGCCTCCGCTCAGCCAACCTCGCCCTCGCCACAGTCCCTCGCATCCGAAAAACCACCGCCAGCGGCAGATCCTTCTCCTACCTCACCGCCAAGACCTGGAACACTCTCCCCACCATCCTACGACAGACCCAGGACCTGCTGGCCTTCAGAAGACTCCTCAAGACCTGGCTCTTCGACCAGTAGCACCCCCCCCCCCCCTCCCCAGCGCCTTGAGACCCTCTCGGGTATGTAGCGCGCTTTACAAATGCAGTGATTGATTGATTGACAGGTTCATGCGGAGAAGGACGGTGGCGGTGCAGGAGCAGCTGGGGCACCGGGAGCCCCGGGGCAGGATGCACCCAGAGAGAATTATGGAGCGAAGATTCAAAGGGAAGAAGCAGCTCCCGTCCACCAGAGCCCTGATGGAGAACCTCAAGCACATGATCTGAGGGGAAATGGGCAGCCGGGTTGCCCATGCGCAAAATCCCCGCGGCCGTGGTGACATCCCGGGCGAAGGCCGCACTCTCCTCTGAAGGGCAACGAGGTGGGGAAAGCAATTCCTCCATGGGCCACAGCTGTAAGCTAAGCTGGCCGTCCCCCAGCCCAACCGGAGGAAGGAAAGGCCAAGCCTGGAACGGGGGTAGGTTGACAGACGAGAGGCGACTCTGGAGAAGACTGTGGGCGCGGGGACGGCGAAGAGCCCTCCTTGGAAGACGCCGGGGAAAAAGCCACCACACAGCGTCCCGTCTCCGGGGAAGAAGAGACAAAAAGTTGACAAACCTCTGGAGAAGAGGGGGCCTCCGAAGACGAATCGCTGACCCGACATCTGCACAGCGCCGTGGAGTCCGCCACTGGCGCCAGCACGACATCGCCTGGCGCTGAAGGGGAGGCCGAGACGACCACCACCTGCGCAGCGGAAGAGCGGGGTGGTGTAGGAGCCGGGGCGGCTAAAGAACGGCGCCGAAAAAGCGCCGACTCTACCTCCGACAAGGCAGCCACCTGCGCGGAGGACGAGGGGGACCCGGGGACGCGGCGCCGACAGCCACCAGCGCCTGAGCGACGTCAGCTCGGCCTCAGACAAGGCCGCCGCCTACCCAAAGGACCGAGGGGGACTCAGGGACGAGCCACGAGTCCCGGCAACCTCCCGCGACACCCCAGGGACCCCCATGGGGGTTTGCGGCGAGGCAGAGGCGCCGAAGGGGGGAACCCCATAGGGCCGCACCTCGACAACACCACATCTCCAAGACCTGAAGCCGAACCTGTCGGCGCCGGGGCCGGAGCCGCCTCCACAGAAGGCCCAGCACATGGCAAGGCATCCCAAGAAGAGGAGGAGGAGCCAAGGAGGCCTACAGGGCCGCAGCATAGGCCTCCATTTATACTCTGGTCGCCCACACGCCGGGAAACGGCAGGTAGGGTGGCGACGTGCAAGGCCGCACGACCTACGGAGAACCTGCGCCCCCCACAGGGCAGGGACCGGGCCTCGGGGACAAGCTGCGACACTTACCACCGGGCGAGTGACGCCCTTGCGGCCTCAGAGAGGGACAATGTCAGAAACAGAAGTGGCGGTTCTTGAACCCTTCTGCGGGGGATGGACATGGTGACGCCGCCGACCTGGACATGCAGGCCGAGAGGAGTTTCATCCGGCGCTCCCGCCGGGACTTCGGCTTCATCTGCTGACAAGCCTCGCAGTCCGTGGAGTCATGGTGCTCCCCCAAACACCACATACAAATGGGGTGAGGGTCAGTCGCCGACATCTGGCGGGCGCAAGACAAGCACGTCTTGAAGCCCGAAGGCATTCGCACACTGCTCCCAAAGGAAACGCAAAGCAGGAAAAGAAGGCCTGAAAACATGCCAGGGACACGATCTGGATCCGTGTGGCATGCGGAAAAGAAGGAAACTGACGTCAGAGCGCCGGGGTGGGGCTTCTGTGACCTCGCTGACGTCACGCCCGCGCAAGACGTCAGGGCGGAGTCACGTGGTGCCGCCCCCTGGCACGCAGAGATGCTGGGCAAGAAAGTTTTCCGGGTCCAGTCTCACGCCTGGGGATAATTCTACGTTAAGGAATCTGCGGCTAGTAGTCTCCATCAGATATGTAACACAGCTGCGCTACTGACTTTTCGGGTGTTTTTAATATGGCACGGGATGCAAGTTAAGACACTCCTGGAGAAAACCTTTCCAGAGGAAGAGCTGTGCTTGTCCGGAGATGTAAATCCTATCATCTAAGACTTGAGTTAGGGGGCTCCGCTGTCCAAGCCCACAGATCTTCCACTGATGTAATAAACAGATTGTAGCACGGGGAGGTTGGTAAAGCGCTATAAGGCTTAATCCACTGTCATTATAATATGCTATCCCCGTACGTATTATATGGAGTTGTAACCATGCTGATTATATTGTTTTTATGCATTTCTTTGCTAGTTTTAGCACGTGTACTGCAGTACAGAGCATGTTAGTTGAAATAAACGTTTTAAACTTTACAGTCTCTCTGGTTACTCACATTGTGAACAGGTATGAGTATCTATGCCAAAGAGTGTCTTGTTCCCACGAATTCTGAGAAGCCCTGAGTCGCATGTTCTAGGATATCCAATCATTGGTAGCTCCACTGTAGTACGGAGAACGAATGGGATACTATAGCTAGCCGGAGAGGGGTTCTAGGCACTGAGGCGCGTTTTTGCTACACCACAGTACACCGAAGTCCTGGTTTCCTGTGCATAATTCTGTATATGTGCAGAATCCCTGCAACACGGCGCACCTAACGTTTGGTCTGGTACTTATTTACGAGGCACTTTAGTAGTTCTCAGTACTTTTTCACAATCCCCTCGCCTTTGTTTGCGGGAAACATTGGTGACGGTTTACCTAACTATATTGTCGCTTTTATAGGTGATTCAAGCTTGAAATTTACAGAAAGGTATCGTTCGTATTCTGAATTACGCCCCAATATTGCCTTGCCGCCTTTTTTCCTAAGTATTTCCTTTTCAAGTTTCTATATAGAAGTTGACATCGTGGCACATAGCCGCGTGGCGGTCCGACATCATTTGCAAGCATGTGGGGTGCCGGACGCAGGTGTCAATCTGATCTTTGTGGTCCAAGCCGACCCAGTATACACATGAAGTGTTTTATTCCTGGGTCAAGTTTCCTGCAGTTGAAGGAGCGGATAATTTGAGGCATAAATACAGCAATACCGCACTTCCTGCTGTATATCGACCATATAGAACTCTCGAAGTTCTGTTGACGGCATAGCAACATCGCATTTGGTTTGATGGCGCCCTACCCGTACCCCTGACACCTGTCATGTTGGGCCCGTTGTCGATTGGTGGGGCCACTTGGCCCGTGTTGGCTGTTTACACGCCGCATCCACGGCATTTAACGTGCGATGTGGCGGCCCTACGTCTCATGCACACTACTCTAATCCGTGTGTATAGAGCATTGGTTCAGTATGTGAATCGCAACATCAAGGCGGGAGCGCCTGGAGTTGCTCAGCAACCAGCTGGTGCAGGTGGTGTTACTATTGGCCCCGTAATGGTTAATTCAGCTATGGGCAAGACTCCCCCCAAATAAGGAAAATTTACCTAATTTGGCTTGCTGAGAAATTTGACCAGCTGGAAGCGGTGTTTCCACATACCACTCTGGTTGAGAAGCACCGAATTTTGATAATTAGTTTACAGAAAGACTTAGTACCTGAAGTCACTGATTGCGAGAGTTGGGGTAAGAAATTTGCTGCAGTTTATGGCTCAAGGAAAACGCATGTTGGTGGTAACACCATATCCTGCTCTGGAAGCAGTGACAAATGCGAGTGTTCCTAATTCCAAAGCTTTACATCCGGTGTGGATACAATGGGCTACATCATTGACATCCCCGGATGTCACATTTATTTATTATTATTCGTTACAGACTCAGGAGTCGTTGCAATATGAATTCGTTCATCCAGCTCCTCTGTCCATGCGCCCGCTCAAAGAATACCATTGTATAATTTACACTGATGGTTTGGTGC
This sequence comes from Triturus cristatus, assembly GCF_964204655.1. Taxonomy (NCBI): domain Eukaryota; kingdom Metazoa; phylum Chordata; class Amphibia; order Caudata; family Salamandridae; genus Triturus; species Triturus cristatus. Next base: position 162,247,313 of record NC_140579.1, read on the forward strand.
AACCGGCGATTGGATCTAAACATTCTTATTCTGCAGCCTGTGCGATTGTGGTTGGTTCCATAGTGAACCGCGAGTTTAAGTCCAGTGTGTTCCACACACAGGCACTCGGCGACTGCATCACCCAGTTGGCTGAGCTGCGTACTTTGGTGCTCGCACTGGAGTTTGCAGATCCTAATGTGACCACTTTGACTGTAAGCGATTTCTTTTACTGTGTACAATCTTTTAATGAGAATTTATTATTTTGGTCATAAAATGAATACCGTGATTCCAAAGGCAAGACAATTAAGCATAAGATGCTATGGGTTCGGGAGGCAGAGCTGAAAGGACGCCTGCCGCTCACGCAAATGATTCATACTCTTGGCCACCAACTTGTAGGAGTACACGCGGTTGGTAATAGCTTAGCTGATGAAGCAGCTAAGTTGGCAGTGGACACGTGCTTAGTAGCAGCAGTTACAAGATCCATGAGTAAGATTGATGATGACATCTTGGCAGCTATAGCTGCTACAGAAAAGGGAGGTAATTATCCGAAAGGATTCCCTTCCAAATACTCTTATCATTTAAACCCTGATAAGGTTCCCTATGTGACAATTAATAACGTTGGTGAGAGGTTGATTCCTAACGCGGACCGCAAGCTTACACTGATAATCGCAGCGCATGAGGGCATGGCCTCGGCGCATGCTGGTGTGTCTGCTACAGTCAGTATCTTGCAACAACGTTACTTGGCTTATATGGGGCTTATATAAACAAACATGTACTTATGTGCTTTCTTGTGACATTTGTCAGCAAATCAAGCCGTCTACTGTGACTCGTCCACCACAGACACCATTATGCTTATCCAATAGACCATTTGCTTGTGTTTATTTGGATCACTGCGGTCCATTTTCTTCTGATACTGCCTATAAATTCATCTTAGCAGTTGATTCGTTCACACGTTTTTTATGGGTTTGGCCACAACGCAGAGAACTGTAGTCAGGGATTTGCGTCTTTGTGGGAATTTTTGCAGCGGGCACCTTACATTCGGACATGGGTCCGGCGTTCGCCTTTAAGGCGTACAAAGAATCCATGCGGTCTTTGGGGGTACAGGTAAAATTTTCGTCTCCATACCAGCCTGAGGGCAATTCTGTTGTGGAGCGAATGAACAGTGACTTAAGGTGATCCTCGGTTAGTCACTGGCAGGAAGTGGCTCGCCCATTTGTATAGCGTACAACGTGCACTTAATAATCTCCCTAGAAGACTTCTGGGTTGGCGGACCCCTTACAAATTGCTCTTTGGCATGAAAATGTTTGTGACAGACCTTGATGGTCTAGACTTGGCGCTGCGGCCGTCCCTTTTGACGTAGATGAACATTGTGCTGTTTTACAGAACCTACAGACACAAGAGACAGTCTTGCAATAGAAGATTTACCTGCCGCAGAAGATGGTGCACGGCAGACATATTGGGTGGGGGACTGGACAGCGCTCTAGACGCCACCAGGCTGGGGGGATAAAAAACAGATGACAGCGCGATTGTGCAGTATTTAGATCGACTCCTGAGGCGGAAGCCGGGAGTTTTTTAAACAACTGGTATTTTCATTTGCTCTTTGTTATATTTTAGTTGTGTCCTCCCTTCTATCTTGGCATTATTCAGGGCTCACCTCACTTAGTCCACCGTTGCCATGGCTGCAGTTCGGAACCTGCATCGCTTTCTCCTCGCGGTGCTGGAGGAATCCGGCAGACATTTTTGGCAGACATATTGGGTGGGGGACTGGACAGCGCTCTAGACGCCACCAGGCTGGGGGGACAAAAACAGATGACAGCGCAAGCGCGCAGCGGGCGCGCCGGCAGCGCGCTAAAGGCAAGCCCGTCCGCGCCCAGGGGCCAGCCATTATGGCCAATCTGTTACTTATTCATCGGATAATCTGAAGGAGATGCATGCCACTAATTGGCAACCTTCAAAAGAGACCTTGTCTTCTATAGCTGATAACAATCTATTCATCAAACGGAGCAGTTTCTCAGTCGAAGGGGGAGTTCCACGTCTTGGCCGCCAGGTAGGAGAAAGATCTTCCTCCGGTGGTGGTTCTGCGAATCCGTGGGACGGTGGCGAGGGCGAGGCTGGCGGAGCGGAGCTGGCGGGTAGGTGTGTAGAACGTGAGGCGGGTATTGAGGTATTCGGGGCCCGCGTCGTGGAGAGCCGTGCGTGCGTGGGTGGGTGAGGAGTCTGAAGGTGATCAGATTGTTTCTGCCCCGACTCATTCTAAGGGTCGGATTGTGGATCAAATATGGGCTATTGGTGTGAATATTTCTATCCCTATTGTTTTACCCTGTATCTGGTCCGACCACCATCTATTGAAATTTTCACTCACACGATCATTTCCTCAGAAAATCAATGCGATGGAAGGAGGTTCCGCTAGAAGATGGAATCTTATTAATAAAGAAGATTTTCTTAACACACTAGCTGACACTGTTCCAGTACTGGACCATGATGTTAATACCCTGGAAAATAAAGTATCCAAATGGCTCCTCGATGCCAGTAATAAACATGGCCCATTTAAAAGAGTTAAATTAGTACGCCGGGCAGAGGCAAACAGATGGTTCTCGGATGATCTCAAGGCCCAGAAACTGGCCGTACGTCAATTAGAGAGACAATGGCGTCAGCAATACTCTCCAGGAAAAAGATTACAGTATATCTCTACTTGGATGGATTTTAATCATCTTAAACTGAATCCTGGAAAAACAGAAATAGTTCTCACTGGTGATAGCCTTAAGCATTGGGGCCCTCACTATTGGCCCCTTGAACTTGGTCCGCCTCCTACCCCTTCTAGTTCAGCTAAAACGCTAGGAGTATTTCTGGATAGTGATTTGTCATTGAAAACCCAGGTCGGAGCTGTGCTGTCCAAGTGTTTTTTCCAACTGCGTAAAATCAGGAAAATGCACCGTTTCCTTACCCACGACGCCTTGATCCAAGTCATTGATTTAAAGTTAGTTTGGGGTTCCAAAACCTGGCAGGTGCAGGGCACAGAAGCTTTGTATTGTGCATGTCTTATACCAACACAAATACTGTTCTTGAACGATTCCATCTATCAGACTACTTGTCTGGGTTTAGCTACGGCTAAACAACCGAAGGCTCCTGCTTTTCCATCCCTTGCAAAATATCCAGACTGGAATGTTACTACCAATTAACCTTTTGAGGAGTTGCAGTCTCTTTTGACAAACGCAACATTTATTATCTCCAATATTGACTCTATGGGGTGGTTGGTTTGGCAGACCAGTGCAGATGCCTGCCAAATGGGTTTCCATGACAGGGCTCCAGGTTACACACAGGACAGGCCTGATCTACGATTTTTGACTATACATTCTGTTACAACGTATTCTGTTGGTAAATTATGTCAAAATTGGTTGCAACACTCTACCTTGTCTTCTGTTAAACAGCATTTGTCAATGTTAACAATTGATTTGGCTTTAGCAGATTTCATAAAAGGCCTGATTGGCCCTAGGCATAAACAATGGATATATGCAGTTTAAAATGAAATTTGGAAATTGTCTCAAATTTAAGCCGCTTCACATTTAAGGGCTATAGACCAAGCTAATCTTGAAAAAGTTCTTGCTGTAGTCGATAACAGTATTAATACCCTTTCTTCCAGGATATACACATTGGACAATATTGTTTCTTCTGTTGATATAGACTTAAAAGCACGATTGATACGACAAAAAGACACAAGACATCTGTTAAACCCCAAACAGCAAGAGTATAAAGATCCAACAACAGAAGCGGCCAGAGCCGCAATTAAGATAACCCAGCACCAAGTATATGAGCAAGGGGACAAAGCAGGGAAGCTTCTCTCCTGGCTCGACAAACTAGAAAAAAACAGCCGTTGGGTGGCCACCATCCACCCGACGAATGGCGATAACCTCACAGACCCCCAGGAGATAGCAGATGCGTTAACGGCCCATTACGAGTGCATTTATACCTCAGAGATGACAAATACTATACAAGATGCTTCGGCTCTCCTTAGGGACCGACAATCCCCCTGCCCCCCAACCCACACTGGCAGACATTCAAACCTTAAATAGTGACCTGACATGTAAGGAGGTGAGGCAGGCGATCACACCACTTAGATCAGGAAAGGCACTAGGTCCCAACGGGATACCAACTGAACTGTATGAAATAATGGCTACATATACAGTACCCCACCGGCTCAAGATGTACGAAGAGAGCAGGGAAATTTGTACTCTGCCCAGAGACCAGCACCTCGTTTCAATAGTGGTAATTCATAAGGAAGGAAAACCAGCTGACAAATGTGGATCGTATCAACCCATATCCTTGCTAAATGTGGAGGGAAAAATCATTGCCAAACTACTGGCTCTCCGCTTATTCCGATCATTGCCAAGTTAGTACACCCGGATCAGTCCAGGTTTATGCCAGGTTGAAATACGGCCCTCAATCTACGACGCCTACATGGGGTCTTAAGACGCACTAATAGAATTCAGGAAGATGTGGCAGTTCTGTCTCTCAACGCTCATAAGGCCTTTGACCCCATTGAGTGGCCATACCTATTTGTAGCCCTTGAACATCTAGGCATGGGACCTAAGTTCATGGCCTGGATTTGACTCCTATACACGTCCCCACTGGCACAAGTGGTGGTGAATGGTAGAGTGTCCTGGACCTTCCTGCTCCAGTGAGGAACCCAACAGGGCTGCACCCTTTCACCTCTGCTATTCGCATTAGTGCTTGAGCTATTTGCGGCTTGGATCCGAGGTGATCAGCTGATTCGTGGCCTTCGATGGACGTAAGACTGGGAGGACAGAATATCCCTGTATGCAGATGATATTGTTCTCTATGTGGCGTAGCCCCAATCCTCCATTTCCAGATTCCTCAATATTTTTACCACATTTCGGAGATACTCTGGATATACGATAAACTGGTCTAAATTGGTGGTCTTCATTTTGTGTGGTCCGGCACCGCGAATACCGAAAGAGTGCGAGGCGCAGGTTGCAACAGAAGGATTCAGATATTTGGGAATCTTTGTCACAGTCAACCAAGACCTATTTACGACTACAAATCTCCACCCCCCACTAAATCGACTGAAAGGCGATATGCAACACTAGCAGTCCCCGCCTCTCTCCTTCCCGGGTAGATCGGCCCTTTTTAAAATGATGGCACTGCCACGTTTCCTATATGTCTTATAGAGCACTCTATTCCTGGTATCAGAAACCTATTTCAGAGCCATACAGAGTGGAGGTCACAGTCCTACTATGGGATGGGGTCTAATTAACCCTGGGGTGGTTTGACAGTGGAATCGCCCTTACAGACATCCAGATGTACTACTGGGCAGCGCAATTGCAAGTAATTAACCAGTGGGCACATGAACCAATGACGGACCCTGCCTATCGCATGGACCGAATGGCTCTACACCCACGGGGATATTTATGTGCGCTTTACACTGTACCAAGACAAAACTCCCTGGTAAGGCCGACGACACAGACAGTCCAAGTTTGGCACTCTACACTGAATAAGTTGGGATGGAAAAATAAGATCACCTTAGCGACACCCTTGTGGGACTCTGATCTCCTCGGGGATATGGGTAAGAGGCAGGGATTTGACAAACGGGACCTACAGGGACTCTCGGGGTGGGAGATTTATACTTGGCAACTGGAATAATATTGTTTATAGCTCTACAAAAATCATAACTTGGCACCCACTGAGGCGTTCCGGTAACTACAACTCTGCCACACCATGCGTGCGGTAATACCCAGTGGAGAAACCCTGCCAGAATCTTCGCCCTTAGAGAATAGACTACTTGAGGAACATATTACCAAAAAGGCGATCTTGCTAACATATGGAAAGCTAGTGAAAAACTCTCCTGATATGTTGATGAGGCTGCAGGACAACTGGGAGAGAGACATTCCGACATGCTAGAAGACGACCGGCTTGAAGCCCTGGCTTTCCCTAGAGAATTGGATTGGATTGGATGTGCATTTGTAGAGCGCGAATTGCTGCCCGGAGGCGTCCAAGCGCTGGGAACACCATGGATCCGCACAGTGGCCCAGGAGGGGAGAGAATGGGGGTTAATTAGACTGGATGAAATAAAAAGGTTTTCAGCTGTTTGCGGAAGGCCGTGAGATTGGGGTTGGCTCTGAGATGCAACGGGAGGGCGTTTCAGGCCTTGGCAGCATTATAAGAAAATGTCCTACCTCCGGATCTGGATCTTTTAATTCTGGGAGCTATTGCAAGGAAAGTCTGACTAGAGCGTAGGCTTCTGTTGGGCATGTAGTGGGTAATTAGGTCCCGCGTAATCCTGGGGCCAGTGTTCCAGAAGGCCTGGTGTGCTATGCACATAGCTTTAAACATAACTCTCTGGCGCACCGGTAGCCAGTGAAGGGTTACCAGTCCGGCCATCACTGACTGTCTGCGGGGGAGGTCGAGTAAAATGCGTGCTGTGCAGTTCTGGACTGTCTGAAGCCTTCTCAGAGTGGATTCAGGAGCACCAAGATAGAGTGCGTTATTAAAATCAAGGCGTGACTGAATTAGACCTTGTACGGCGGCTTGTTTGGCTTCCAGGGGGAGGAGAGGGAGAATTTTCTTTAGCATCCTCATGATGCCAAAGCATGTGGCTGAGAGTTTTGTGGCTTGTACATTAAAGGACAGAGATCTGTCCAGCCAAACTCCGAGACTCTTCATACTGTTTTTGGGAGTTGGGGGGGGAACCCAAAGTAGGCGGCCACAGGGAGGCGGGGAGGCTGAGATCCGGGGGGCCTAAGAGCATAAGCTCAGTTTTGTCCCCATTCAATTTTAAGGACGATAGGGACATCCAGGTCTTCACTTCCTCCAGGCACTCTGAGCCCGCCCCGAGCAGGTGGATTGGCTTCCTGCGTCAGGGAGACCACCAGCTGCGTGTCGTCCGCATAGGAGATGATCTTAATCCCAAATGGGCGGACGACATCAGCCAGTGGCCTCATGTACAGGTTAAAAAGTGCAGGGCTTAGAGAAGAGCCCTGGGGGACTCCGCAATTCAAAGGTCTGCTGGTGGACACAGACTCGCCTTCGAACACACGGAAGGATCTGTCCTCTATGAAGGACTGGAACCAAGACCAGGCTTTATCCTTAATCCCGGCCTGGGACATGCGGTACAGCAGAGTGTCATGGCTGACCGTGTCAAAGGCCGCGCTGAGATCAAGGAGGATCACTGCCACTGATCCTCCTTGATCCAGGATTTTTCTGGCTTCCTCGGTAACCATGAGGAGGGCGGTCTCGGTCCCATGTTTTGGTCTAAAGCCAGTCTGGGTGGGGTCCAGTAGGTGGTGATCTTCCAGGAAGTTTATTAGTTGCTGATTTATATATTTCTCCAGGATCTTGCTTGCCCATGGGAGCAGGGATATGGGGCGGTAGTTGCTCAGGTTGGTAGGGTCCAAATTAGGCTTTTCAATAAGGCTCTGACCATAGCCTGCTTCCATACGGTCGGGACCGTGCCAGAAGAGATGGAGGCATTTAAAACCTCCCTAATAATAGGCAGAGTGGTCTGCGAGGCTGCCATTATTATGTCTGGTGGGGCAGGGTCATCAGGGGATCCTGATTTTACTTTCCGTGCTAAGGGTTCAAGAGTAGCGAGATCCAAAGGGAGGAAGTGAGTCAGCGTGGGTAGATTTTGACTGGAGGGGGGGGCCGCGGGGTGGAGAGGGGGGGCTGAGGGAGTAGGGTTTTTCGGGGGAAAGGCAGAGTAGATAGAGCTTATTTTCTGATGAAAAAATTCGGCGACATTATTGCAGTGGGTGGTAGACTTGTCCGCCTGCAGGCTAGGGGGCGGTTTAGTTAGTTTTTTAATAATTTGGAAAATTTCCTTGGGTTTGGATTTAGCAAGCAAAATTTTCTCGGATAAGTATGAGGCCTGAGCCGCTTTTATCAGCGTTTTATATTCACTGATGGCTTCTCGATAAAGGGTTTTATTGTCTATAGAGTAATCAGATCGCCAACGTCTTTCCGATTTCCTGCAGACTCGTTTCTTGTTTTTAAGAGTCTCCGTATACCACGGGGCAGTTTTGTGGGAAAGTTTGAGCGTGATTTTCTTTTTGGGAAGAACAACGTCAAGAGATTGAGTGATCCAGTTGACATATGCCTGGTTAGCTAGGCCGGGGTTGTCATTAATCATAGGTGGATTCTCAGCAAGTTTGCTAGTCCAATTATCAACTGCTAGGTGGGACCAGGCTCTCGTGAGTCTCGTGGTAGGTGTTGGTTCAGGGGTTTTAAACGCAGTCCAGTTGATGGGGATCAAGAAATGATCCGTCCAGGGCAGGGGAATAGGTGGACTGGTTAGAAGACCAGGGCAGTTGCTGAAAACCGGGTCCAGCAAATGGCCCTTCACGTGGGTGGGAGAAGTGACCCGTTGGGAAAGTTGCAGAGCTGCTAGATCCTCTGCTAAGGTCACGGCTATGTGGTCTGAAGATGACTCGAAATGAAAATTAAAGTCACCTAGCAGGATGAAGTTGGATGTGGTATTGAGACGTTCAGCCACGCTTGAAGGTAGACTGACGTGGAACTGCTTCGGGGGGCCGGGAGGGCGATAGATAAGAGTGGCAGAAAGGCAACTGTTAGGTGATAATTCAATGTTAAAAGTAAGGCTTTCACAGTCCGTGATGGTTTCGGAAACCACTCGGCAGTGAAGTTGTTCTTTATGAATTATCGCCAAGCCTCCTCCTCTCCCTTCAGGCCGGTCTTGGCGGGAGATTTGGAAGCCTGGTGGGAGGGCTTCTATGACCGCTGGATCGGCGTCAGGGGATAACCAGGTTTCTGTTAGGAACAGTATGTCTGGTGTGTGTTCCTCTATTAAAAGCGCAATTTCAACCGTATGTTTGGGGAGAGAGCGGCAGTTCAGTATGAACATGCGGAAGTCGTGTAGCGGTTCAATAATTATTTTGGGTTTGAGGGAGTTATGGCATTTGGGACAGGTAGGCGGCAGAGTGTCAGCTTGATAGCTGTGTCGACTACAGTTGCTGGTGGGTGTCCTGAGACTATGGAGGGTTTCAGCACTGTAGTGTATAGGGTCTGAGGACTGGGATGCAGGGGGACTGGCCCTAGGCCCTGACTCGGCGCGGACGAGCGCAGACGAGCTTGCCTTATGCGCGCCTTCGTCGCGCCCGCTGCGCTCGTCCGCTGCGCTTCCGGTGCATGCACATTGTTATAAGGGAGGGAGGGGGTGTGGCCTCGAGGGGGGCGTGTCCCTCGCTTCAGCGTGGCCGATGGCGCCTGCCAAGACTCCCGCTCCCTCTCCCTCTCAGCGCTAGGTCCGCTGCTGGGGATGCTTTTAGGCAGGAGAAGCAGGAAAAGCAGATACTGGTCAAGTTTTAAAAGCAAACAGTTACAGGTATTTTAAAAATGAGATGTGCAAATACGCAAAGCTATCTCCCGGCTGTGCCTCAGGAGGGGTGAAGGTATTCTGGCGCGCTCGTAGGTCAGCGCTCTGTTTATACACGTACAAAGGGGGCGTGGCCTCGAGGGGGGGCGTGTCCCTCGCTTCAGCGTGGCCGATGGCGCCTGCCAAGACTCCCGCTCCCTCTCCCTCTCAGCGCTAGGTCCGCTGCTGGGGATGCTTTTAGGCAGGAGAAGCAGGAAAAGCAGATACTGGTCAAGTTTTAAAAGCAAACAGTTACAGGTATTTTAAAAATGAGATGTGCAAATACGCAAAGCTATCTCCCGGCTGTGCCTCAGGAGGGGTGAAGGTATTCTGGCGCGCTCGTAGGTCAGCGCTCTGTTTATACACGTACAAAGGGGGCGTGGCCTCGAGGGGGGGCGTGTCCCTCGCTTCAGCGTGGCCGATGGCGCCTGCCAAGACTCCCACGAGCTCTCCCTCTCAGCGCTAGGTCCGCTGCTGGGGATGCTTTTAGGCAGGAGAAGGAGGAAAAGCAGATACTGGTCAAGTTTTAAAAGCAAACAGTTACAGGTATTTTAAAAATGAAATGTGCAAATACGCAAAGCTATCTCCCGGCTGTGCCTCAGGAGGGGAGAATTAGCCATTAGTTCCCGCTTCCGCCCCATACAGCTCAAAATATTACACAGTGCCTATATCTCATGCACCACACTCGTAAGGATGGCTCGGCGATCAAACCCACTCTGTCGTAGAGGATGCGGCCAAGAGGAAATATTTTTCCACTTACTATGGGTCTGCCCCAAATTCTAGTCCTACTGTGCCATGATAACAAAGCTTAAGTAGTCTATACGGAGTTGAGCTACCATTGTCAGCCAAGTGCTGCCTGCTTAATGTATGGGAAGCAACAGATTTGGGGAGAAGAAAGCGGATTGGAGTAACCCTGGCCCTGATAATTGCAAAGAGAAATACTGCCTGCAATTGGGGCATTGAAGCAACTCCATATCTGGGTGATTGGAGGAAGGATATGGACTAATGCACGGTGGCCGAAAAAAACAATTTATTAAAACAGTGCTTATTCTCAAAAGTGGGGGAGGGTGTGGAATAAATGTAATGAATACAGAGGCTGTCTGTGGTCCACCCCTAGGGCTGAGAAGAGGTGTTGGAGGACAGAAATGGATAAAGTGGTGTCCCCTGGGTGACTACACAATGTATTAAGGAGAATATGGAACAGATTATACAATGTGATGGTATGTTCTGGTAAAAATCGTCTGACAAATGAGTGGTGTAATGCAATGTTTAAACACAAAGGTTTAAAAAAAATGCTAACTGGGGATGTTGAAGGTTTATCCTGGGTGCTGCTAAAAGTTGGAATGCTTTACCATTTTCCATCCGCTCCTCCTCAAGCACCCTGGCTTTTAGGAAGGCCTTGAATACTGGGCTTTTCTCCCATTAGTTTGCCCAGGTTTGGTAATAGGAGCTAGCGCCAGGACACCTTCGGGTAGGTGCATGCTTTATACAAACCCAACAACATTAACAGTGGCAAGACAGGTAGCAAACCAAAGGCCGCATTGGTCCCGCTAACAGTGGTTGGGGTTCCATTTCCAAGGGTAGGGATTGACATTGTTGGTCCCCTTGACCGTTCAACAGCATCAGGAAACATATTTAAACTGGTGATAGTGGATCAAGCCACCAGGTCCCTTAGGGTGGTCACTGCTCCTGCAGTTGCCAGAGTTCTCTTGAGCAATTTTGCTAGAGTGAGTTTCCCTAAGGAGGGGGGTTTCAGACAGATGTAGTAACTTTATCTCCGCTTACCTTAAAGCAATGTGGAATGTATTTGGTGTGAATTACGAGTTCACTACCCCCATATCACCCACAAATCAACGGTCTGGTGAGAAATTCAAAAAGACCATGAAAGGTATGATCATGGGACTCCTTGATAAACTCAGAAGATGATATATCCTTTTGCCATGCCTGTTTTTCGCCTAAAGAGAAGTGCCACAGAAAGGCGTGGGCTCTAGTCACTTTGAGCTTCTGTTTGACCATCATGTTAGGGGACCGATGAGTCTAGTGAGGGAAGGCTGGGAAAAACCTCTCAAAGAGCCCATACTGTACATTGTGAATTATGTGCTTGGCCTTTGTTCCAGTACGGTGGAGTACATGGAGAAAACAAAAACCTTAAGGCAAGCCAAGAGCACCAGAAGCAATTCTTCGACCAAAAGGCTGTCCTTCTCCCCAAACCTCATTCCAAGGAAGGTAAACTGGACCTGAGGTTTTGTGTTGACTAAAGAGGTCTGAATGCTGTCACTAAAACAGATGCCCACACTATTCCAAGGGAAGATAAACTCATTGATAGGTTATGGTCATCCAAATGTCTCACTACTTTTTATTTAACATCAGGGTACTGGCACAATGGTCTGACCCAAGGAGCAAAAGAGAAAATAGCATTCTCGACCCCAGATGGACATGGACATTACCAGTTTACTGTAAAGCCCTTTACTTTAAATAATGCCCCTGCCACCTTCCAAAGGCTGGTGAGCTCAGTCCTGGCTGGCTGGAGCCTTTTAGTGGAGCATATCTTGATGATATTGCTGTCCATAGCGCCACTTGGTAGTATCACCTGATCCACCTAGGGAAGGTACTTGAGGTGTACTGCACCTCCTATATGATCACTTCCTCTGGAGATTGGCCATAAACCTGAACCCGAGTTCCTAGTTTCACCAAATACAATATGTTAAAACCCTTCTTCGAATGGCCACTTCAGTTGGTCCACCTTAGGGGAACTCACTATCAAAACAAGCAAGTGTTAGACAGGACAGGGCTCAGTTAAATACTTGGGCCACTTGGTAGGTGGAGGCATAGTTCAACCCTTACAGTCCAAGATCAATAATATTATGGTCTAACCACTCAGACTAAAGTCAGGGCATTCCTTGGCTTGACTGGGTACTACAGGAGGTTTGTGAAGGGGTAAGGCACCACTGTGGCACCCATCACTGAACTAACCTCAAAGAAGCAACCAAAGAAAGTAAACTGGATAGTGAGCTGTCAAAAGGTTTTTGACACTCGGAAAGAAGGAATGTGCTCAGCACCAATTCTAAAAGCTCCAGATTATACAAAGCAGTTCACAGACAGATGCTTCCGAGCATGAGATACGAGCATGTCCTAACACAGACCAACGATGGTGGCCAGGACCAGCCTGCTGCTTTTATTAGCAAGCGGTTACTACCCTGAGACCAGCATTGCATTGCCTTTGAGAGGGAAGTCTTTGCTGTGCTTTGGTCCCTGAAGAAGCTGAGACCATACATGTTTAGTACTCAATTCCTTGTACAAGCTGATCACAGGCCTCTCAAATGGCTGAAGCAAATAAAGGGGGAAAATCCAAAACTACTGAGGTGGCCCATCTCCCAACAGGGTATGGGCTTTACAGTGGAACACAGGCTTGGGACTGACCATGCTAATGCAGGTGGGCTTTTTCAGTTGTTCCACGTAGACAATGAAAACTTAGTTATAGTCTCAATTCCTTTTGTGGGGGGTGGGGTGGGGTGGGTGGGGGATCAGGATCAAGCTCCATGTGCAACCATTAAGGGCACAGGAGACTGAAAGCAACAAAGTTGCACACTGTGATAGTAATATAATAATCTAGCTTACAACTAGCATTTAGAAACCTCACTTTTCCCAGAGGTTTAACTTTCCACTGTCTTCATTGACACAACTTTCCTGAGTTTGAGCTACTTTGTCCTTCCAACAACAGGACACCTGGATAAGGCATCAGTGTGGTTTTAAGAGGCATTAATTTGTTCATCTGTAACTACAAATCACCAGAATGGGTATTGTTCATCGATCAATAAGCTTTGAATTGCTAGAAGTTATCATGCTTGGCATGAAGAGTACATCCAAAATATATTTAAAAGGAAAATGGTTATTTGCATGTAGGAATAGTTTTGGAGCTTGAAGAATTTTCGGTAATCACATGCTGTGCATTATTCTGCAATCTAGTGTTTGCGTCCGGAATTCTCCTTTGTATTAGTAGACCGTCCCTACTTCTTTATTTTTAATGGTAGGGCATTTTAGGAAGCTGGCTATGTATATACAATACTAAAGTACGGTTTAGTGTGCACAGAGTTCACTGGATCCCCAAAGCCTTACAGAGGTAAAATAGACAATACAGTACTCTCTATTTGTGGTAGTGTGGGCGAGCAGTAAGACTTTATCAGAGGGTAGTATTAAGCATTATAGAACCAAACAGGACTTGGCACAGGTAAATAGAAATGTACTTTTCAAGACAAATTGATCAAAACAAGCAAGCAGGATCAAAATTACTTTTGTTACAGGTTTGTAAAATATTTCAAAACAGTGAACTTTTGTAATTTCATGGTGATTACTTTTTAGATTACTTTTTCTACTCAGTGTGATATGCTTAGATATCACACTGGGACATTTCCTCGACAAAGGTAAGTACAACAGTTTTTCATTAAAACACAATTGCTTAGTGTAAGAAACTGGCTCTATATATACTACACCAAAATGAGGTATAGTGTGTATAGAGTCCAAGTGACCCCAGAGGTAGGCAGAGGTTAAAGTTAGATAGAACCTTACTCTCTAATTGTGGTAGAGTGGTTGAGCAGTAAGGCAGCATCAGAGAACAGTGTTAAGCATTTGATGTACACACTCAGTCAGTAAATGAATTCACACACTCAAGAACTGAACTCTAGGCCAATTGTGTTTGTATAAAAATATACTGTTTATTTTTACAACCAAGCAAGCCTGGCACAGGTAAGCATTAAATACTTTTCAGTAATAAGTTACTGGATATACAACAGTTTGGAAATGCAATAGCACTTGTACTTTGTTTGATTTACAGGGGATGCAGTAGGTTGCAACACTTAGCAAATACAGTACATTCAAATGAATAGGCTTTTTCAGTAAATTACAGGTAAGTTACTTTGTATGTTACTTTTCTTACTCGGTGCTGGATACCTGGATTCAGCACTGGCACAGTTCCTGTAAAAAGGTAAGTAAATACGTTTTGGTTACTTGTGCGATTTTTAAAGAATATTTTTAGATTTCAAAACTTCACACTTAGAAACTTTTTGGAAGAAAATTGTCAATGTTATCCTATGGAGGAAAAACAAGTTAACGGTTCACAGGCAAGTAATCGACTGTGGGAGTTAAGGTTCTGGGGTTAGACTCAGGGGTCCCCCAGGGTCATTGATGCACTGTTGTTGCACCCTCAGGGGCACTATGGCGGCCGCGTGCAATGTTTTGAGGCCCAATGTTATCCAATGGGTGATAGGAGGCCTCTGGTTGGTGGCTGCTGGCAAGCAGGCCACTGGGTTGTGGAATCAAAGCTCCTAGGGTTAAGGTCAGGGCAAATGGGAAACAAAGTAGCACAAAAGGTGCACCCTCAGCGGCGCTGGCGCGGCCAGGTGCAGAGTGCTGTTTCGACGTCGGGCACCCTGTTTTCTATGGAGAACCTCTGGTTTGCAAAAGCACTGCAGGCAGGGAGACAAAGGACTTCTGGGTGCGACCACCATTTGGAGAGGCAAGTTGGGAAGCTAAGGGTTGGTTAGACACCGTCGGTTTGGGCACATAAGGCCGTGGGGTGTCGGGTGCAGGGATGCCTTTTGGGTCGAATCGTCTTACCAGCTCCTGGTCGCGGTTAGGGGGGCCTTCTGGATTTAGGCTGCAGATGTCAGCTGGAGGCAGGTCAGGGGTCCCCGGATCTCGGGTCAGGATCGCTGGGGTGACCTTCTCGTGGTGTTTTTCCACTCAAGCTCAGGCCAGGTTCGGCGGGTGCTGAGTGGGCTGGATTCACGGTCTCTAGCTGGTGCAAGAAACTGCAGTTTGAACAAATCCGGTGTTCACAGGAGTCTTTAGAAGTGAAGGCAGGCAGGTCCTCTGGGTTTCTTGAGGTTGCTGGCTGCAGGACACACCGGGATTTCGCAGGAGCAGGTTCGAGGGGGAGACAGGCCGCTAGGGCTGGGGCCAAGTCATTGCGCGTCGTCCTCTTGTTAGCTCTGCACAGCCCTTCAGTCCTTCTCATCTTCTTTCTTGTCTGGATCTGAGGAAGCAAGGTTCAGGGTGCTGCCTAAATACTAGATTTAGGGGCATTACAGGTAGGTAAGGGCAGGGACCAATGGGTCGCTTCCCTGGGGTAGGTACACCCCCTATTGTGCCACCCTCCAGTGGGAGGGGGACAGGCACCTGTACCTGGTTGGCTGGGTCCCCATTCTCAAGATGTTGGAGACTCGAGGTTGTGCTTCACCTCGCCTCCCCCACCTGAGGGGTGGAGTTGGCAGAAGTGGGTACACCTCTCTTCCTCACTTGTTTTTCCCGCCCGTTCTCCCGCACAAAGTGGGGGGTAGAACCAGTGGGGACCAGTTGCTGAAAGCAGCAATTGGTCTGGAGAGGCTCACAAAGGCGGCATGCCTTTGAAGCCTCTCCGTCGTGAACCCTGCCCATTCTGGGGGAGGAGGCTTGGCACCTCATCCCAGAATGTGCATTGTTTCAGGCCCCCAAGAGCAGCAGGCTCTCGACCCAGGAGTCAAGAAACATATCTGTTGGTGGCAGCCTAAGCAGCCACTCAGTCAGGTCACTAGGAGTTGGTTGAGTTTCAGGGGGCATCTCTAAGATGCCCTCTGTTATGCATTTTACATTAAATCCCACACTGGCATCAGTGTGGGTTTAATGTGCTGAGAAGTTTGATACCAAACTTCCCGGTTTTAAAAAACTGAGCCTGAAGCTTGGCTGAGAGGAGATCACTCTGAGCAGCACGTAGTGTTACACTAAACTCATTGTTAGTAGTATCTCATTTTTGCTGTCATTTAAAAGAAACTCTGGCCAGGTCATCCGGCATAAGATTATTCAAAGTTGAGTAGATCTATCCGATGCGTGGCGGATCCGCATAATTTATTAATTAAGTCACTGGGAATAAACCCCGAGGGCCCGCCGGTCTTACGGGTCAGGAAATCCTTGATTGCGAGATATATGAAGGGCTCATTATGGCTCAGGTTGTATTGTGTTTTAAGAGCATCAAAGGGCAAAATACCTTTGATTGAAAAGAAGGCCGTAATTTAAGAATGCCAGAATTAAGCCAGTTTTGAAAATAAGATCTCCCAAAAATAGAGGGTAGATTAGGGTTATGCTTGGTAGGTGTATAACAATTCAACCTACCTAGACCCAAAAGTTTAACAGAGGAAAAACCCTTAAATGTACCCATCAAAGACTTAAATCTGACCTTTTTATAATAGCCATATTCCACCTGACGGCACAAACATCCCCAGGCCGCAGGCCCAAGCAATAATTCAAATGGAGACCGGAGTGGCATTGTTGAGGTCAATAGTTGTTCTTGTATCAATACAGAACAATTTTGCAGAACTGTAGCCCAATAATATAATCTTATATTAGGGAGTGCCCAACCCCCTCTGTCTCGAGGAAGGGATAGAAATCTAAACGCTCTTCTGGGTTGTGAGTATGCCCAGATAAATTGAGAATAGAGACGTTCAAATTTCTGCAGTAGTACATTTGTAAACTCCATAGGGATGGCTCTAAAAAAGTAACTTTGGAAATAAAATCATTTTTAACACGTTGCAGTATCCTACTATGGTCAAATGCAAGTTATTCAATCTGTTCAAAGCTCTTTTTGTTTCTGCCGCCAGGGGGATCAGATTTCCTGAGACAATTGAATCTATGTCAGCAGCTATGCTTACACCCAGATATTTTGCCCTGGTAACGACTCTCTTCATTTTATTTTATCGTTAACTATAATCTGGGTTTTGTCTTTGTTAAGAGCATAACCAGATATCTTTACAAATTCTTGAGCTTCTAATTCAATAGCAGTTATGGGCTTTTTCCGGATCGGAAGTAACCAGGGCCAGATCATCGGTATAGGCCATCATTTTAGTATCTAGGCCGAATCTAGTGATAGCCCTAATGTCTGGGTTGTTTTGGAGTCGTTTTATTAAAGGATCTATATATAAAGCAAAAAGTAACGGGGAACAGGGACAGCCCTGTCTCGTCCCTCGTGAAATTACTATCTGCTCCGTAGCCTGCCCATTAATCGATAATCTAGCTGAAGGGATGTAATAAAGGGCTTTTATTGTTTGAATAGCTTTAACCCCAAAGTGCATCTTTCCCATAACTCTCCACAGGAACTCCCAGAAGAACCGATCTAATGCTTTTTCAGCGTCAAACAGTATTAACGCGAACGGGTCTCCTGTAGTCTGGGTGGCGGCGAGTAATGTAATGATTAGACGAATGTGATCGATAGTGCCTCTCTCAGGGATGAACCCATGCTGCCATTTAGAAACTAGGTGTTTGATGATAGAGGACAGTCTAGTCGATAAGATCTTAGAGTAAATTGTAGAATCCCCATTAATGAGAGTAATTGGGCGATAGGAGCCCATTTGTAAAGGTGATTTATCTTTCTTTGGGAAAATAATTTTTTTTGCTGTTGCCCAGGACGCAGGTGGAGAAGTGCCATTAAACATTAACTCTATTAAAGTCATAAAAAGATCTTTTAATTGTGGAAAAAAGATCTTGTGAAACTCTACGGGAATGCAATCAGGTCCGGCCGCTTTGCCATCATTCTCTATCTTACACCGAGTAGAATTGCAAAGTGGGGGACAAGCCGGGCAACACTATGCCCCAGATGTGCGGAATCTGAAGCAGACTCTATACAAATGTTCGCCTCTTGCGCACAATTGGGGCCTCTAATTAATCAAATGCAGGACTTTTTTAAAAAGGTCCTAAAACAAGATATTCCACTATCACCTACAACTATCTTGTTGGGTATTCAGGATACTGTTGGCAGAAAGAACTGTGGGGCCTTCATATTTGTTGCCATGACAATTTAGAGGCTATGTATTGCGTCAGCATGTATTGATCCAAACCCTCAATCATTCTCTCAATGGCAAGCCCGGCTTATTGCCACATGTAATCTTGAGAAAGCCATCTACTCCAAAAAAGGCACGCGGGCCAAAGAGAAGGGTCTAATAATATGGGAACCCCTATCTCGGTGGCTCGCTCAAATCAGTGACTAAGAAAAGTGGTGCAGGGATTCTGCTCATGCACAGAACTATGCGCAGGAAACCAGGACCTCAGTGAATTGTGGTGTACCAAAAACTCACCTCAGCACCCAGAACCCCTATCCGACCAGCATAAGTGTCCCATTCGTTATCCGTATTCTCTCGGAGGTCCCAATGTATAGACAACCCATAACAAGCGACTTCGAGTACTCTCAAGAATGGTGAGAATCAGAAATACCTGTTCGCTATTATTCTCATATCAGTCCACAACAAGAGTAATCAGAGACACGGTAAAGTTTAAAAGGTTTATTTTATAAACTACGTGTCCTAAGATGCAGTACTTTGGCTAACATAAGCAGACAAATGATTATAATTAAAACAATCAACATTGTTACAATGCCATAGAAAATGAAGGGAGAAATCATATTACAAATGACATTGGAATACAGCTACCTTCCCTTAGCTAGTAGGCCCGTATTATTATACTAATAGAAGGTCTCTAGGCTTGAATGGGGAACCCCATACCGTAAAGATCAGCTTAGGTGAATCACATCACAGGATCAGCTTTGCTCTGCGCCTGGAAATGTTCTTCTTCAGAATGTGTTTCTAACGAATAATATTAAAGGCTCTCGACAATAAGGTATGTGCAGCTGTGTGCACATTATGGCTAGAGAGTGGGCCGATCAACCTGGACTCAAAAACATACATTGTCTGGCGGCTCAGAGTGTTTTGCACACAATGTTCAGACCAAGGTCGCAGTGCACATCTAGGGATGTGAACAACAGACAGTTCTCATGTGAAGAAAAGGCAAGCAAGCAGTTTTCAAATAATAGCATGTCTCTGCAGTGTCGTGTGCAAAAGCAGCAAAAGTGGCAAGATGGCTTTCTAACATCTAACTCGCTTATGCTAACAAAGCAATGTATGCATCTAAATCGCTGCCTTCACTACACCCCCCTTGATCGGACCACGAACAAATAGGGATACAAAAAGGAACGCAGAGTTCAAGTTCGATAGAGCGGAACCAAGTGCATGTATTGGAAATCCAAATAAAGAGGAGTGAAAGTTCGAAAAAAAACGTTAAAAAAAACCAAAATGAAGGAAAGAAAGAAAATGGTAAGTCAATACATCATTCAAAGGCTCAACGAGCCCAGATGTTGGAACACACAAAAAAAGTCTGGTTAGTGCAAGGGAAGCTGGACGATAATCAAGTTAATCCATCAATGTGTAAGCACAGTACGTAGCAACAGCTTCCAAATGGAAGTCATTGGAACGAGTTGCAAAAGTGTCCGCCATCCAGTCTAATAAGGTAAACGAACACACATGTTCTTCGACCACTGGAGCCTCTAGCACGTTCAGAGGACAACTGGCGTGTTCTTCTAAATAACTTTGTGCCAAGAAGTCATACGCTGCCGTTCCGATGTCCCAATTCCCTAGGACTCCATGTGCCGCTCCACAGGCCATAATCCTAACACCAGAACAGTCCAACTCATGAGCCACAAATGGACTCATTAGTCGAACATAATCCGGGGCTGGAGACACAGAGTTTGACAAGCACAAATCCAGAGCCCATTCGAAAGGACAATCTAGGCAATGAAAAACAGGTTGTACGCATGTAAAATAGGCAAACCAGAAGGATAATCCATAAACTATGCTCAGGGTAGCCAGTGGTAAAGTTCCATAATATTCAAGCATCCGGTTACGAAGATGGAGCAGCCGGGACAGGCTGTCGCGTGACACAAAGTGTGCAGCCATTGCGCAGTACGCAGACCAACAGCAGCACGCCAGCCGTGAGGGCGAGAATCAACAGGAGCCCTCCAAAGACGCTAGAAAAAATAAAATTAAAAAAGGCCGGTATCACACCAAAAATAGTTTGGAAGGAGGTCACAAGGCCGGAGCCCACAATTTTGAAAAAATGCGCCAAGCCAGTTGTTGACGAGGCGTTAAATATAGTTTGAATCAGGGCACCAAAATTAAGTGGGAGATCAGTATTTATAAGCGCCTGCACCTCAGTACGGGTGTTGGCTACGTGAAGGACAAATGTTTCACGGGACGAAGTCAGAGCGACTTCTTTTTGAGACAATAGAGCCCTTATTCTGCTCATCTTGTTGAACTCTGCTTTCAAGGTTGGAATGGAAGGCCAGATGGATACATCCAGCCGCCCATGCGGGGGTGGGAAAAGGACATTTTTGCAGCAGACTACTCTCTGTGATACGGTCACAATGTAAGGAATTCCCACTAGCATCCCACAGCAAGCCTCATTATTTAAAAGCAAATAACTACCGTTAGCTAACAACGTGAAAGATGGAGTAATAGCTGGCACTGGAATCCCTTTCAGGACTCATGCTAAAGTAGGCGCTTGCACATTGCACGCGCCATGCAATTGGATGTGCCTACAGACAACAGAATGATCAGGTGTGGAAGAGCATTCCTCACCCTTCAAATAAACTTCTTTACCTTCTCTCATGCACCTGTATGTAAATGGGAGTGACCATACTTCATGCAGGAAAGCAGTACCCAACGGTTCATATCTGCCTAGGGCATAATGTTTCATGCACGAACTGAATTTAAATAAAGGAAATGGCAATGTGATTAACCCATGGATAAGCCACACAGCTGAATTCAATTCGGCCACTGAGAAAGGCAAAGGTTCTAACTTTTCAATATGCAGTAATGAGTATGTTGCATCTTTCATGGACATGAATTGTTGTTTCGCAGTTAGATTAAAAGGAAGGAATAATGATGAAGTATTCATGTAGTCCCAGGGGACTTTCCTAGCTTTTAACGTTTGCAATGTCCATGCAAACTGCATTATAGAACGCAATTGATTCTGACCATGATACAAAACAGACATCATCCTGCACGATAAACAACAATATTATCTAATGTGTAAATTCTGGAAGAAAGGGTGTTAATGCTATTATCTATAACAGCTAGCACTTTTTCCATATTGGCTTGATCAATAGCTCTCAATCTGGAAGCAGCTTCAATTTGGGATAACTTCCAAACCTCGTTATAAATAGCATACACCCATCTTTTGGACCTGCCACCCACAGGACCCTTAACAAAATCATTCAAATCTATTTTGTCATGTAATTTAGATAAATGAACTTTAACTTGCCAAGGTGGAGTGTTGCAGCCAAGATTGGCATAACTTCCCAACAGAGTAGGTAGTAACAGAATGAGAAGATTCAAAGCAATGGTCTATACGAACCTGCGTATACCCAGGCTGCAGACCCAAAAAAACGATGTTGACAAGAATCTGAACTCGTCTGCCAAGTCAACCATCCTTCGGAGTGGAATTTGGAAATATTGAAGGATGTATTAGTAATGTATGACTGCAACGCATCAAGGGACAGGTCTGTATGATTATCCCAATTTGGATAAGCACCCAGATCTGGAATAGAGGGAGAATTCATCTTTTTAGAAGTAGCCAATCCAAAACAGGTGGTCTGAAAAATAGTCGAATTCAAAAATAATATGTGGTTCGGGATGAGGCAGGCACGATGCAAAGCTTCTGTTCCTTGTACCTGCCAGGTTTTAGAACCCCAAACAGATTTAAGATCAATAGTATCTTTCCACAGATCATAACCCCTGACCGCTAAATCATCCATAAAGGATTTGGAATACAATAATTTAGTGTCTGTCAGCCTAACCTTCGAGGCAGACTCCGCTTCCATTTTAAAATAAAAGGCGGCAGGTTTTGAAACACTGAAATCAGAAAAATAGGCAAATTTGTTCACCAATGTGCTTGAGCTGCCTAACATTGGCGTTGGACAATGTTCCAATTGTGTATAATTTACAAAATTACGAAACGTATTCGCTTTATGTAGGAAATGATTGCCATAATGTTGATAGCAAAACAATTCTCCGTAATTAGCAGTGTCTAAATAGAGATCTTCAGCATCAAAAGCCGCATAATATTTCAAATCAGAAAACAATGCTTCTATGGCCTGAACGTCCCAATCATCAGAGCGGATGTTATGTTTAACCACCTCACCCATAGAAACACTAAATACATTTGGTACATTGATAACCTCAGTTGGACCATGAATCTGAAAATTAACAGCATCCCACGCAATCCCATCTAACACAGTCCAGGCAGTAACATTCACAAACGTCTGGACTCTCTTCATGATGTGTGATGAGGAGTGGGGGGCCAAAGTTCCATCAATTAGTCTAATTGTAGATCTTTCTTTTAGGTAGTGTCCGTTCACAAGACGAAAAAATAACACCACAAATCCGATCGACAAAAATAAAAAAATACATATGAGCATTAGCCAAATGCAAGTCCAAGGGGAAATCAAAAAATGTCTTTTAAACCAAACAGCAAAAATAGAAACGTTTGATGGGGTCCTGGAAGTCATAGTTAGTATCAAAGGAGAAACGTGACTGGGTAACTGCGATTGATTGTAAAACCGGTAATGTTACATCTGCAGGATAAGCATACTCAGTATCTTCAGGTAGACCACCAGCCGGTGGTAGCAACAAAGGATCAGTAACTGTATGCATCTCGATGGCAACATCAGGCATGGTGGTAGGAGCCGGAGCAAAAACAGAATTTATCAGCATCGCAGGGCAAGAGACTGCTGGAGTCATACTAAGAAGAATCGGCCACTCGCTGTAGTTTGACATTGTCAATGGAGATGTACCTGTTATCCTTGTGACCAGGAAGTGGAGGTAAAATGACTGTTCTTGTACCCTGCACGCCAAGCACTGGAACCGGGGCATAATAAGAGGGGCCGAACTCCTCCTTGTTCTCCACCTTCTCACGGACCAGGTCACCAACTCGAGGTAGCCAGCCGACTACCGGAATCTGAAGCACAGCATCAGATGTGGAGGGCATGTGTTCCTTCGCGAGACTATCTGTGGTCTCTTGTAGACTCCGTAACACAGCACAGTGATCATCTACGTCATAGGGTGCGGCAGACGCCGCCATGTCTAGACCATCAAGGTCCGGGACAAACATTTTTATGCCAAAGAGCATCATGTATGGGGTCCTCCCACCCAGAGAGCTTCTAGGGAGATTATTAAGTGCACGTTGGACGTTATACAGATGGGCTAACCAGTTCCGGCCAGTGCCTAAAACCCTAGCTGTCAAGGATTGCTGTAAGTCACGGTTCATTCGCTCCACTACACTATTACCCTCAGGTCGGTATGGAGACGAAAATTTTACTTGGACCACAACATTTTTCATGGCTTCTGTGTACGCCATAGAGGCGAACGCAGGGCTCTGATCAGAATGAAAGGTACCACACACAAAACTTCCCACAAAGACATGCAAATCCCTGATGACAGTACGGGCATCAGCACTCCTTTGTGGCCATACCCACAGAAAACGTGTGCACGAATCTACTGCAACTAAGATATACTTGTACGCAGTATCAGAGGAGAATGGACCGCAGTGATCCAGATAAACACACCCAAGTGGTTTATTGGATATGTACAACTGAGTTTGTGGTGGACGCGCAGCAGTTGAAGGTTTAATCTGCTGGCAAATGTCACAATTAAGAACGTAAGTGCGAGCCTGTTAATACAACCCGCTCCACCAGTAACGTTGTTGTAACAGAGAAACAGTTGCTGCAGCGCCGGCATGGGCAGACGCCATACCCTCGTGAGCCGCTGATATCAAAGATGGTCTGCAGTCGTGCTGGGTATCAACCTGTCACCAACGTCGTTAATTCTCACTAATGGGACCTTATCAGGACTTAAGTGATAATGGTAACAAGAAGGGAAACCTCTCGGGTAATTACTTCCCTTCTCTGTAGCAGCAATAGCTGCCAAGATGTCATCATCGATCTTACTTTTGGATCTTGTAACTGCTGTTACTAAATATGTCGCCACTGCTGTTTTCGCTGATTTGTCAGCTAAGCTTTGTAGGAGCACGCAAGCATGCGCACTTCTCTAGAAAGTGAGAAGCTAACCCTCGACCCTCATTGTTGAGCTCGTAGCCCAAGAACAACACTGTATACTCTGCTATGTGAGACTTCGCAAAGTTGAATTTGTACCGAAGTCTGCAAACAGAACAATGATGCGATTAACACGACACAGATGCGGCCACAACTCGTCGTCTGTGAGATAGATATCATCAAAATAAGAGTATGCATCAGGGTCTATGGTCTCTAACAGAGAGACAACACGTGCGGCAAAGACGCCAGGGCTGTTTTTATAGCCCATGGCTAGTCTCTTAAACTGTTTTTGTTTGCCGCCAGAAGTAAACGCTGTCCATTGACTACTAAAAGAGGACAGGTTATGGCTGTAAAAGCCATTGGAAATGTCAAGTGTGTTTTAAACCTTTTTCTCACGAGACTATCGACAAGAGCAGAACTGTGGGTATTCTGTACAGCACATGTCCGGCAATGAGAGTTCAGATGCAGGTAATCCAAAACTAGGCGGTACGACCCATCAGGCTTCGTCACAGTGAATAAAGGATTATTCACTGGTGACACACATGTTTCAATAACACCCTGATATTACAATTGATCAAGGATGTCCGCGACGTGAGATCTAGCTTCGCGACGCATGGGATATTGGGGCTGTGGTTGGGGCAGAGACCGTAATGGAATCTCATGGCTGGGTGACAATTTATCCCAGCCTACTTGAGTACGATACAAAGCCGGTGCAAGCACCAGAGCCCACTCTTCGGCAAACCTCTCAGCGTGCTCCCTTGGCACCGTGTGCGCAAAGGATGGGAGGATTACCTCCTCCCCTCTAGGAGCATCTAAAATGAAAGCCGGGGGCCAGGCTGCCTCTGCCAAGAGAATGTCATAGGAAGAGGTCAGATTATCCCCAAAAATCCCTTGTATTGTGTGTTGTATGTCACCTTCAATTAAGAGTACTATGTCATATAGTCTGTCAGGGGGAGCCACTCTAGTGTCAGCAGTTTCTACAGTAATTAACGTGTCAGTTGCTGTCGCCTCCAGAAATGGAAGCAGTGCTTGCCGTACTACTGTAACCTCCGCTGCGCTGTCGAACAGCGTTAGTGCCCGTGTCAGGTTACAAAGCTGCGTTTGCACTATCTGTGGCATACCTCGCTGTTAGCGCAGCAACCTTCTTCTTCTGAAACAGGGGACGTTGACGTGAAAACTCATCTTGCTTCCCTTTACCGTCAGCCTGACTGGTTGCTCACATCCTTGTTGGGCACCCCGACCTTTGCCACGTTCTCCGCCACCGGACTGTGAGGCCGAGGTTTCCTGTGAAGAACGAGGAGAGCGTTGTTCAGTAACCTGAAATCTATCAGGTGACCTAATACTAGTGTGATCGCGCAAATCGTATGTGCGTTCACTAGTCAGCAGGACGAGACCCCTGTTTCTGTTGCTGCTTTCCCTGTTTCTTTGTCCGCCAATTCGGCCGATTATTCCATACGCCTCCGCAATATTTTAGGCAACTCTTTGGGCTTATCGAGCCCCCCCCCCCAAAGCGCCTTGAAACCCACCCGGGTATGTGGTGCGCTTTACAAGTTATATGATTGATTGATTGATGCGGGCTAAGCCATTAGCCACCTGGAATTGTACCGCATCTCCCTTGAGATTACCAAGGACGAGAGGCAACTACGTCGAATACTCCGACAAGCCGCATTCCCAACTCTACAGCCGCCTCCGGACCGTGGTTATCTTGAACACGTTTAATGACGGAGGGAAGCACAGCCATAGACGGAGTGCCAAAGCACTTCGTGTAGACCGCGGCAAAAACCTTACCCCAGTTGTCACAATCGTACACTTTTGGGACTAAGTCTTTCGGCAAACTAATGGTGAAGATTCTGTGTTTCTCCACAGCTGTGGAGTGTGGAAACACTGCTTCCAGTTGGTCAAATTTCTCGGCAAGCCAATAAGGCAAATCGTCCTTATTCTGGGGGCACTTGCCCATCATCGAATTAACTATTACAGGACTAATAACAACCGCAGGGTGACCAGCTGGTAGTCCCGCAACAGCAGGTGCCCCCACCTGCACATTGCGCGAAACGTATTGCACCAAAGTCCTATACACTGTAATGAGGGCTGTATGGAGTGTATGCAATTCATCCACCGCAATAGTCAAACAGCGGGGGTGAGGCGTGAATCCAGCCAGCACCAGCCATGTGGCCCCTGGAATCGACAAAGGGCCGAGTCTAGCCAGTGCAACCGCATGGGGAAGGGCACCATTTAACCAAATGCTATGCTGCCAGGCTGAAAGAGGAATTTCCAGCGTCCTATAGGGCGTATAATTTGCTGAGACTCGCGTGTGAGTATACGAGTCACCCTAGAGTAAAACAACTCGTAAGGGTGAGACGCGTCCGCACTCACCACAAAAATTACGGCCATCCCATCGTCCGGTACCCCATACTGCGTCAAATGACGTCGCAAAGGCGTACGAATATGTGCTGCAATTTCGAACGCCATAAGGACACAGAGAAGAACAACAATGGATTTTACAGCAGCACTAGGGTTCAGAAATATAAAACACCTTTTAAATTAACAAGCTAACAGGTAGGTGAAATCCGGCACTCCCGTTATCCGGAAAAAAGAGTGAGAGTGTTGTGAACTAATATATCAATCAATCAATCAAAGCCATTTATAGAGCGCACTACTCACCCGGAGGGTCTCAAGGCGCTTGGGGGGGGGGGGGGGGGGGGGGGGGTGCCGCTACTGCTCGAACAGCCAGGTCTTGAGCTTCTTCCTGAAGGAGAGGTGGTCTTGGGTCAGGCGCAGGTCGGGAGGGAGGGAGTTCCAGGACTTGGCGGCCAGGTAGGAGAAGGACCTTCCTCCTGTTGTCGCTCTTCGGATGCGGGGGACGGCGGCGAGGGCGTGGCTGGTTGATCGGAGATGGCGTTTGGGAGTGTAGAAGTTGAGGCGGTTGTTAAGGTAGCTCGGGCCTTGGTCGTGTAGGGCTTTGTGTGCGTGGGTGAGGAGACGGAAGGTGATTCTCTTGTTGACGGGGAGCCAGTGCAGGTCTCTCAGATGTCCGGAGATGTGGCTGCTTCGGGGGATGTCGAGGATGAGTCTGGCTGAGGCGTTCTGTATCCGCTGGAGTCTCTTCTGGAGCTTGGCGGTGGTTCCGGCGTAGAGGGCGTTGCCGTAGTCCAGTCGGCTGGTGACAAGGGCCTGGGTGACCGTCTTCCTGGTCTCGGTGGGGATCCACCGGAAGATCTTCCGTAGCATGCGCAGGATGTTGAAGCAGGACGAGGAGACGGCGTTGACTTGTCTGGTCATGGAGAGGGAGGAGTCCAGGATGAAGCCCAGGTTTCGTGCGTGGTCTGTCGGTTTGGGTGCGGTGCCCAGGGCGGGGGGCCACCAAGAGTCGTCCCAGGCGGAGGGCGAGGAGCCCAGGATGAGGACTTCCGTCTTGTCTGAGTTCAGTTTCAGGCGGCTGGTCATCATCCACTTGGCTACGTCTTTCATCCCTTCGTGGAGGTTGGCTCTGGCGGCGTCGTTGGTCAGGGAGAGGATCAGCTGGGTGTCGTCTGCGTAGGAGATGATGTTGAGGTTGTGTTGGCGTGCGATGGCCGCAAGGGGGCTCATGTAGACGTTGAAGTGGGTGGGGCTCAGTGATGATCCTTGGGGGACGCCGCAGATGACTTTGGTGGCCTCTGACTTGTACGGTGGTAGGCAGACTCTCTGTGTCCTTCCGTCGAGGAAGGAGATGATCCATTCCAGTGCCTTCTCCTGGATTCCGACGTTGCTGAGGCGCTGCACTAGGGTGCGGTGGCAGACAGTGTGGAATGCCGCGGAGAGGTCTAGGAGGATGAGGGCCGCTGTTTCTCCGTTGTCCAGCAGGGCTCGGATGTCATCGGTGGCAGCGATGAGGGCGGTTTCGTTGCTGTGGTTGGCTCGGAAGCCAGACTGTGAGGGGTCGAGGGATCCATTCGTCTCGAGGAAGGCTGCCAGCTGCTTGTTGACAGTCTTCTCGATGACTTTGGCTGGAAACGGGGGGAGCGAGATGGGGCGGTAATTATTGAGTTCGGTGGGGTCCGCTGTTGGTTTCTTTAGTAGAGCACTGAGTTCGGCGTGCTTCTAGCTCTCAGGGAAGGTGTTGATGATGTCCCGCAGGTGGGGTGCGATGACAGCGTCGGCCTTGTTGAATACGTGGTGAGGGCAGGGGTCGGTCGGAGATCCGGAGTGGATAGAGTTCATCGTGCGGATGGTGTCTTCTGTGTTGATCGGGGTCCAGGCGCTGAGGGTGGTGGTGGGGGGCGTTGGTGCGGTCGTGGGGGGCGTTGTTTGTGGGATGAAGCTGTTGTGTATGTCAGCGATCTTGTTGTGGAAGTAGGAGGCGAGAGAGTTGCAGAGGTCTTGCGACGGGGTGATGTAGTTGTTTCCGGCGTTGGGGTTGGAGAGCTCTTTCACGATGTTGAAGAGTTCCTTGCAGTTGTGTGCGTTGTTGTCCAGCCGGTCCTTGAATGCAGTTTTCTTGGTGGCGTGGATTAGTTGATGGTGCTTCCGGGTGGCGAGCTTGAGGGTGGTCATGTTGTCCGGTGTTGGCTCCCTTCTCCAGGCTTTCTCGAGGGCTCGGCAGTTCTTCTTGGAGCTCTTGAGTTCGTCGGTGAACCATGGGGCCTTCTTGCTGCCGGGTCTGCTGGGCGGGGTCCTCAGTGGGGCGAGTTCGTCCGCGCAGGTGCTGATCCACTTCGTGAGGTTGTCGGCGGCCTGGCTAGGGTTCGCTGAGCTGGCTGGAGGGTGCTGGCTCAGGGAAGCGGCGAGCTGGTCGGCTTCTTCGAGCATCGAGCTTCGAGAATATTACTACCTGGCCGTAAACGGCTAAGGTTTCTTTAATCTAATGATAAACTCTGGATGGTTGTGTTGTCTGATTTAAATTGCTTAATTTTTTCACACTGAGAGCACAGGTCACTTCAACTGCTGTTTTTTTAGACATGATGTGCTTGATGACTATAGGTTCACATTCGAAGCACTTGCACTTTTATTTTTATACCTTTCCTAATTTAGGAACAGACTTTATATATATATATGCTTCAGATTGGTGAATAAGCAATGTTTTAAAAATCATGTTTATGCTTACGATGTACAGGAATTCTCTACTCGTTTGCCATTTTAAGTGGCTAATATATTTTTGATGTATGAATCTATGAGGGGGGTTGGGGTGGGATGGGGGTCGCTGAGGTATTTAAACACTGCTATGTTTCTTTTTTTTCCATTGTTTGTACTGCTTTAATAATTAAAATTAAAAAAAATGTTACAAAAAAGATACCAAACTTCCCAGTTTTCAGTGTTGCCATTATGGTGTTGTGGAGTTTGTAATGACAAACTCCCAGCACCATATACTCTTAATGGCAGCACTGCACTTACAGTGCCCAGGAATGGACTTGGGCACTGTAGGGGTACAGGGCTCATTCACCTGTACCCTTCACACTTGCATAGGGCACCCAGTTAGAGGAGTGACTGATGTATGCCAGGGCAGTGGTTTGTGGGCATGGCACACAGGGATGTTTGCCATGTCGACTCTTCACTTTGTTCTGCACCAAGGCACGTAGCCTGCAAAGGCAGTGTGTGGGTGTAAAGGTACAGGGCCTCTAAGGGTGGCACAACAAGTGCTGCAGCCCTTAGAGGTCTTCCCTGGTCACAGTGCCCTGGGTACCTGTGGTACCATTTACCATGGGCTGACCTGTGGCCAGAGATGCCAATTGAGTTAGTTTTAGGGAAAGAACACAGGCCCTGTGAACCTGATTGGCAGGGACCCAGGGCACACCAACAAAAAGTGCATCAGTAGTCTGGCAAAAAGTGGGGGGGCTTATAGCAACAGAAACTAACTTTCCTACACTTAGCTTTCCATAAAAAACTCCACACTTAAAACAGTTCAAGGAAAACAGTCAATGCAACCCTATGGAGAAAAATGAGGTCATCAGTTTGCCGGTAAGCAATCGGTCTTTGGGGTTGAGTTTGAGGTAAGAACAAGGGTTCTGTTAGGGTTAAGGATGTACTAAAAAAAAAAAATCACACACAGAAGTATTAGGGCAGCTGGGTGCAGAGTGCTTAGACCCAATGTTAGCCTTTGGACTTAGA
This sequence comes from Triturus cristatus, assembly GCF_964204655.1. NCBI lineage: Eukaryota > Metazoa > Chordata > Amphibia > Caudata > Salamandridae > Triturus > Triturus cristatus. The sequence goes on from NC_140579.1 coordinate 162,277,663, forward strand.
GGGCAGTCGGTTGGTGGCTGCTCTCAGGCAAGCCACGGGGTTAGGGGAGCAAAGCTCCAAGGGTTAAGCAAAGGGGGATCAAACTTAGCACACAAGGTGCACCAATAGGGGCGACAAGGTGCAGGGTGGTTGATTGGCGTTGGGTGACCTGTTGTTTTCAATGGGAGATCTCTGGTCGGAACAAACACTGCAGGTTCGGGCTCGGAGGCTTCCTGGAGGCAAACACCGGTTGGAGAAGTAAGTTGGGATGCAGGGGGTTGCCTGGACACCCTTGGTTGGGCCACCCAAGGCAGTGGGGCGTCGCGTATACTTACCAGCTCCGGTCAGGGGGGACAGTCCATATAGAGGCTGCAGGCGTTGTCAGGAGGCTTGAGGTAGGACAGCGACCACCAGATTCCAGGTCAGGGTTGCTGGGGGGACCTCCTCGTGCTGTTGGGCCACTCAAACCTGGGCCATGGGCATCAGGGGCAGAGTGGTGCAGACTCGCAGATTCAGCCGGAGCCAGAGTCTGGTTCTTGAGCAAGTCCGGTGCTCACAGGAGGCAAAGTCTTTGGAGGGAAGGCAGGGCAGGTCTGTTGTGTGATCAGGTGTTGGCCAAGTCAGTCCAACAAATGCAAAGTTGTAGACCCCACCACTGATCCATCTATGTAGGAAGCTGGCTCTGTATATACTTAACCAAAGTAGGGTAAAGTGTGCACAGAGTCCATTGGTTCCCCAAAGGCTTACAGAGGTAAAAGTAGATAATACCTTACTCTCCATATGTGGCAGTATGGGAGAGCAGCAAGGCCTTATTAGAGAATAGTGTTAAGCATTTATTGTACACACTTAGGCAAGAAATGATGTCACACATTCAACGACTAAACTCAGAACAACCTGTTTGTATCAAAAATATTTCTTTAGTTGTATATTCTTTTTAGAACAAAGCACGACTTGGCACAGGTAAATGGCCTTGTGAAGTGGTTCAAAGGGTTTCCTCATTAGTTGTGATAGCACAAGTTCCATGTTGGTGCTGGCACTCTTCTTGATGGGGCTATTCGTTTTACTCCCTCCAGGAATCTTGATTACAGGGGTTTTGTAGAAACTCCTTCCTCTTGTGTAGATCACTACTGCTAAATGTACATTTAATGACGCATATGTTAGTCTGCTGTCTAGTATGTGTATGAGGTATTGTAGGACTGTAGTGTCCTCTGTATTGTCTTGTAAGAAGCCACATTTGAGTGTCTTTTCCATTTAGCTGTGTAGCATTTCCTTGTTGGTGTTCTTGCTTCTCTGAGGATCACCATTGTGTTCTCTGGAAGACCCAGATGTCCAAACTCTCTGTCCTCAGGAGCTAGGCTAATAAACTTGGGGATTTCGGCCCAGGGTGTAGACCTTGCTCCCCTTGCATGGAGAGTAGGCCTTGTTACCCCAGTAGTTGCTGCAATGTTGTTCTGAGCTATTTCCATCAGGTCTGAGAACAAGGTTTGCCTCGCCCACTGTGGGGTGATAAGTATTACCGTCATTTGTGGCTATTTGCATTTGTTGATTACTAAGATCATCAGTGTGATCGGGGGAAAAGCGTAAGCAATTCTCCCTGAGCTGTCTATCGACAGAGCATTCACCAAGGGGCGGTGGAGTGGGTGTCTGGACGCGAAGGATTTGCATTTCACGTTCTCTGGAGATATGAACAGTTCTATTTCTGGTGTTCCCAATTGCATGAATATCTGTTTGAGTACTGTTTGATTCAGACCCCACTCATGTGAGGTGGTTTGCCTGTCTGCTCAGTTTGTCTTCTTCAATGCTGTCTTTCCCTGGTAGATGTATAATTGTTATATTTGTCACTGGATGCCCCCCCCCCCCTCCAGATCTCTTGTGCTTTTTAAAGTACAAAGGATTTTGTACCTCCCTTTTTGTTGATCTATCATTTTTGTTTTATTATCCATTTGTATTAGTAATGATTTCCCCCGCAGCTGTTTCTGAAAGGCTTTTAAGACTAGGAATACTGTTCTTAGTTCAGAACATTTATGTATTGTACTGTTTCCTGTACTTTCCATAATCCTCTGATTTTGAGTCTCCCCAGATGAGCGTCCCAACCCATATATGAGGTGTCTGTGGTAATGGTTACTGTGGAGGTTGGAAATATGAACAGTCTTCCAGTTGCTAAATTTGCTCTGTTCCACCAGGTCATCTTCTCTTGTACTCTTTGTGTGACAACCACTAGATCTTGCCCACTCCCAGTGGCTTGTGGCCATTGAGTTGGCACCCATTCCAGAATTGGTCTCACAAGTAGCCTTGCATATGGTATATGAGGTATGCACGAGGTCATTTTTCCCAGCATTTTACCCAGTCCTCACTGTCGGAGACAGACCCTTCTGGTTTTGGTGATTATCTGGCAGTAATGATAGTATCCTTTTCTCTCAAGGGTATGCTTTCGCAGCTGTTGAGATGATTTTCACTCCCAGGAACAGTTTCTCGGTTTCTGGTTTAGGAGATAATTTGCTTGAAAAGCCTAGATTGTGAAGTGTCAATATTACATTGTTTATGTGGTCATTGCACTTGTGAAGGGAGTTTGCTTTCACCAGCCAGTCAACATTAAGGATGTACATGCCTTCTTGGATAAGCCACTACTGTTGCGAGGCACTCTGTAAACACTCTGGGTAATGATTTTATTTCGAAAGCCAGCACTTTGAAATGATACCACAAATCACAAGTATGTTTTGTGCCAGCGATTCATTGGTATGTTTAGATATGCATCCTTTAGATCTATTGTTGCCCTCAAGCCTCCATGTTGTAGCTGAAGTATAATATCCTGCAGCACTGTAATTTTGAATTTTTGTGCTTTTATTAACTTGTTTAAGAATTCGAGGTCTGGTATAGGACGTAGAGATCTGTCTTGCTTTGGTATCAGGAAATATGGTTAGTAGATTCCTTGGTTGATCTAGTTTTTGGGCGCTCTTTCCATTGCCTTCTTTTGTAGCAATTTATTTTAGTTCTTGTGGTAGTTTGATTTTTATTCTCCTTTGTGTGGACCACTTTCTTTGGTCTTTTTACGGGTTGTTGCTTGATCAGCTCTATGCAACATCCAAATCTTATGATGATGAGTATGCATTTGTTTTAAGTCAACTCCTCCACTCCTGGAATAAGTCCTTTAACTTCCCCCACCCACAGTGTTGTGTGTGCGAGAGGATGTTGTTGTATTAAGTCACGTGCGGGTTGGTGCAACTGCCCCTCTTTGTGGCTGCGATCTTCCTCTTGCTCATCCCCGAAAGGGTTGACGCAGTGGTGGTTGGTACTGCCATTCTTGCATTGGTGTTTGCGTTTGGCTTGTACCCTGAAACCCTTGGTGTGAGGTTGCACCCTGAAAATTTCCTCTTTCTTCCAATCTCCTTGTAGGTGTGGATCCTCTCCTTATGTTTCCCCTGAATTGTAGGGCTCCAACTGATTTGACGGTGTCATTGTCCTTTTTCAGTTGCTGTAGGGTTTTATCTACTGAACTCCCAAACAGCTGTTACCTACTGAATAGGGTGTTAATGATGTTTGCCTGTAGCTCAGTCTTGAAACCGGAAACCCTTACTCAGGTGTGTTGTCTCAGGGGGCGTCCAGCCATCATCTGAATACTTGCTGTGTCTGCCGCATCCATAGCAGATTTTAAGCAGGTGTTTGCTATATTTCTCAACCGTTCTGCTATGGATGCTGCTCTTCTTTGGTATTGTTCAGGCAGATGTTTCATCAGCTCTGCCAATTTCGTCCCAGTGCCGTTATGAATATCTCTTTAGCAGGGCATTTTAACTGGCTATACACCATTGTGTTGCAGCTCCCCTTTCAAACTTTCTCCCTACCATGCCCATCTTCTGACTTTCTTTCATCAGGAGGTGCCCCAGATAATGTTGGTATGTTTGCCTTCTTTCTGGCTGTGGCAACAATACCAGACTCTGCTAGTACAGTTCCTCAAATATATGGTCGGTCTTTTGAGGAGTGTTTAATTTCTAATCGGCCCTCGGTGTTACTGACAAGCATGTTGTAGGTTACCTGAAGGCCTCTCTTCCATGATCCAGTTTATTTGGTAGCATGCATCCTACTTTGGGAAGGGAACAATGTCTCTACAAGGAAACATGATTGTCATCTTTCTCTTCCAATTGCACACTATACTTGTCTGCTGCCCTTTTTTTGCTTTCTTTCTATTGGTCTTTGCGAGCGAAGGCAGCACGCAATTGGGCAAAGGCGGGTGCATGTCCCACCTTTGCCAGGAACTGAAGCCGCCTACAGCTTACGGTTAGGCGCAGTGGCGCCCAGTGTGCCATCTGTTTTTCACGTGCAGCAGCGGGCACAAGCGTGCACGCGCACCACTCCCGGGCTTGTTTACCTTGCTAGAGTAACACTTATACCACAATGCACTGCGCTTGAGCCTTTACTTGTGTTCTGGAGGCGCAAGGCACATGTCCGCCAAGGGCTCTCTCCGCCTCTCATCTCACATCTGTGGCCCAGCGATAACGTCAGCTCGGACCCAAGAGCCCAAGATGGAAAAGGAAAATGCTACTTACCAGTATGCATCTGTTCTTGGCATGTAGAGCTGCAGATCCTCACACTTGGCATTAGATCGCCATCTGGTGTTGGGCTCGGATGCTTGCACCTTGTTGTTGTCTTGGAAGAAGTCTTTCTAGTCACGAGATAGGTCACTCCTCCCTTGGACGATAGTGCGCATGGGCATCGACTCCATCCACAGATTGTTTTTTGCCATGATGTGAAATGATGGAGTTAGTAGAAAACTAAGATGTCCATGTGTGTATATCTAAGTAAGATAGTACTGGAACATATACAGGTCCCGGGGAGGTGGGTGGGCGTGTGAGGATCTGCAGCTCTACATGCCAAGAACAGATGCATACTGGTAAGTAGCATTTTCCGTTCGAGGCATAGGAGCTGCAGATCTCACACTTAGCATAGACTGTACAGCAGTATATCCCCTAGCGGTGGTCACCTGTATCTGTTACAGTAGTTTGAAAAAGTGTTTTAAGAACAGCTTGGCCTACAGAACCATGTTGCTTGGCTTTCACGTCAACACAATAGTGTTTAGTGAAGGTGTGTGTTGTAGACCATGTCGCTGCCTTACAAAACGTCTTCTGGGGAATGTTCCCTAAGAATGCCATGGAAGCCCCTAGTTTGCATGTTGAGTGCGCTCTAGGGGGAATTGTTAATGTGCGCTTGGCTTTTTGGTAGCATATTTGGATACATTTAACGATTCATCTTGCGATCCCAGCTTTGGGATGGGATTACCCTTATGCGGTGGAGAGAAAGCTACAAACAATTGTTTTGTTTTGGCGAAAGGATTTAGTCCTGTCAATGTAATAGAGTAGAGCTCTTTTGACGTCTAGGGTGTGATGAGCTCTCTCTGCTACAGAGTGCGGGTTTTGAAAAAACACTGGTAGCGCCACAGATTGATTAAGATGAAATGCAGAAATGACTTGAGGTAGGAATTTTAGGTTTGTTCTCATAACCACTTTGTTACGATGTATTTGTAAAAATGGCTCTTGTATGGTTAAAGCCTGGATCTCACTTACCCTCCTGAGAGAGGTGATTGCAATAAGGAAAGCTACTTTCCATGTGAGGAACTGAAGTTCACATTTATGTAGAGGTTCAAATGGGGGTCCCATAAGCCTAGTAAGCACAATGTTGAGATTCCACACTGGAGTGGGTGGTAATCTGGGAGGTATGATGCGTTTAAGGCCTTCCATAAAGGCTTTAAATGCTGGGACCCTAAAAAGTGACAAGTATGATCTGTTTTGTAAGTAAGCGGCAAGTGCTGCTAGATGTAGACGTATGGATGAGTATGCCAAATTACATCTTTGCAAATGTAGTAAGTAACAAATGATGTTCTGGATGGACGCATCCAGTGGATTGATATGATTGTTAGTGCAGTAAATGGCGCATCTTTTCCACTTTGCTGCGTAGCAAGCTCTGGTGGTAGGGCGCCTGGCTTCTTTAACGATGTTCATACAGTCCGGTGGAAGGTTAAGGTAACCGAACTCTAGGACTTCAGGAGCCAGATCGCGAGATTTAGTTGAGTTGGATCGGGCTGCCTTATCTCTCCATGGTTCTGCGTTACTAGTGATGGGGAGAGGTGTCATTTTTGGTGTGGGACTAGTGAGAGTTCCAGTAGTGTTGTGTACCACGGTTGGCGCGCCCATGTGGGAGCCACTATGATCATTTATAGAGACTGTTGTCGAAGCTTGCGTACCACTAGTGGAATCAGTGGTAGTGGCGGAAAAGCATACGCAAATCTGCCTGACCAGTTCATCCATATCGCATTGCCCTTGGACAGTGGTTGTGGAAACCTGGTGGCGACGTTTGGGCATTTTGCATTTTCGTGTGTGGCAAATAGATCTGTCTGGTTGGCCCCACATCTGGAAAAAATGTAGAAGAACTTGTGGATGTAGTTCCCATTCGTGACTCTGTTGCAACTGTCGACTTAACAGATCCGCAATGTGATTGTGAACTCCTGGAAGGTGTTCTGCGAGGAGGTATATGTTTTGTGGGATGGCCCACCTCCAAATGTTCTGTGCAAGCTGGGACAATTGTAGAGAATGTGTTCCTCCCTGTTTTTGTATGTAATACATGGCCGTCATGTTGTCCGTTCAGATCAGGACGACTTTGTTTTCTACATAGAGTTGGAATGATTTCAGAGCTAGGAATATCGCTAGTAGTTCCAGATGATTGATGTGGAGCACTTTTTGTTGAGTGATCCATTTGCCCTGCGTTGTGTGGGCTAAGAGATGGGCTCCCTACCCTGTGAGTGATGCGTCTGTTAGTACTATCTGTGAAACAGGCTCGAGGAACAGCCGCCCTTTGGACAAGTTTTTTGTGTTCCACCACTGCAGAGAGCGATGTGTGCGGCGGTATACCAACACCAGATCTGTAAGTTGTCTGAGCCTGATTCCATTGATGTGCCAGACATTCCTGTAAGGGACGCATTTGAAGTCTTGCGTGAGATACGATGAAAATGCAAGATGCCATCATGCCTATGAGTTGCATGAACACTCTGGTTGGATTTGAAATTTGGTGATGAGAGCTTGTATACTGGCTATCCTGGCTGGGCTGGGATACGCCAGAGCTGTGGAAGTATTTATTGTGGCCCCCAGGTATTGATGTACATGGGAGGGCTGAAGGTGCGACTTGTTATAGTTGATTGTGAACCCCAAGTTGTATAGTGTTTGGATGGTTTGATGAGTGTGTTGGATACACTGGTTGAATGATCTGGCTTTTATTAGCCAGTCGTCCAGATACGGGAAGACATGGATCTGTTGTCTTCGTAGGTGTGCTGCTACTACCGCAAGGCACTTGGTAAACACTCTTGGAGCAGTGGTGACCCCGAATGGAAGGACCTTGAACTGATAGTGTTGTCCGTCCAGTACAAACCTTAGATACTTCCTGTGCGCAGGATGTATGGGAATGTGGAAGTAGGCGTCCTTGAGATCTAGTGTGGCAAGGAAGTCTCCTTGTTGTAGTAGTGGAAGCACCTGTTGGCGAGTGATCATGTGAAAATGATCCGAGTGTATATACTGATTGAGGGGTCTGAGGTCGAGAATTGGCTGTAGCGTCCTGTCATTTTTGGGGATGGGGAAATACAGCGAGTATACCTCTGTTCCCTGGTGTAGTAAGGGGACTGGCTCTACGGCGTGTTTTTGAAGCAGGGAGAGAACCTCTTGTTTCAAAAGTGTAAGATGGTCTGTGGACATTGGACGTTGTCTGGGTGGTATGTTTGGGGGGGTGGGGGGGGTGTTGCTGTAAGTTCCAGGCAGTAACCATATTGGATAATTTGTCTTACCCACCTGTCTGTTGTGATGGAGATCCAGACAGGTAGGAACTGTGTTAATCAACCCCCGACCGGAGTGGAATGGTCTGGGGGGAGTGGAGGGAAGTCACTGTTTAGCAGCAGGGGAGGTACGAGTGTTGCTGTTACCTCGGCCTCTCCCTTTACTGTTACCTCTGTAACCGCCTCTGAAATATCTTCTATTGGGAGGATATGTTCGGGTGGTGTTTTTAAAGGAAGATGACCTATCTGTGCCCACGTTCTTGGAGGCTCCTCTATAAAAGGAGCGATGAAAGGAACCATGCGTTTGCGGAGACTGCAACGCTCCCATGGACTTAACAGTCTCTGTATCTTTTTTCATTTTTTCAAGAGCAGTGTCCACAGCCGGCCCAAAAAGTTGGTTTTGATTCAACGGCTGATTTAAAATGGTTGTTTGGACCTCCTGCTTGAAGCCTGAAATGCGCAGCCAGGCATGTCTTCTGAGCAGTATACTAGTATTGACAGACCTAGCGGCAGTGTCCGCTGCATCAATTGATGCGTTGGGGATTAGTTTGCCCTCTTGGATTGGGTCATTTGCTTGAGTCTTAAACTGGTCAGGCAAATGCTGTAATAGGGTTTCCAGCTGGTCATAATGGGCCCTATCACATCTAGCCAGCAGTGCTGGAGTGTTGGCTATGCACCAGTGATTGGCCGCCTGAGCAGGTACCCTCTTGCCAGATCCGTCTAACAATTTAGATTCTTTATCAGGGGCGGTGTGTCCCCTGAGGTTTGTGAATTAGCTTGCTTTCTAGCATTGGGACACTACTAATGAATCTAGAGGCAGCTGACCTTTGATGTATGCAGGATCGACAGGGGTAGGTCTATATTTCTTATCGATCCTGGGATTAAGAATCCTTACCCGTAGAGGATCTTTAAATATGTCGGGAGCATGCTTAATCACCCCTTTAATCATTGGCAATATTTGTACAGTCTTCTGGGACTGTTCAAATGTGTCTTGAAGAAAATCCTCCTCTGGTGTGTCTGAGTGCATGTGCACCCCAAGAAATACAGCAGCCCTATTGATGAGTTGTCCAAACCCAATATTATCATCTGGAGGAGATAGTTTTGTTGGGTATGGTTGGGGGCTTGGAAGGTCTGGGGGATCTATTGGATCATTGTAATTCCAATCGTCTTGTGGTGAGTCATCTGCATCTGTGAACGGGTCATTAGGGTCACCACCCACCACTAGGTCATCATCATAATTGTCTGGAGGTGGTGTATGTGGTGGAGAAGTTACAGGCTGAGGCGGTGTAACAGGTTTGGGGGAGAGGAGGGGTGTTAGATGGAAGGACAGGAGAAGTAGGTGGCATAGGTGATGTGGCACAGTCCTTCACAGGCACTGAAGGGGTTTGTGCTGTGTCTAATGTCCTCTTCTTGCATGGCACAGCTGTGACATGTCCTGTTTTAGGGTTGATATAGATCTTTTTCTCTTTAGGATCAACAGGATCCGGATGAAAAAGTTCTTCCTCCTCAATAACCGGTTTCGGCGCCGATTTTTCTGGTTCCGAAGGGGCTGTTGTTGAGTCTTTTGCTCTTTGGCCTTAGGAGGCATGGAGGAATCCTTAGACTTGGTTTTTGGTTCCGAAAGCTTTGGTTTAGAGGCCGTGGCGTGAGTTTTAGATTTAGAGGTGTTCGACTCTGGCTTATCCATGGGCTTCGAAGTGTTCGAGGCCGGTTTGTGTTTGTAAGTGGAAGGAATCTGAGCAGATTTCGGAGCCGAGTGTTCTTTTGGCTTCGGTGCCGAAGGTATCGGTGGGACTAGTACGTGCGGTTTGCTCGGTCCCGAGCTACCGGAAGGCTGGTCTTTTTTTCTTCAGAGCTGGGCCCGGAGGCGGGACTTCTGAAGTGTGTTTTCGGTCGCGACTGGGGCCAACAGGCAAAGTTTTGACCTGTGCCTTCTGCTTTGGTGTGGGAGTTGGGGTAGGGGCAGTAGTACTCACTTGTTGCCCAGGAGTGATGGGGTCGTCTGAGACTTCTGCCTCTGACACGATTTGGAGATCTTTGGAATCTTCTTCTGGGACATCTGGGCCTTCGTCGAAGATGTCCACCGGTTCCGGAGCTTGTCTCTGCGCCATGACGTGTCTTCGAGCTAGACTATCTCGACGATCTCGAATGGTCTTCTTTGATCGAAAGGAAGCGCAGGCTGTGCAGCTGGACTCGTCGTGATCTGGCGAGAGGCACAGGTTACAGACCTTGTGCTGGTCACTGTGTGAAAATTTTGCTCCACATTGGGGGCATTTTTTGAAAGGCGTCCTTTCCATGAGCTGTAGGCCTTACGGCGTAGATGGGCCCAGCGGCCCGCGTTGAGGACTGGAATCGAACCGATGAAAGGTGCATCGAGATTTCGATGTTGTCTAGTCAATTAGAAAAGTTTGTAAAAGTTTTGCGCTTCGAAATGTTTGAAAACTAAAGTTTCGAACCGGTGCACAAAAATTGCATCCGAACCCAATGGCGGAAAAAAAACAATCTGAAGATGGAGTCGATGCCCATGCGCACTATAGTCCAAGGGAGGAGTCACCTATCTCGTGACCACAAAGACTTCTTCCAAGACAACAACAAGGTGCAAGCATCCAAGCCCAACACCAGATGGCGATCTAATGCTAAGTGGGAGATCTGCAGCTCATATGCCTCGAACATATGTTTCATCCTCAGATTGCGCTGCACTGCTCTGTTAATGGCTGTCGTTATGATTCCTTCTGGGGTAAGCAGATGAGGGAACTGGTGTCTTTTGAGTTGTGAATGACGTTCTGCACGTCTGGGGCACTTTTCTGCCTCTGAGCAGGGGACAGGGGGGCGAGGAGAGCTGGATGACTCTGGTCGCAGTTTTATTTTTAGCAGGTTTCAGATATCTGCCTTGCGGTTTCCCTGGTGCCGACCTCTTCCCGACATTTACAAACAGGAAACATACAATATGCTGTGCCCTCGGCTCTCATCCCTCTACTTGTGACTTCCCCTCAGACTTGGTGTGACTCGGAGAACGTCATCACGTCCCTGCCCTGGCCTAGCTCTTGCAAGGGCTGCAGTGACGCCGAATACTTTTTGGGTGCCTGGGCCTGCTAATTATTCTCAGATTACCGACATCTGTGGGACACCCCACTTTCTCTCGCACTCTCTCTTTACTGTTCCCCTCACCCTACTTAAACATTTTCCTTCACCTTCCTTTCTGATCTCTCCCTACTTCTCATGTTTACCCTATTTTCTCTCCTTCTCCCACGCATCTGCCCCTCGGCATGTCCCCCAACCTTTTTTGTTCCCTCATGGTTATCACTGTTATCATGAACTCGTTTGGTGGTTAATTCAGTTAGCCTTGAAGATGGGTTTGAAAGTTTCTTCCATCTGAAAATCTGGTTGTGGCCCAACGGCCAGAGCTGCCAACTTTTGCGATGGGGAACCAGATTCGAGTCTCGGCGTCTGTACTATATCCTGTGATTCTGGGCTAAATCACTCGATCTCCCTGTGCCTAGCAAAAAGGAAAGTGCCCATATGTAATGTGACTGGGGCTCATGTAAAGCGCTCCAATACCTCCGGGTCGAGTTCCCGCTATATAAAACTGAAACAAAAAAAACAATGTCTGAAGGACAAAGAATCTGAATTCTTTAAAATTAGACTCATGGTCATTATTATTAAGATCCTTCGGGCTTGAGCCGTGTCTAGAAACTGAACTTTGAGTTTCATTCAATAAACATCCTAATTCCAAGTAGCCCTTAAGAGTGCGACCCGTGCGCAGTCGCAATTACAAGCGGTGCGATGTTTATCAAGGGCGGATAATTAGCAGGCGCAAGAAAAATCGCACCCTTCGTTGAATGTGGCCTGCCAAACCTGCCTGAATGTAACAATGGGAAAAGGCCTAGTATTACACATTATACCCAGTGCTTTAAATGGGCAGGTACTGTCCGGTACAGAGTACCTGCACTTCTTTAATTTGAAAGAGGAGTACCTGCACCTCTCAGAACTGCTGCAATACATTTAATTGGAAAGTACCTCCATTTCTCAGGATAAAATAGGTACTTGGAATAGTGAGTACCTGCACTCCTGTATTTCCATTTAAAGCACCGATTATATCCATGCAGATTTTGTGCAGCAATTCTCCCAATTCTCCTCCAGGCAGTCTAATAGGTGGTAATGATCCCATCCAATACACTCTGAACACCTCGGAGTCGGAATTTTATCGATGCCATAATTATCATTCAGCTCATAATCAAGCCCTTGAGTGTCAAAGATTTATAGACTTCTGTGACTTGCATGCTCAGATGCTTGGTATGTGAATTTGTTTGAATAATCTATTCTTCTTCCTTAGTTTGAGTAATACTTCGTACCGGGGCGGCTAGCAAGTAAATGCACCGGTGGGTGGACAACTAAGGGGTGGGTGGGTACGTGCATGCAGACAAGGCAAGAGGCCAATAATAAACAAGCATTGGCATAGCCAATAGGTCTCGCTTTTGGGACCTTATAAGTATTTAGTTATGCAGCACAATATCCTTGGTGCAACAACATGAACAGTTGCATGGTTAAACACTTATAAGGTCCCAAAGGCGAGACCTTCTGGCTATGCCAATGCTTGTTATTAAGTGATTGTACATTGCAATGTCGTCGTGAGGAGAAGGCCTCAACCGATACATGTCTTTCCCCTCCTCTGGGGATCCAGTTACATGGTTCTGCCACTATGTCTTGATGTATTCCGACCCCTTTGTCGCTAGGAACATACATTGGAATTCAGGATCGCCCCCTTCAAAGATTTCTTGTTCCGCCTCTTCTTGTGGTTCTGGGGTCGTTGGGGGGTCCAGTTCTTCTGCGTCCTTGTTTGGAGGTTTTTCGGTCTATATTTTGGATGGAATTCTACATTCTCTTAGAGAGGCGTCAAACTCTTTTTCTTTTAAAGTATCGTAGTTATTTCAGCTTTAGGATGCCTCATTTTGTGCTCAATCTCGACCGCGTGGTCTTCGGCGTTCAGCATACAAGTCAATTTCCTCTTTGACGTTGAGGCTTCAGGCCTAGAATTCTTTTTCAGCCTCTCGCTCTACTTCGATCTTTTTTTGACATCATCTTCTTAGTTGTTCGGCCACCTGCGGTGTCCCTGCTGTGGAACCCAAGGCAGCTCTTTCGGCCTCTGCTTGCCTTCGATCGTTAAGATCTTTGACGCTGAGGCAGCTCTTTATGACTGTAGTATGAGACTCACCCCCACTTTGATATTACGCTGTTACCTGCAAATGTTTCTCCTTGTGTTTTCGCTGTTTCTCCTCACCGTCGATGAGCCTCGCTTAGGCGATTCTGTAGCATTGTGTGAAAATGTAAACTCCTCCTCGGAGTCAATAATTTGCAGAATCTCTTTTAGCAGCAATAACTTGAAATAAACATTTCCGTTAAGAGTTTATCAACCGCTCACATCGCCCAGAACGCATTCAGGCTCCCTCATTTTGAAACTGTTTCTGCTTAGTAATGTTTGAGGTCTTTTTTTATGCCCAGATCTCTTGCTATTTAGGTGCTGCTACAGCATCTGAATAGGGTTGAGGTTTGGACTTTGACTTTATCATTTACTCCCATTTTAATCTAGGACTATGAAGGCCTTATAGGATTTCATGGTGGATGCAATGAATGAGACTACAGGCATTCATGCTTGCATGGTGTTCGTTAAGCCCTGCTGAGGTCTATTGAGTATACTGAATAAGAACATCCATTTGGCCAAGCAGCACTATCTGAGGCTTCAAGTATAGATTATATAGCAGAGAATAGAGTACCGATTCCTGTGGCATAATGCAAGTGATAGCTAATGTAAGCAGTGTGATGCATCAAGAGAGAGAAATGAACAATATCAACAGGTGAAAGGATTCAATGAATGAGGAAGGGAGGTGGCCATCCTGAATTGGGTTTCAATAGCTTATGATACTGGAAAACAACTGAATTGTTAAGGGTCAATAGTAACAATGGTGAACGGGGCAGGAAAAATTCGTTGAACCATTGTGCTTGTTTTCTTGCAATAGCATATAATACTTTCCCCCAGAAACACAAATGGCAAGTCCAAAGACCCATCTGCAGTTAATTGGAGCCCGTTCATTTTTCCCTGCTTCAACAACTACATGAACATTAGCCACCCATTCAACCCAGTCTCGTAACAGAAGGCTTAGTGGTAGATCACATCACTGCAGCATTCTATCAAGGAACTATCAGCATCCCGTTTCACAACAGGCTTTAGGAACTCGCTATACTGCTGCATCACTCCATACCCTTGCGGCAAAAGGTTGCACATCAGTCCATATAGCCAGCTATTAGGTGCCTCACAAACATCTTCAGCTAATGGCACTGAGCACAAGGGAGATGCCAGGTGATGCATTTTGGAGCTAGAAAGAGTCTAGACTCTAGACCTATAACTGCTGCCTCAGGTAAAACATTCAGACGAAATGAATTACATACCACACTACACCCTATATTCATAACCAGATTACACAAACATGCACACCTCTTTACCCTCATTCACAACCCTTTCGCCAATGCACACTACCAGCGAAGAACCCGTTGGCCCACAGGGGCAAGTTCTAGCGAGCGAGGGATCATAAATCTTCAGATGCAGGCAACTATATTATGACAGCAGGTACAGAACATAAACTAAAATGCTCATTTGTTTTAAAGAATAAACTACATAGCTCACCAGTCTATGTTGTCATGTGCACCGCATCAAACCCATATCAAATGTTTCATAAGGCAGTATCCATCAGATAAAATGTCATAATGACAGGATCTACTACACTAAGGCCCAAATTGTATGGTTCAGTAGAGTGACACATGATAAATGCTTGAGGTGAAAGCGAACAATAAGGCACATTCCTGCACACAATGTGGAGCTTCAAGATACTCATATGGCACTGGTCTTAAATTCTAATGGAAATGGGTGAGGTATTGGCAAAAAGCACAGAAGAGGATGCGCCCATTGTCCTATTTGGTATTTGGGAATACCAAGACACTATTTGTAAATCATGGCCTAATAGTGGCATACTTCAATTGCAAGACAGCCACCTAAGATTCCAAGGAGTACAATAAATGAGGGGTAAAGAGAATAGAATAGTCAGTAATTTGAAGTATAACACTGAATGGTACAGAGATGAGGTAGAGGGATACATGATGTAGGAACATTCATAAGGGAAAGAGGTAAAGGAGAGGTAGTCAAAGAATATACAGAGGTAGGAAGAGAAAAAGAGACATAGATAAGATTTTAAAGAAGTAGAGAGACAGGGAGAAGGAAATGTAGGGAATAGTGAGCTACGGTGATAAGTACAGTAGAAAGACAGGGGCATTTGAAAGAGGTGGAGAGTGGAAAACAAGTCACGAAGAGAGAAGCGTATAGAGAGGGATGCAATGCATAAACAGTGAGGCAGTGTGAGAAGCAAGTATGGTAAGACACGTCCGGGAAAAAGAATGGGGAGAATAGTAAAAAGAGACTGGAGGTGTAAAGAGAAAAGAGGTGAAGCAGTACAGGAATCTGCGTCTAGAGTCTCTACTAGAAGAAGCATAACTGGAGGTAAGTAACTTGTTCATCTGATGGAGACTTCTAGCTGCACATTTCTTACATTGGAATATATACCAAAGCAATATTTTCCAAAGGTGGCTCTGCAAACTAGCTCAGACCAAATATTTTGGGAGGACTGAACGAACAAAGTGCCCACCAAGACAGACCTGGCTGTGAAGGCATTAATGTTTGGTAAACATGTGCAGAGATTCCCACATACCAGCCTAATAGATGTCCAGGAAAGGGACTCCGCGAGCTAACGCAATGGTCGCAGCTTGGGCTCTGGTGGAGTGAACCCACAAGTCCTAAGTGGGTTGCTTATTGACCAGCGCTTAATAGATCTTAAGGATGTCTACAATCCATCTGGATATGTTCTGTTTATGCACTGCTTGACCCTTGTTTGTTTCTGGAGAACGCAAGAAAGTGATGATCGTCTCCCCCGATGCTCTTTGATGCAGTCGAGATAGAAGAACTGCGCCACTATAGA
The DNA here is from genome assembly GCF_964204655.1 of Triturus cristatus. Classification (NCBI taxonomy): domain Eukaryota; kingdom Metazoa; phylum Chordata; class Amphibia; order Caudata; family Salamandridae; genus Triturus; species Triturus cristatus. Next base: position 162,293,470 of record NC_140579.1, read on the forward strand.
GTGTAGATGGGGGAGTCTTTTGTACTCCTTGAAGGGATGTGGTGGAGCAAAGAATGTCAGCATTGCGATTCTATGAACGACATGTAAAGGTGTCACCATGCGGAGAACCAATTTATCTGTGAAGAACCTGGAAGTTGGACAGAAACAGCCTGCAGCTCGTTGACTCTCCATGCCGATGTGATGGCCCCCAAGGTGACTGTCTTTAATGGCAAGAGTGTGAGAGGATGGGGGTGTGGCTAGCAAGATGGCCAACTAGCAGTGTTTTCTCATTTCCAACTCCTAACATAATCCTGTCATCAGCACACCAACTGACCCTGAAATCGAAGTTGAGTCAATGGTGAGATAAGAGGTGTTAGCTGTACAGCGCTTGGTAACATAGCAGAGCTGCCATCGACCCGCAACTCATTCCAGACAGAGGCTCTGTTGATCATCCCTAACATGATGGTGAAGGAAGATCGCACCGAGACCTAGGCACCTCTGCAGGAGCAGTGAAGAGGTGACGCCTGGCTGGGGCGAGTCCTCGAAAGACCCCATTCCCCACCCTCCCAATAAGTTCAGTGACCCCCACCTGCCCCCCTGATGCCAAAGCCGTGAGAATCATGGCCAGAGCTGGAGACAAAGCCTGTGCATACCCTACAGACAGAGGAACCCCGGACAACTACATTTGAGGGCAGCTGAAGCAGGAGACACCCAGATTATACACAACCCTGGGGATATGAGTGCTGACAGAGCCCATGAAGGTGGTGAAACACCTCCCGGGATCAGGAGGCGGCGCTGAGAACCACGCAAACTGTGCTTCGGCGGTGAAGCTGACTTAGCCAGATATGACGGTCATGCAAAACTGCAAGTGGATGCCTACTGCCGCAAAAACCTGTCGGTGTAGTTTTGCAGCTTGAAGACTTTCTGGATTCACTATGCTGTGCATTATTCCGCCATCTAGTGGTTGGGTCCGGAATTGTAGTCTCTTTCCTCTCTTTTTTTTCGTGGCCCAGGTGGGCATCGACATACCTCTGGCATACCTCCGGAAGCTCCAACCTTTGGTCCCTATCTTCGGATTCTTTTTTTCTTGTCTTGTGTTAATCTTGTTTTCTTATTTTCTAAAGTCTTGTTAATTTTTAATCCCTTTCCTCCCGTCTCATCTTTCTGGTGGAGGAGGGTGGGTTCGCTAGTAAATCCAGAAAGTCTTCAAGCTGCAAAACTACACTGACAGGTAAGAAACTATACGTTTTGCAGCGTGAATCTTTCTGGATTCACTATGCTGTGCATAGACTTTGTAGCGGTTTGTCCCACTTGTGCTTCTTTGTTCATTTGGATATCCACACAGTAGTGCTTAGTGAACGTGTGCACTGAATACCTTGTTGCAGCTTGGCAAATGTCTTGAATTGGTGTGTTGGCCAGAAACGCAATTGTTGCTCCTTTCTTCCTTGTTGAGTGAGCATGAGCTGCTCCTTGTAACAATTGCCCTGATTGTTTGTATCATAATTGTATGGTTGTGCAATCCATAGTGCAATGGTATTTTGGGTAACAGGTCGTCCCAAAAAACAGCTTGCGAAGGAAAGAGTTGTTTTGTCTTTCTGCACTCCTTTGTCCTCTCTATGTAGTGCATCACCGCTCTCCTCGCGTCCAGTGTGTGCAGCTCCCTCTCTGTGCTTGGTTTTTGGAAAAAACTAGGTATTTGGATGGTTTGGTTGATGTGGAACCGAGACACCACCTTGGCATGAAGTGTGGGTCTGTTCTCATCACAATCCTATCACTGTGAATCTGCAGGTAGGGCTCTTGAAGTGTTAGCGCCTGCAACTCACTCTTCTTAGAGATGTGATAGCCATTAAGAAGTTTGTCTTTAGCGTGAGTATGTGCAGTGTAGCCTTGTGCATCGACTCAAATGGTGCTTTCATCAATTGGGTCAGCATTACATTGAGGTTCCATGCTGGTACTGACATTCTGTTTTGAGGTGCAATCCTCTTTGTTCCTTCTAGAAATCTTTTTACTACTTGTGAGGTGAAGAAACTTTTCCCAGTTTCTCCTCTTGTGTAATCAACAATCGCCGCTAAGTGTACCCTTAGGGATGTGTAGCTGAGTTTACTTTGCAGTAGATGTGTTAAGTATTTTAGTACTGTTGACTCCCTTGTGATCTTTCTTTGTAGTTTCTCTCAAATGCACCATTCTGAGAATCTTTTCCACTTTGCTACGTAGCATTTCCTTGTGTTAGGCCTTCTTGCCTCCCTGGGCACTGCCATTGTGCTCGCCGGTAGTTTGAGGTGTGCAAACTCTAGGTCCTCAGGAGCCATGCCGCCAGACTGAGGCTCTCTGGCTCTGGGTGTAGCACCCTTCCGTTCTGCATTGTTAACAGGTCCCTTCATCTTGGGAATCTGTGTGCTGGTGCCTGCACCATCTCCACTATTTGTGAGAACCATGGCTGTCTGGCCAACTGAGGTGCTATTAGTATCAGTGACATGCTGCTGATCCTGCATTTGCGGAGTACCCTATGTATCAGTGGTAGGGGGGGGGGGGAGGGGAGGGGAGGGGGGAAGCGTATGCAAATGTCTTTGACCAACTTATCCATAGCGCATTCCCTTGTGACCGATTGTCTGGTTGTCTGGATGCGAAGTGTTGGCATTTCGCGTTTTGGTGTGTTGCAAATAGGTCGATTTGCGGTGTACCCCACTTCCGGAATACTTTCTGTAATTCCTGTTGATTGATCTCCCATTCATGGGATGCTGACGTCTGCCTGCTGAGTGTCTGTTTCCACGTGGTCCTTCCCTGGGAGATATTGCTAGTAGGTCTCTCCTCAGTGGAATCACCCATGTCCATATCTCCTGTGCTAGCCTCAATAGCGCTACTGACTGTGTTACTCCTTGTTTGTTGATGTAGAACATGGTCGTGGTGTTGCCTGTTTGGATCAACACCCTGTTTCCATACAGCTCCTTCTGAAATGCTTTTGAGGCTAGGAACACTGTTTTTAGTTCCAGGTAATTGATGTGCTTGACCGCATCCTGTTGCAACCATAGCCCCCTCACCTTGAGCTTGTTCATGTGCGCGCCCCACCCCAGTTAGGAGGCGTCCTTCCTGATGGTCACTGTTGGAGCTGGTTGTGTGAATGGTTTCCCCTGTGATATGTTTTGTTTGTGCCACCAAACTATTTCCTGATGCACTGCGTGTGTGACAACCACGAGATCTTCCCAGCTCCCAGTTGCCTGTGACCATTGCTGCTGTATCCATTCCTGGAATGGCCTCATGTGTAGTCGAATCTTTTGGACTAGGTGAATGCATGATGCCATCAGCTTGCTCACCGTCCTCACTGTCAGAACTTACCCCTTGCGGTATTGACGTGTTTCCTTCAGTATCGCTAATGTTCTCTTCCTGCTGGGGAACACTTTGGCCTGTATGGTGTCGATCTCTGCCACTAAGAATATCTTGATTTGTTCTGGTTTTGTTGACGATTTCTCCCTATGGATTGAGAAACCCAGTCTTGTCAGGGTTAGCATGACCTGCTGGATGTGTAGTTTGCATTGTCTGTATGAACTTGCCTTTACGAGACAGTTGTCGAGATAGGGGTATACGTGTATTCCTTGCCTTTGAACGTGTGCTGTGACAGCTGCTAGGCATTTTGCAAAAACACTTTTGGTGCGGATTTCAGGCCGAATGCCAGTACTGTGAACTGGTAGTGGCTTTGGTTGATCACAAACCTTAGCAGGCGGTTGTGTTTGTGGTTGATGGGGATGTGTAAGTATGCGTCCTTTAAATCTATAGTAGCCATGAAGTCCCCTTGTATTTGTGGTATTACCTCTTGTAGGGAAGTCATCTTGAACCTTTGAGTTCTTATGAATTAGTTCAGGAACCTTAGATCTAGGTTAGGTCTTAGTGTTTCGTCCACCTTTGGCACCAGGAAGTAAGTTGAGTAAATCCCTTTGTTCCTTCGTTTTGCGGTACCACCTCTATTGCCTCCTTGCTGAGCAGTTCTTGCACCTCTAGCTGCAAGAGGGAGAGCGCCTTTGCTGAGTGTGCCTTGTTTCTTGGTTTTCTGTTCGGAGGCTGTTTTTCTAACTCTATACAGTATCCGTATTGTATGATGTTTAGTATCTATTTGTCCGATGTGACCTTCCTCCATTTCTGGATGAAGTATCTTATTCTTCCCCTTACCATTGTTGAGTGTTCGAGGTACTGCTTGTCGTTGAATGTTCGGCTGCAGTTCTTCTTTATGACTTTCCGCCCACCCGAGGTGTTGCTAGGGTGGGGGCCTGTTCCATGGTGGAGTCACTTGGTTGAGGGCTGCTGGCCCCTTGTGTTTGTCCTCTCAAGTTTCCGTGCCCTCGAAAGGACTGTCCCCGGCGCTGGTACAGCCAGTTCTGCTGCTGCTGGCCTTGGTTGTTACCTTGGTAACCTTGCTGGAATGTTTGGTGCGATGTGGTAGGCACGTTGCCTCCTCTACCACCCGGCCTTCTCATGGGTGTGCCTCTTCTCATTCCTCTCAACTGCAACGCTCCCATGGACCTTGCTGTTTTGTTGTCCTTCTTGAGTTGCGTCAACTTGTCGTCAACTGGCGTGCCGAATACTTGCTCTCCATTAAAAGGTATTTAGGATGTTGCTTTGCACCTTGAATCCCGAAATTCTGAGCCATGCGGGTCTTCTCTCGGTCACTCCTATCATCCCAGTGCTGGTATGCGTACCTGTTGATCAGGGCGTTTGAGTTTGCGATGCGCCAATGTAAAGCCATATTTCTCTCCACCTTTCTCCCTGTGAGATCCATCCTCCTACTTTCCTTGTCTGGAGGTGGTCAGGCATTAGTGGGTGTATTGGCCCTCTTCCTAGCCGTAGCTGCAATTATGTAGCCGTAGCTGCAATTATGGAGTCGGCTGGCACTGACCCTTGGATGTATGCAGGGTCCTTTGAAGAATGTTTGTTCTTCTCAGTTCTAGAGGTCACAGCTTTGCATACTGCTGGATCCTTAAAGGCCTCTCTTCCTTGATCCAGCACACTAGGGATCATGGGCAGCAATTGGCTCCTAGTTTGTTGAGGCAGTAGAGTCTCCAGGACGAAACATGCCTTGGACTTCTCCTCCTCCATTTTCACTCCATAGGTCCATAGGTCTGTGCATCCTTCTGTATGACCATGTAGTAGACCCCTATGTCGTCTGGCGGCGAGCACCTCGAAGGGTAAGTGTCTACCCCTTCTTCCGGCAATTCAGCGTCGAGATCTTGCCATTCCAGGTCTTGTGCCTCCGAGGACGTTGAGTCCCGGTAGGATTGCAGATCTTAGTCGCCTTCTCTCTCGAAATAGTAGTCCTTGTCTCCCAGTTCCTCGACTGGTTCTGGTGTTTTTGGCGGTTCCACGTCCCTTTCGGCTTCGAGCACGGGTTTCGGCGGGATGGTGTATTGGCTCATCTTTTCGTCGAAGTCCTTTTTACTCTGCAGGATGCTCGCCATTTCGGCCTCGAGCCTCCTCTTCTTGCTCTCTATCTCGGCGGCATGTTCAGCGTCGAGGGTTGGATCGCTTCTCTTTGGGGCAGGCGACGACGATGCCGACTTTTCTTTCCTCTGCGCCGAGGTGTCCTTTTCGAGGGCAACCTTCAACGATCTTTGTTTTTCGAGGGCTTTCTCCGAGTGGGAGTCCTTTTCGAAGGATCCGCTCAGCTGACTGTCCCTGGTAGCTGTTGCTTTTGTCAAGTGTTTGGGCAGCAGAGCTCCCTTCAAGGACTTGCTTCACTTCTACGAGTGTCGCTCAAGGCTTTAGCTTCCCCCTATCGAGTGTCGCTCGAGTGTTTAGGGGCCGACAACTTCCTTACCTCCTTCGATGTCTTCTTATAGACCTCGACGACCGCACAGTCCTTCGGCGATGTTGTCCCCCGCTCCACTGGAGAGGCCCAAGTCTCGGAGAGATGGTCGTGGCACCTGCCCCTGCATGCTGTGGTTCGCCCTTCTCTGCCTCTCCCTTACTCCGAGGGTCTTGGGTGTAAACGGCGAGCACGCGTTGCAGTCTTCGCTGCTGTGGTCGAGCAGCATGCAGAGGTTGCAGACTGGATGTTGATCCTTCTGGGCGTACTTGTGGTGGCAATTGGTGCAAAATTTGAACGGTGTCTTTTCCATGCCCGCACTCAGGGAGACCTCTGTGAGCGCATTCTCCGTCGAACCTCGAGGTTTAGGTCGTAAGCCTTCTTCCTCGTCGCTCCGGTTACCTGAGTTGTAGTCCGGTGTAGCTGAAAAGTTGATTTTCTGTGATTTTCCTTGATTCCTCTTCCAAAACTCTGGAACTCTTCGGCCACGATCCAGACCCAACAGAGGAAAAAAGAATCTGAAGATGGCGACCAAAGGTGGGAGCTTCCAGAGGAAGCGCGTCGACGTCACAAAGGATACCAAATGGTGGTATGCTGACGCCCACCTGGGCCAGGAAAAAAAAAAAAAAAAGAAAAGAGAAAAGAGACTACAATTCTGGACCCAACCACTAGATGGTGGAATAATGCACAGCATAGTGAATCCAGAAAGATTCACGCTGCAAAACTGAACATACCAGCAGCCCCCACCTAAAGGCAGAGAACACTGCATCGGTAGGTGCTGCCTCTCACCCATATCATCAGACCTTGCTGTCCCACCAGTTACAAATAAGAGGCGGCAATAGCAAAGGGTGAAGTGCTGGGGCGAGGGATAGCGACCTCAGGGAAGGGCCCCTCACAGAGCTGCAGCGGCAGCAGGCACTGATCAAGTAGTAAAGCGGGGGGCCATTTGATGAGGCTAGCAGGGATGGCGCAAGAGGGACAAGAGAGGCCCTAAAGAAACGAAGGGCTGGTGTGGGCCCAACTGCCACGCGCTATAGTAGCCTAAGCTATCCCGCAAGGTGAGACAGTAAAGGGGTAAGGCCCCACTCCCTTAAACACATCACTCAAGGTATTGGAGGCACGAAGCGAGGAGAACCCCACTCCCCCGTTCCTCCCTGCAGAGCGACTCCAAATGACGTAACCACAGGGCTCTCTGGGATTTAGTGGCCCCTAGGGCACTTCTACCGCCCTGAGCAGTTCTGGCAGATTTACCTCAGTCAGGCTGTGCACTGAGACAACAGACGCCGGGAGAGGTGCGGAGACTGGCATAGTTGCATGCACGGGGTGGCCCAACTGTAGGAAGCTGGTTCGGTATATACTATACCAAAATGAGGTATCGAGGGCACAGAGTCCAGGGAGTCCCCCGAGGTATAACAGAGGCTAAATTAGTTAAGTACTAACAGTTCTCTTTGTGGTAGTGTGGGTGAGCAGTTAGGCTTATCCAGAGGGTGGCTTAAGCATTTATTGTATTCACTCAATCAAGGATGGATAAACGCACTCAGACAGAATCGAGATCAATTAGGTAGGTATAAAAAAAGGAATACTTAGGTTTCATTCTAGAACTAAGTAGGACTTGGCACAGGTAAGTAAAATATACTTTCAAATGCAAGAATGTTCAAGGAAATGCAGTTGAGCTTGAAATTGCATTTGTTATAGGTTTGTAAATGCTTTGGAAACAGTTCAAATTACAAAGTAATTACTTTTCAACACTCTTGGATTACTTTTAGATTGCTCTGAGTTCTGGGAGTGGTATGCCTAGATACAAAACCTTAGGATCTCTAAATACAAGGTAAGTATGACGTTTTAAACTTTGCAATAGAATTCTCGTTTCTTCATACAACACAGTTCAACACTTAGACATTTGTTAGGACCAAAATCTCTTTTCATGATTTTCTATGGGGAAAAAGGGTTAGCAGTTTCACAGGTAATTACACAACTTACAAGGGTGAGTTTTTGGGATATCCAAGGTCTAAATGAGAATTTGAGTTGCACCACCAGGGGCACTGGAACAGTGTGCAGGGGCCCAATGTTAGCCAATGGGGCTAAAGGGGCTTTCGTTTAGGGACTGCTGACCAGCAGGCCACTAGGTTGTTGGAGCAAACCTCCTGGGGTTAAGGTCAGCACTGCAGGGGCAAACTACCAGCGCAGAAGCCGTACCACTTGCGGCACTCGGGCGACCAGGTGCAGGGTGCAAAACAGACGACAGGGGCCCTGTGGTTTCCAAAGCAAACCTTCATTTTGAAAATATGCTGGAGGCTCGGGCAAGGAGGCTTCCAGAAGGTGACCACCAGCTGGAGAGGTAAGTTGGGATCAGGGGCGATGACTGGACACCGTCGGTTGGGCCACCCAAGGATGTGGGTCGTCTGGTGCAGGGGTGTCTTCTGGCATCGGGGTCTCTTACCAGCTCCGGTCGGGGGGGACCCTTCAGGTTTAGGCTGCAGGCATCATCTGGAGGCTTGAGGGAGGTCGGGGACCACCAGGTCAGGATCGCTGGGGAGACCTCCTTGGGGTGTTGGGCCACTTGGAAATGGGCCGTGGGCATCAGGTGCAGAGTGGTGCAGAATCACGGAGTCACTCTTATCTGGATTCTAAAGGAGAGTCTTTGTTTCTGGCAAATCAGGTGCTCACGGGAGACAGATTCTGTAGGAAGGTCGCAGGGCAGGTCCTCTGGGCACTAGGGGTTGTTGGCAGCTGGAATCACCGAGGTTCTTGCTATATGCAGGTCGTAGACAGGACAGGCTGTTAAGGCTGGGCCAAGGCACTTGATGTCCTCTTGTCCTTCCTGGGTAAGCTCAGCTTTTTGGTCCTCCTTTATTCCTCGAATCTGAGGAGGCAAGGTTCAGGGTTGCTCCTAAATACTAGATTTAGGGGCGTTAAAGGGTTGTGCAGGTCAGACCAATGGGTCCCTTCCTTGGGGTGGGTACACCCCCTATTATGCCACCCTCCAATGGGATGGGGCATGAGCCTTTTCCTAATTGGCTGAGCCCCCTCATCATCAAGATGGAGGGGACTGAGATGTATGCTTCACCTCACCTCCCCCACCTGACGGTGGGGTTGGCAAAGGTGGGTACACCTCTCTCCCAAGCTTGGATTTCCCACTGATATTCCTACCAATGTGGGGTCCAGAACCGGAGCGAGCTAGTTGCTGGGGGAAGCAAAAGGCAGAGGCAGCGTCCAAAGGCGGCAGGGCCTCTGAAACTTCCACTTTCATGGACACAGCCCATTCTGGGGGAGGAGACATGACACCCAGTGGTTGTCTTGGATACCATTGTCTTGACCCAGTGGTCCACCTTCTTTCCTAATGTTTGGGGAGAAATTGGACCTAGGTCTACCAGATGCAGATGCAACTTTTCATTGATGCAGTTACTTAAAATGTGTTCTTTCACAAACAAGTTATAAAGGCCATAATAATCTTGCAATTTATTTACAGCCAACCAGCCACCTAGTGTCTTTACTGAGGAGTCTATAAATTCTACTTAGGACTGACTCTGGGATTTCTGACTCCCCCCCCCCCCACCTCCCTCCCCCCTCCCCCTTAACTTAATTCTATACTCCTCAGTAGTGAGTCGAAATCCCTCAATCAGGGTGCCATTCATGAGTTCATAGGACTCTGATCATGCCCCACTAAGGGTCAGAAGCTTGTCTCTGCAGTAACCAGAGAACAGTTCCCACAGGATTGCCCCCAGTGAGATTTCCTCACTTTTCAGGCTTCACAGGCCCTCTCAAAGGCTGTGAACAACTTGGTGATGTCATCACCATCCTCACATTTAGTGACAATCCATTTGGGGATTTCAGGATCATAGAATTGTTCTTTTTCTAAACTTTTTTTAAATTGCTGCCACCATTGATGGGTCCTAGGCCCATCTCTGCTCTCTCTTTTTCTAGAGTAAGGAGCCTAGTCTCTAGGGATAGCCTTTCAGTCATACTTCCTTAAAGGAGATCCTCCTCAAGCAGGTTGTCTGCTATGGAGTTGACCATACCTCTGTAGGAGCCAGCCCTTTACATCTTGCGTGTGGAGGGTAGGACACAAAGTTCTCTCTCTCCCTAAGTAGTTGAAGTGGTAGGTCTAAGACTTTATCATCCCCACTACTTTACCCATTCTCGTGAAGATCTTCACCTTCTTCTGTGGGGTGGTCTCTTGCAAGCCCTGCCAGGAACTCCTGGTGGTGTCTCCTGGTAGGGTTAGACCCAGTTCTTATTTGTTAGCTTTACAGAGAAGCCTTAACTCTTTAACCTCCAGGTTGGAGTAAGGGGTGAGGTCGAGCTACTCAGCCATATTCCCTGGATTTCTCATTATTTTCCTAAAGAGGGGATCTTTTTGGAATACCTACACTAACAGTTCTTAATACTTTCCCCCCCTAACTTCAGTGACTTATTTTTCTAAAACAAATGCTACATAAACTTAACACAAGGCCCTAACAAGACATTTAGAGATTTTGAAAAAATAGTAAATTCCAAAAATGATTTGTACTAAAGACAATTTTTGGATTCTTGTAATGTGATCAGAGGTTGACTAAGTTAGTCCAATAAAAGCAAGGCTTTACATCCCACTACTGATCCACCAATGTAGGAAGCTGGCTCTGTACATACTATACCAAACTGAGGCATAGTGGACACAGAGTCCAGGTAGTCCCCAGAGGTATAGCAGAGGCAAAATTAGGTAAGTACTAACAGAAAGAATGGAAGAAATAAGCGATTGGACTTGAATGAATAAAACAACTCTGATATAGCAGAGCGTCACGTGATCCAATACTTGAAGTAACAGCGGCGTGGAGAAGTCGGTAGCTAGTGGCATTTTTAGATGTGGCATCATTTGGCAGTTCACGTGCAGCACTTCAAGTATTGGATCATGTGACAATCTCTACTATATCAGAGTTGTTTTATTCATTCAAGTCCCAGTGCTTATTTCTGCCATTCTTTCAATTGGCTCCTGACGAAGGGACACCAGTCCCAAAATGCATTGAGATTGCCTATGAAAGAATGATTATGTGATTGTTACAGGCTATGATGTGTAATCTGTGACTAGAACAGATCTTAGGACTGTACAAAATACACGATTGTTAATGTGACAAAAATATACTTTTTTTTAATTATTTGTGCAAATTAACTTTATTCAAATATAAAGAATTTAAGGCCCAAGATAAAATTGTTAGCATTTGCTTTCACGCTATAGTGCACATAGGCACAAGTACATGTACTTGATTGTTTGAGAGGTTCCCTCCCCACTGCACAATTCTTGTCCAGCTTTGTTATAGAATGAGCCCACAGAGCAGTAAGTGCAAAACCAGTGGCAGGAGCATCCCAACGACCAGTAATCGCACGTTTTTTTAACTATCAAGACCGAGACATGAACATTCCAAAAACATGGTGTTTCCTGACTTCTTCCGTTAAGAACAAAAACAGACACCAACTTTTGACTCAGCCAAAACAAATCAGTGGACCTTACACCTACAGTACATGTTAATATTCCCAGCGAAACTCAGTTCTCTATTAGGGTAAAGCACTCTTCTTCAAGACACCAGAGGAGGCATGTCCGCTTCTACAATTGGAAAGAAGGGACTGGAAAGCCAACAAAAAGCCACAAAGGCGGGGGTAGAAACCCACGACTCAGAAAATGGGGAGGGGGCTTTGCAGCGACACCACAAGCAAAAAAACACTTGGAGACTCCTTTTCCGGCAACGCAACGAGTCTCAAAGTCGGGCCTCTCAATCGGATATGGAGGGGGAGCTAACGAAGATAATAAAAAAAGACTAAAGATGACAAAAACACAGAGGGTTGTCACACCGGATTTGTCAGACCAAGATCACTCATCAGACTTAGAAAGATGCCTCCAACTGATGGTGGAAATAGCCAACATGGCGAAAGGCTCGCTAGCCAGACTTTCCTCAGACCCCAACATGGACACAGTGCCTGATAAACGAGATTACTAAGCTGACAGATGGGCCATGGCAGAGGATGAAAAGTCTACAAACCACGGACTCCCTCACCCCCTCTCTCCAAGGGACTCTTGATAGAAATTGTTCTTTCTGATGTTTTATTTTTTTTTCCTTACAGACTTAAGACTGGTTAATCAGTAAGCACTTTGGATTTTTGAGTTAGAGGGTGGGTGTTTGAACCAGGAAGGGGAGGGTTACAGACCTGTTAGGCATCATCTGCGACACAGTTGTCACGTTAATGAGAGGAGAAATGTGCATCAGAGAGGTTGGGGAGGGGGGTAGGTGGGCGGGTTATTGGGGTTCCACAGATGGGTTGAGGGATAAGATGTTTACACATGTGGAGTGGCATGGCGGAGATTGCCACATATGGAGGTCAGACATGGTCACACAGCGTAGATGAGTGGGGGTGAAACAAAAGACGATAAGAGATGCTCTATACTGACGTGGAACATAAATGGGTTAGAAAATAAGGTAAATCGGGGGTTAGTAGCCACATACGTAATGGGACTTAAACCGGATGTAGTCTTACTACAAGAGAGACACCTAGGGGGCTCCTAATGCAGTTAAAAAGCAGTCAACAAGTGACTGCGGTAACTTCTGGACCCATGCTGATGGCGTGGAAAGACGGGGACTGATGTCAGGGTGCGGCGGTAGCACCAAATAGGCACGGTGCATGTCACATCCAGTACGGACTAGGCAAGTGAATCATCACCAGCACGCGCTAGTACTGCTAAAGATTTTCCAGATCCAGTCTGATGCCTGGGGAATACTCTTATGGTAAGGAATCTGCAGCTTGGAGTTTCTATCAGCTAGGATATACTCCAATTGGTCCATAGATAAGTAGCAGGAACCCCAGGCCTAACAATTACTTTCTCTCTGACTTTTCCAGTACCTAAATATAGGAGGGCTGCATGACATCTGTTGCAGTCCGATTCATTTATTTTCTTTGAAAAGGCCCTAAGGACCTATTTATTCTAAGTCACCTTTAATTCAAAATGCGTGCTAAGAGACCTCTTGAGACAGTCTTGTTGATTACAAATGTCTGTTTCCCACAGATTCTAGAAAATACTCTTCCAGGAAACCTTTGTCACCCCAGTGTAGACCCACTTTTCAGTCCCTACAGACCAGTAGGAGACAAGCCAGTAGCAGCAATGGTGGAACATTACTAAATAGCAAAGGAATCAGTAAGGACAGAACAGACCTGCTGGCACCATATGGTGTTGCATCTTAGCTCCTCAAATATTCTTCACATCAACCCACAATTAATAATAGAAATCAGGCTAAACAGTGAGAAAGTCAAATTCTACTGGTCTGAAAAATAATATCCACAAACATCCTTCCAACAAAAATATATCTCTCCATGTGTAACAAAGAAAGCTCTCATGAATGGGAGTTCACTTGCACGGTGGCATTGAAAGGGTGCCATAGGTACAATGCAAACAAGGAAAAGACCCCTAGTTCATGTTTGTTAAGAACATATAGCCAAAACTGAGCTTCAACAGTCTCTCTCAAAGCACTGCACCTGGTGCACTACTGATAGCTATGCCAGTGGTCTTGCAGGGAACCTCAACATGGAACAAAGGATACATTCTGCTGTGACCTCTGCTTACCTTTCTAAATCTTGTTGATCAAGACTGTTGTACCTTGTGTACAGATACTTCCCAAACATTTATCTCCCCTGTCTGCCCACAAGAAATATCCTCCCTAGTCCTAGGGGGATTAAGCACTAACATCACTCAAAATACATAATGATTTTTCTGCCTTGGATGAAAAAGTTAATTACGCAACATTTGTTCCCAGAAATCACTCTCCAGCGCTGCCAGGTGGCATCAAGAAGCTTTAGCCATGACTTTTCTTCAGGATTTAATGATTTAGAAGTAGATTAAGGAACTAAACCGCTTGCTAGAGGCAGTTCCTGAAACTTTTAACACCTCAGGTGTGTGTGGAGAGGAACCAAGAGAGCATCAACAACAGTGACAAAGAAAGCACATAATATGTTTGCATACCTTGGAATATTATTAAAAAATGCATTACCATAGTACCTGAGGAGGGAGGACGGTGAGCAATTGGAAAATGAATGTATTCACTGAAAGGAAAATGTTACTTACCAGTAGACATCTGTTCTTGGCATGTGGAGCTGCAGATTTGCATGCTTTGCATACTCCTGCCATCTAGTGTTGGGTCCAGATGTTTGCCAGTTGTATTTGTTCGAAGAAGTCATTTCCAGTCATGAGACTACTCCTTTCGGTGATAGTGCGCATGGGCATCGACTCCATTGTGAGATTGTTTCCCGTCAGAGGGTGAGAATGGATTTAGTGGTATAGAAAGAGATGATCATGCTTATTTATGTAATACATAATTAAGTATATAACTGTAACTGCAACAGGTACATGGGTGCATGTGAATCTACAGCTCTACATGCCAAGAACAGATGTCTACTGGTAAGTAACATTTTCCGTTCGAGTCATGTGAACTGTAGATCACATGCTTTGCATAGACTATGCAGCAGTTTGCTCCTAAAGCGGTGGCTAACCTGTAGCTGCTGCAGTTGTTTGAAATAGTGTCTTAAGTACTGCCTGACCTACATTAGCTTGTTGTGTCGCTAACACATCTACACAGTAATGTTTAGTGAATGGGTGAGGAGTAGACCATGTTGCAGCTTTGCGTATGTCTGCAATGGGAATATTCCCTAAAAAAAGCCATAGCAGCCCCTAGTTTGCAGGTGGAATGAGCCCCAGGGGGTGTCGGTAATGTTCCTTTTGCCTTTGTAAGGCAAGTTTGACTACATTTTACAATCCACCGTGCATTGCCAGTTTTTGAAATAACATTATCCTTATGTGGTGGAGCAAAGGCCACGAATAGTTGCTTAGTGTTCCGAAAGGGTTTTGTCCTTTCAATGTAGTAAAGTAAAGCTCTCCTAACATACAATGTGTGAAGAACCCTTTCTGCCACTGAATCTTTTTGAGGGAAAAAAACTGCCAACTTAAAAGATTGGTTTATATGAAAGGCAGATACTACTTTTGGTAGAAATTTCGGATTAGTGCGAAGAACCACTCTGTCTTTGTGGAGGCGAAAAAGGGTTCTTCAATAGTTATTGCCTGTAGCTCCCCTACTCTCCTCAGCGATGTAATGGCAATGAGGAAAGCAACTTTCCAAGTGAGAAATTGTAACTCACATTTGTGTAAAGGTTCAAAGGGTGGACCCATTAACCTGGTAAGAACAATATTTAGATCCCTTGCTAGTGAAGGTAGAAGCCTGGGAGAAATTACTCTTTTTAGTCCTTCCATAAATGCTTTGATGACAGGCACTATGAAGAGTGACATGCTGTCTGTTTTGCAGATATGCAGCAAGATGTAGTCGTATGGATGTATAAGCTAGATTTGAGCGTTGTAAGTGCAACAAATAGCAAATGATATTTTGTACTGAAGAATTAAGTGGGTTGATATGGTTGTTATTGCAGTAAATAACAAACCGCTTCCATTTGGCTGCATAGCAAGCACTGGTAGTAGGTCTTCTGGCCTCTTTAATGATATGCATACAGTCTGGTGGAAGGTTTGGATAACCAAACTCTATGACTTCAGGAGCCAAATCGCACGTTTCAGCTCCATTGGATTTGGATTCAATATGTTTCCATGGCTCTGAGTGAGCAGACTTGGGGTGAGGTGTAGTTTCTGATGTGGAACTATGGAAAGCTCTTTCAGGGTTGTGAACCATGGTTGACGGGCCCATGTGGGAGCAACCAGGATCAGTGTTAGGGGTGTTTGCCTCAGCTTCCGAACATCTAATGGAAGGAGTGGGAGAGATGGAAAAGCGTAGACAAAGATTCCTGACCAAATTATCAATACGGCATTGCCTTTGGACAATACATGGCGGCGAAGCTTGGGCATTTTGCGTTCTGGTGAGTCGCAAACAGATCTATTTCCGGAAAACCCCACATTTGAAAGAATGGGAGGAGAACCTGAGGATGTAGTTCCCACTCGTGGATCTGTTCTTTTTATCTGCTGAGCAGGTCTGCTATCTGATTACTTTCTCCTGGTAGATGTTCTGCTAGGAGATCGATGTTTTTATGAATGGCTCATCAAATGGTCTGTGCAAGGCATGACAGTTGGAGAGTGTGTTTCCTCCCCCCCCCACCTCTCCCCTGTTTTTGTATATAATACATGGCTGTCATGTTGTCTGTACGGACTAAGACAGCCTTGTGTATGAGGTGGGTCTGAAAAGCTTTGAGTGCTAGGAATATTGCTAGCAGTTCCTGCTGATTGTAATGAAGCTGTTTCTGCTTCTGACTCCATAGCCCTTAAACAGTCAAGAGTTTGGACATGTGCTCACCAAACTGTTAATGATGCGTCTGCTGTTAGCACCATCTGTGGAATCGGGTCGATGAATGGCTGCCATTTGGTCAAGTTTTGTGGGTTTCACCGCTGCAGAGAGCGATGGGTGTGGCCGTCCACCAACAATAGATCTTTTAGCAGACCCTGTGATTGATTCCACTGACGGGCTAAACATTCCTGAAGGGGACGCATCTGGAGTCTTTAATGTGAAACTGTTGTGATGCAAGATGCCATCATACCGAGCAACTGCATGAATACTCTTTCTGGAAGGGAGTGGTTGGTCTGAAACTGAGAGACTAGAGCCTGAACATTGTTTATTCTGGCTGCACTCCGAAAGGCTAGGGCTTTTGGAGTATCCAAACTGGCCCCTAAGTATGTCTGAGACATGGAGGGTTGCAGATGTGACTTTAACAGATTGACTGTAAAGCCCAGACCGTGTAAGAGTCAGAGTGCTTTGTGTGTTTTGAAAACACTTTTGGTATGAGCTGGCTTTGATGAGCCAGTCGTCCAAGTACAGGAAGACATGTATATTTTGTCTTTGCAGGTGAGCTGCGACTACTGCCAGGCATTCTGTTAACACTCTGGGAGCAGTGGCGACTCCGAACGAAAGCACTTTGAATTAGTAGTGTTGTCCGTTACCACAAATCTTAGGTATTTGCGATGAACGTATGTATGTATTGGAATGTGGAAGTATGTGTCTTTTAAATCCAGAGTGGACATAAAGTCGCCTTGTTGTAGCAGAGCAAGCACCTGTTGGACAGTGACCATATGGAAGTGATCTGAATGAATGTATAGGTTTAATTCTCTGAGGTCTAATATAGGCCTGAGAGAACCATCCTTTTTTGGGAATCAGAAAGTAAAGAGAGTATACGCCTGTCCCTTGATATTGTAATGGTACCAGCTCTATAGCTCCTTTTTCTATAAGAGATTGAACCTCTTGTTTGAATAGGTGTATATGTTCTGGAGATAGTTTGTGTGTTCATGATGGAATGTTTGGAGGGTTGCCAGTAAGCTCCAGGCAATAACCAGATTGGATAATTTGTAAAAACCCCTTTGTCTGATGCAATGGTATTCCAGACTGGGAGAAATTGAGTGAGACATCCCCCGACAGGTGTTGAATGATCGAGGGAAAGAGGAGACAAGTCACAGTTTGTTTGTGGCTGGGGAAGTGTGGGGTGTGTTACCTTTCTCTCTTCCTTTGCCATGGTTTCCCGAAAACCACCGTGAAAATAACATCTTGTAAAGGGTGATTGACTATTACCTCTATATGACGTGGAGGACCCGTCGGTAGGCATGGTTTTTGAGCTTCCCCTGTAAAAGGAGCAGCAAAAGGAATCACGAATAGATGGTGTTTGTAGAGCTCCCATGGATTTAAGTACCTCAGTGTCTTTTTTCATTTTTCTAATGAAGTGTCCACTTCAGGATCAAATAAATGTTCCTATTGAAAGGTAAATTTAAAATGGAAGCTTGAACTTCTGGTTTAAATCCTGATACCCTGAGCCATGCGTGGCATAAGAGTAGGACGCTGGTGTTATTAGCGCATGAAGCAGTGTCTGCTGCCTCTAGAGCACACCTGGTTGAAGTGTTGGAAATGAGCTTCCCTTCCTGGAGGAGGTCATGAGCTTTAGCTTTATGTTCCTCAGGCAGATATTGGATCAGTTGCTCTAACTCATCATAATGAGCTCTGTCATACCTCGCTAACAGTGCTTTTGTTTTAGCAATGTGCCAATGATTAGCTGCTTGCGCTGCTACTTTTTTGACTGAGGCATCTAGTAATTTAGATTCCTTATCAGGAGGCGGGGCGTCTCCAGTTGTTTGAGAATTAGCTAGTTTACGAGCATTTGATACCACAAAAGAATATAATCTTCCATAAGATTCTTTATCTTATCAATGAGTCCCAAAGCAATATACTCTGGGAGGTCAGATTGCATAGCGCCAATTAGCCAAGAAAGTCAAGCAACACAAATCGGCCAAAGAACCAATCAATGCATGCTAGGCAGTAGAACATGGCAAATGAAGACAGCTGGCTCTTATTTATACTATACCAAAAATGGGTATAGTGTGCAGAAGGCCCAGTGGACCCAGAGAAGCTTTACAGAGGCTAAAGTAGATAATACTAATGATCTCATTTGTGGTAGTGTGGGCGAGCAGTTAGGCTTACCAGAGGGCAGTGTTAAGCATTTGTTGTACAAACAGTGGCAATAAATGAGACATTCAATGAATAAATCCGAGACCAATTAAGACAAAATAATACTTGGTTATATTGATTTTGTAGAACCACAGAATTTCGTCTCAAGAAAATACTTTTTCAATAGAAATACTTTTCAATGTAAAAAGTGGACACGGTGCAAATTTTAGACTTTGCAATGTTAACCTATGGGATGAAGAAACCATTCAGCATACATATGGATAACATTGTCTTACTAGACCATTCTTTGAGTCAATATTGGGCAAGGTTCAGTTCAGCACCAGTAGTACACCAGCGGCACAGGGGTGTCTGAATGCAGAGTGCAAGTTCGACGTCTGGCGACCAATACAAATCAGAGGGGACTGAGACAATCGGACAGTGGATGCTTACAGGTTAGTAGCAGCGGCTTGGGGTACCATTCTCTGAGGGTTAAGTCCAATACTGGGCAGGGGCCCAAGGCGGGCCCAACACTACACCCCCAGCGGCCCAGGAGCAGCAGGGTGCCAACACAGCATCGAGAGCCCAATGAAAAACAATTGGGACCGGCCAGATTGGAAATGGGCTGCAGGCTCAGGCCAGGTGGTAAGTCACAGGAAACCAACAGCAGAAGAGGTAAGTTGCGATGCCCGGGGACGTAGGGACACCCTTTGTGCTCTTCACCAAGCCCCAGGACGGACGCGTGCAGGAGTGCCTTTTGGTGCTGGAAATGGCTTTCCGGAGCAGGTCACGGTTGGGGGTCTCCGTGTAAAGGCTGTAGGCAACTTACAGGAGTCGGGACAGGTCAACTCACGTGGAGCTCAGGCTCTAGGGTGCTGGAGAACCTTGCTGGAACCGGTGGGCCAGTTGGACAAAGGTCGGAGGCGTCGGGTGCAGAGTTGGAACCGGGGGCAAGCTTCACGGTTCTTCAGGTTACACAGTCTTTACTTTGAAGATGGTTGTTTTGTGAACAGATTCACTATTCTCAGGAGATCGTGCTCTTTATCGAAGGCGGGCAGTCTTCCCAAGTTTCTGAAGGTCACTGGCTGCAAGATGAGTTGACTTTTGGTCCAAGATCGTCAAGGGCTGAAACCAGACAAGTAGGGCTAGGGTAAAGTCAGTGGTTCTCTGTAGCCTTCTCTGTTGGCGCGGCTCTGTAGTGTCTGGCTCTTCTTGGGTTGTCATGAACTGAAGTTCAGGACTCGGGGGGGGGGGGGGGGGAGGGGCTAAATACTACATATAGGGGCATTTAAAAAGAGCACCAGGTAGTAGCCAATGGGCTATTTACCTTAAGGGTGACTACACCCTCTAAATGCTCACCCCACACGGGAGGTGGGTAAATCCCTGATCCTGATTGGAGAAGTCCCACCATCATCAGGATGGTGGGTGCTTTAAGTGTACTTCACCTTGCCTCCAGCATCTGAGGGGCGAAGTTGGCAGAGGAGGGGTACAGCACCTATTCTTTCTACGTTTTCCCACCTGCCCTCCCACCAAAAAGGGGTTGAGGACAGGAAGGGGGCCTGCTCCCTCTAACAGGAGAGGCTGGGGTTACATTACAAAGATGGCAAGTCCTTTGAAGCTCCCCTCCGCGGTTGACTTTTCCTGACCAGGGGTAAGTGTGAACACATTTACCCAGGAAAGGCATTGTTCTTGGCCGAATGTGAAGGCACTCTCCCCATGAGGTCAGAACACTGTCTGGTGGTAGCAGGCTGGCTCAGGCCAGTCGATGACCACACTCAGGGTTGGTAGGTTTCAGGGGACCCGTCTTATAGGTCCTCTGTGTGCACTTTTTAATAAATCGGACACTGGAATCAGTGCAGGTTTATTATAGTGGGATGAAGCCATCATGGAGCTGTGGAACTCAGAATGATGAGTGTCCAACCCATGTGCTTACTATGGCTTCCCTGGTCACTTAGAATATCCAGGAATCTACAAGGATATTGCAGGGGCATATCTGCTAAGGTAGATATTCCTTCACAGGAGATATAGTGCACCCTACCTTAGGGCTAAGTTCTGCTAGAGGGATGTCTTACATCTCATGCAGTGTCTATGGGCATGGCACACAGAGAGGTGTCCCTTAGGGTGGCACAATTTGTGCTGCAACGCTTAGGGACCCTCTTTAACCACAAGGCCCTTGGTTTCAGAGATGCCACTCTCCAGGTCCTGTACGAGATCCAGTGCCAGTCTGGAACCCCAAAGCTGCCCAAAAAATATTCTAGTCACCCCGGGGTCCCACTCCTCCAGCGCAGTATTGTGCTCCCTCAGAGCGTGCACTTATCCAGAGTCCCAGATTTTCTGCACCTCCCGTTGAGCCTGGAGTGCCCCCACCCGCACCTCCAGGGAGGTTACCTCAGAGCCGTGGAGGTCTCCCAAGCGGCGTTTCTTCATCCCCAGCTCGGCCTCCAATTGACGCCGCACACCACAAGCGGTCCCAATACAGGCCATCCTTCATGACTGCCTTAAGAGCCTCCCAATCCATAGCTCTGTAGCTTGCGTCCCCAAAAGGGTGTCCAAATAATCAGTGGCAGAAGTCGCCAGCGCATACAGACACACAGGGTCCCCAAGGAGTTCAGATAAAATACGCCAGCTGCGTGCTCGGTGCCCCACTACTGATGAAGCACAACCAGTACATGATCTGAGAGGAATCGCCCCAAATGAGACAACCCTAGTAATCTCTGAAAGTCCACCCCAGCCACCAACATGCAGTCCAAGTGACAATAAGTGTTAAGGGTTAGGGAGTGAAAGGCATACTTTCAACCCTCTGGATGCAGGACTCGCCAACTATCATAATGGTCGCAAGGGATGAGGTGCCTTGCTTAGGTGGATAACGGATCCCATCTCCTTCCAGGACACAGTTGTAATCCCCCGCTGGGAACACCAAAGTCTAAATGCCATCTTCCTGAATGCGGTGGAAGGAATGCTTGTCATCAATATTAGGCACATAAATATTCAGGAGAGTGATGGCCTGATCATCCAGCGTACCCTGGAGCAGAAGATAACACCCGCTCTAGATCTGCCTTACTATATGTGTGCTGAAATGGGACCCCTAGGTGCAATTTAAATGGCTACCCCCGGGCATAAGAGGAGTATGTAGCTGAGAACAACTGACCCCTCCATTTCTTCCCAAACATTTGTGATTCGTCCACCATTAAGTGCGTTTCTTGTAGACCGGCTATCTCCACACAGTGGCCCCGGAAGAACCCAATACCTCTTAGAAAAGCCTTTCAAGCACATAACATTCTAAGTTAAGATATCTGTACATTTAGCCATGCAGAAATGCAATAACGTCTGTGGTTACGACCTCAATACCCTCCCCAGCCATCTGCCGTTAAGATACATCCCAGGTGACTGGCAGGTAGAACACAACTGCTAATATGCACCGCAACCAATAACTTGCACTCCATAACTGGTAGGAGCATCAAGCAATGCACCACGCCCCAACTTCCCCCACCCCAGATAGGCAGTACATAAACAATAACATATACTGCATATCCATCTTGATCAATGCTGCCAGGACCAACAGCCTAAACCTAGGACCCAAAAACATGGCCTATCACTGAGCATGGATAAGAAAGCACCCCTAACCCTGCAGCAGTATTTTTCCGTACCTAGAACAAAACAGACATATCTGCTCAACGGATATAAGATCAAAGAGCTCCATCACCTTTTTGGGAACGGCATCAAGCAGCACCCAGGGAGGAAGAAGAAAAGGAGGAGAGAGAGAGAACATGAGAAAGGTTGCAAATACACATAAATGAGAACATCTCAAGTAGCATAATCTCTCTTGCCCAGCACTGGCTACAAATCGGGCCTGCTAGGAACTTTATGTTAACTCCCATCACTTTCAGGGTGTACACTGGTCTCTTGGAAGGTTTACTGTGGACTTGTTCGCCATTCTCTTGCACCATCATTTTGCTGTCTAAAGTTTCTTCTCTGTCCACTGTCTTGTCAGTTGTTGTCTCATGCAAAACCTAAGCCGCTTGCACTCTTTTGTCCCTATTATCTGTACATTCTGACTGACTGTGTTGTTTACAGATACGGCACTCTTTTTTCAAAGGCTGGACATCCTTTGTAATACACTACATGTAATCACTTCCACACTTGTAGACCTAGTTTGACTCATTTTCTTTGTTTGTCCAAGTTTCCTTTGTGCGGTTTACTGTTAGTGAAACATACTTCACTACTTTTCATTTATCACCTCGTCTATTAATGTTGCGCCTCCCATAACCCAAAAATGTTCTTGAATGAGTCTGCAGTTTGTATTAACCATTAGCTGGTGTCTAATAGTCTCATCAGATGTGGCAGCAAAATTGCATTTACATGAAAGTCTCCTCAAAGCCATCGATAACTTGTCAAAACTTTCATTTTCTATTTGACATCCTGTATAGAAATGAAATCTTTCAAGTGTTTTGCGGACAGCAGCTTTGAATCATTCTACTAGCCTTAACACTGCGTCCTCAAATTCATCACTGTAATTTTGACCATATGGGGAGGATGTAATAAAATGCATTTTCTTCTTTCTACAGACATTCCAGTGCATCAATTGTGGTAAGGTATATGGAAAAACTCCTCCTTGTATTTTTCCACCCCAATGGAGGTTTTCCTTTATTCTGTAGACATTTGTTTGCACTGCCAAACTGCACGATAAGCATGAGCTATGCCAAGCAATTTGGTTTGGACAAAAAACAAATAGTAAGGACAGCTGCATATTATGTTGCAGGCTAATAAGTAAGTGTGTTTCAACTGGCGTATAAAGATGAAGCAGTGCCAACAATCCTTACTGATGATTACCCGTGGCAAGGAAATATAATGAAATCGTTTTCACATGTGATTTGAATCAACTGTTCTGGTAAGCAAATGTCAGCTATGGTGCTTATGAGAACGGTAAGACAGCACTTAAAAAGTATTATCTACTTCGCTGGAATGCATATTTCCATTGGTAAACAGTGAGATTCAAAACGTCATCTCAAAACAGGAATAAGGCTTGAAATGCCACAGCTGGTTGCAGTAGTGTTGTCTATGAGAGGTAGAAAAGTTGAGATGGGCGGTCGAAGGACGGGTTGTTTCTAGAGTGGGAGGGCCACAAATGCATGAAGACTCTGGCACCTAAGAAAAGGCATGGTTCAATCCTGGGATGTGCCTGCAGAAACTGGGTTTGTCACAGGTAAGTAGTATTAACCCCACAGTGCCTGCAATAAAAAATGAACATGCTCCACTGTCCTTACCCAACCTCTGAGTATGAGATCGCAACAGCTGGAATTCGGATCCTCATCGCCAACAAAATAATAACTTCAAACTTGATGAGGTGAGTTGTGAAAACAAGAGCTTATTAACCATTAACAGAAATGAGCATTGCCGAATGCAATTAAGGGTGACCAAGACGGGGAGTGAAAGGGAAAAGGTGGAACAGGCCAACAGTAGGAACATGATAGAAATATGATGTACACATGGTAATAATACAAGTGTATGATGGATAAAAACGGAGAAATGGAAATGGTCTGAAGTTCTCCAACATTTGGCATGAAATGATTGTCACCAACAAAACTGTATTTACTATATTCAAGGTATACAGTTTAACTGGACAACTGTGCACTGTCTTGGCTGGGGATGCCATGAAGAAAGTTAACACAAGATTCAAATACCACTGGACAACAAATGGACAGGTTTGGGAGACACATGGAAACAAACAGGGCAACCAAATAGCTCCTAACCGTAGTCACGGACAGACCCTGCTGCCTAAACAATGTAAATCACAGGAGATTGAAAAGGCAGCATTTAATAGGCTCTAGTCCTTCTGACTCACATCACTGAACAAACTGATTCCAGCAACCTGTGTAGTTTTTGCACTATTTGGCTGCAAACTACTTCCAAAAATATAACGTGGAAAAATTGAAAATTAATATTATACTTACACATCTTACTAAATTGTGAAAAAGTGAACAGTCATGCTTTCCTCATTATAGTCACCGTACCACATGGCAATTCAGTCTAATCTGTACGCCCTGAGGCAATGCACAAATTCAGGGCATACAACCCCATTTTGCAGATTTGCCACCATGTGGCCAGTCTGGCATACATTTATTCCACAGAGATAAGTTTGTAAACTAGGCATCAGCCGACTGTAGTCTTCCTCACTGAGTGAATGGGCATTTCAATCAGTAGAGAGCATAAGGAGTCCAAGTATTGGTTTAACAAAGTATCACACCGCAGCAAAAGTCCAAAATAAGGGTCAAATAAAAACAAAAAACTTGGTGACCATGTCAGACCATATGGAATTACTCCGATTACAGGCCATAAACATGCCAGATCAAAAGCTTCATCAGGTAAAGAACACTTACCTTTTCTATGAGAAGCTTCTTGCTCATTGTCACACAGCGGTTTAACCGTTCCTTGTATTTTTCCAGCATTTTCTTCTGTTCATCCACCTGCCGCCTCAAGTCACAGTTCATCTAAACAAAGAAGAAAACTTGTGTGTTCACAAAGTGTTTCATAGGAGTTATTAAACCTTAGGCTTTGTTTATAAATTCTATCTACAGAAAGCATCTGCATTGTAAGTGATAAAACAATGACTAGCTAGGTAGATCTTTCCCGGGAAATATCAGTATTTTTGAAACGTGAATAAGTATAATTTCAAGTCACAAAGTATTTACATTGACAATGTATCTGCAGCAATATCACCAAGATCAGTGGGCATGCCTCAATTAACAAGCATCTTTTCTGTGCATAGCAATAATGACCTTAAGCACCCTCCCGATAGTGCAGTTCTTGGTGCACAGGATCTCAAAAAATGAGAGAAATCAGCAGTTACTGGCAGTACCACCTTTGTTGGTTTTGTATGCATTTATGAGTGTTCTGCTGTACACTTGGGTAACATGCACACCCTCTGCATGGTACCCAAGTTATTTTGGAATCTGGACGCTCTTAGTTCTAGGATTCTTGAGAGTGAACTAAAGTGGTCTATTGATATTTTATTTGGCCGAGTTTTATATTGTTTAGAGGCAAATATGGATAGTTATGTGTTCATCTAAAATAGTACAAACCTAACTGCAAAGCAACTGGTATTCCACACTAATTGAAACTTTGCACTCTGTTTGGAAGACCAAATTACTCCCTTTCGGCATTTGACTCTGTATGGTAACGAAGCAAAGCAGTTAAGGCATACTTTTAGGGTCAGTAGGCATTATGAGGAAGCCTTATTGACTTTTAATTATCAGGTTGTTGCTTGTTTTTGTCGCAGATTCACATGCTGCACATTCTCCAGCCAACTAGCACGGGGTGTGGAAAACTGCAATCTGTTTTCATACATCATTGTTCAACCATCAGGCATAAAGCAAATGAATCATCCCTCAGACTTCACCTCTGATCAGTTTCCCCTCTCTGTGGAATGCATCTATGTTCCAATGAAAGCCATTTGATACCTTGTCACCCATAAACCCCAGGTGTGAAGGTCATACATTATTCTCTAATACACAAACTGTACAACAACCCTAACAAGCAATTAATATTGTCAGTTGGTATTCTATTTGTCTACTGTTTATTCACTTGCTGGGAATTCATTGCATAAAGAGCATCTTCACCGCCATTAAATCAACAGTTGCAAAGTTTGAAATTATGTCTAACACTATTTGCACCACTTCTCTGAACAGTAAACCACATTACCACCTTGAAAAGGTGAGAAAGAGATCTGTCCCTTGGGAAAGCCAAGGAATCCAATTTATGTGTAAAATGTAATTTGGATAGACCCTGAAGTTCACAATTCAGTGATTGATAGCATGTATGAATGTGAAAGCACTACCCATCCAGGCAAGACAAATTTGGAATTGGATCGACACTGATGATTTTGAGCAAGTGCCTTTGATCAGCACAGGACATGATGGCCCTAGGTATATCTAAGGTGCATAATGACAACTGAGCTACTGGCTGTAAATAGTGAAGAAAGTCAGCAATTAAATTGCCTGAAATGGAATGGTGAAACTGCAATGGGCAGAGACTATGGGTGTGTGTATATAATACTATCCTCTTCTTGTGAATCTGCGAATATGGGTCATCTATACCTAATCGCTACGGGGCGTGGCTGGATGCCTACGTAGACGGGAGCGGACCTCGGAGGTCCAACCGCGGAATCCCCCATCCCGGCAGTATCTTGAGCCCCAGCCCCTCTATAAAATAGAGGAATTTGTCGCTGAAGCCTCCCGGAGCAAGTCGACGCGGTGCCGAGAGACAATTTTCAGCAAAACACTGAAAAAAGAGAGGCTGACCGTGAAAGAAACCTGGGGTTCGACAGGCAAAATGGCGCCCACAACACAGATCTGACGCGAACGCCAGTCACCCAGCAGTGAAGGAGGCGCGAGGAGGCCCGTAAAGATCACTCGCTGTGCTGAGTGGGAGTGCCCAAACTGATGTGTCAACCAAGAGGCCCACATTGCTAGACATTATGGAGGCCATCACGGCATCCCAAGAGGCACTCGAAACGAAAATCGAGCCATTGGCACCGACCTCAGCTTCCTAAAAGATCACAGCCACTGAGAGAAAAGGGTAACCAGCACGGAAAAAGTGATTGCGGACATCCCAACAGGTAACAGAGCAAAAGAAAACTTTCACAGAAGTGGTAGGGAAAATAAAGATCCTGGAGGCATGCGCGTCAGACAGCGAAGGGAGGTTGCGCCAAAATAATCTGTGCATAGTCGGAGTGTCGGAGAAGGAAGAAGAGGACGACATGGACTGGCTCAAGTGGGAAGTGGCCCCAGAATGACTGTCGCAGTTGTAAACACTTGAGAGGGGCATAGAGTACCAGCTAGGTCCCACAAACCAGGAGCTCTGCCAACGCCAATAATAGCTCGCCTGCCCCACTTCAGAGACAGGGATCATATCCTGAACTGGCCCGACAGTTGAAAGACTTACAAATAGGGAACAGTAAAGTGATGGTGTTCCCGGATTTCACCGGGGAAGTACGGAGGCAAAGAACCACGTTCCTGGCGGTGAAAACGAAGCTGCGATAGCTCCAGCTTCCATACAAAATTATTATTCCCAGCCAGACTACATGTAGTTGGGTCCACCGGCGTACAGTTTTCCCAGACACCCCAAGAGGCCTGGGATTGGCTTGACGCTGGACCGGGACAAAGATAGAGAGGTGGCTCGCCAGGGTCAGCGGCAGCAGATAGCGAAACGAGTCGTGGAAAGATCAGGGCACCGACCACGTCAGAAGTCCGGACTGAGCGAGACAAGGTCATCAGGGGGGTGGCAGAACTTAGCCAATCAGGGTCCAGCCCTAGATCAGATAGGAGTGGTCAAGGAAGATGGCCGATTGGAGAGCTCCCCAACAACGAGCGCAGTGGAGGATTCAGTGACAGAGTTGCCAAAAGTAACGCCCAATACCGCTGACGAGATGGGCTGACTGAGTAGTCAAGGCCCAAGAGCGGCAGATATTGGCGGATCATATGCTTTGGATAACAAGCATTGGCATAGCCAATAGGTCTCGCCTTTGGGACCTTAAAAGTGTTTTTGCCATGCAACAGTTGATGTTGTTGCTCCAAGGATATTGTGCTGCATAACTAAATACTTATAAGGTCCCAAAAGCGAGACCTATTGGCTATGCCAATATTTTTTTAACTTCTGCGCCACGGTCCCTCACTCCAGAGATGGGGTCTGTGGTCCTGCCACACATGTGGGGCTTTAGAGGGCAGAGGTCACACAGGTCTGCACATGCAGAACCCCACCCAAGCTAACTCAGTCTCGGAAACCAGCTCTCGCACTCAACTGTCTGCAGTTCCTTGAAGGTTCCACTCAAACCTAGTCATAAAATGTGAATATCACTCTTCCATTGTCATTCTAGAACTCGTTACCCCAACAGCTCTTGTATTACCAATTCTTCCTTGAAGAGATACATTGTTAGCTTCCACGCTGGTCACCAAAAGCATCGGACGGATGGAAGCACACACACGCACCATATTCCAGAAACAGGATATCCAATAGATGAATGAGGTCATCGCTCTTTGAAAGTAAATAACAAAGGCTTCTTTTACCCGAGATCGCAGCAGATTATTAATAAAAGCTCCTTTCTTTCCCTATAATAAAATATTTAGGAGCATCCAAGGCCAGTTGCCAGTTGGTGTTAATACAGGAATGACTGGGTCTGTGTCCCCCACAATTTCAGATCCCAACTAGGGTTGACATTGCACCAGGCTCACCACAAACGTTTCCTCCCTAATGTTAGAAGGGATAGTTAACATCCCACTTCTTATACCCATAGTTCAGTTTCCTAAACATTTAATAACATTATTTTATCTAATTTTGACCCAAATCAAATTGGAAATGAACGGTGCCATACAGTGGCGTTCCTAGAATGTGGCATTTTGGGTGGGCTGCCTTCAGTTACCAAACTCCTTTCCTCCGATATCTCGCAAACAGTACACATTTTAGCAGAGACACAAAGACTAGGAGAAATGATATGAGATATGGACGTATTTTCGATTTTGTATTTATTTGGCAGAAGATTAAAAGAGTCTTGTCTAAAGAGCCCAGCTTATGGTAGAGATAGAACTGCAAAACTAACGAATATCTGTTTGGAGAGAGATTTTTTTTTTTTATTCTTTGGATGGGTTGGAACTGAATGAAGAGCACAGACGAACAAAATAAGACAAAATCCAATCGCATGGTCTGAACTATAATCTAAAGTACACAATTTAAGTTCATGGAGAGTATGCAGCGGCATGCGCGGACTGAAACCTTGCATGAAATGTTGATCAGTCTCCTCCTTGCATTGAAATGTCTGTATGAAGATAGCAGCACGTGAGACTAGGCTATGTAGCTTAAGTTTCATGCTAAGTGTGTACTGTTACAATTACTACACTCTTACTGACCATGTACTAACTACTGTTTTTGAAAGTGCTAATCTTGAAGGGCAAGAGTAGAGTTATAGTAATATTCACCATTCTTGGCCAAATATCCAGAATCATTTATTTTTCACAATTCTAGCATTGCATGTACTTACTAGATCATTCACGTCTATGGATGAGATGATTGTCCAAAGAGCTCAATCAAATGGTAAAGATTTTAGCATTTGAATGAGATAAGCAAACTGCAATCTCTAGATATTCTCTCTGGATAAGGATTCCAACAGATATTTGGTTATTGTTGTCACGCTGTCCCACTTTCATTTAAAAGGTGCAGTAAAAACCCCTACAAAAGTTTTCAATATAGGACTTACGTTTTCACTACACCAGCTCAGTACACGTTTTTTGCTCCAAGTACCAGTGTTTTATTACTTTTAACTCATCAGTAGATTATTTAGATTGTTTCCTATGGCTGCCCCTATTTAGCATGCCTGTGAGATGTTCACCTGTTGCTCTTGGGTGAAACCTAAACAGCAATTACTCTGGAATCAGGGCTGGTGGTCTCTTTAGCAAGGCTGTCTGTATCCATCACATGCATGTGAGTTGCACAACTGCTGCTCATTGGGGGACCATTTAGATCACATATGCCATGACTGCCTGTGTCCCATGAATACCGGGGTCTGCTCCAAAGTGGGTTCCTCAGAGGCCCTTTGCACAGGCATAGCAATAAGCATAAAGCTTTCTGCATTCCATTCCTCTATTATTTTCCTCTTGTTACATGTTTAAGCACAGCACTCCCTTGACAAGGTTTATAGCCCACTATGGTCAGTCATGCAGGACATCAATATACTTTTCACCTTCTAATACAACAATTTTCCAGGTAAGCACAACCCAATAGTGTAGCATGCTACTCATGTGCCAATGCATTTTGGCACCTTTACAGGTTATGAAGGGCTAACTAAATGTTTTTACAATATAATGCTGGTACTATATTATGACCACTGCATTGACTGTTAATATTTATATTGAGAGTTAAGCTAGCATTGGAGAATAGTGGTACAGCAAGAATATTCAAACATTTTATCAGCAGTGGCTGCCGGGAGCTGCCACGTTGCCATGCGACACCATAAGTGAGAGATCTTGATTTCACAATGTAAACCTCAAAGAATACACTTGTTTCATTCATATACCATTAAATACTACCTTGATTCACGAAAGATTACATGATGGAGCTCTATGAACCCGTGAAGTTTAGATAAAAAAATTAAATACACTGAGGTCAGTAGAGACTATAAGGCCAGATAGCAAAATTACCTTTTTTCTAAACAGAAACAAGGATGGTTTCACAAAACAGAGAACCTTTTTTTTGTACACTGGGTGGAAAGAAGTTGACCCCCTGCCAGGTTCACCAGGCTACACCTGAGGAAGCTCCTAAACAAAACGTGTCTGTGGACATAGACTGGGCAAAGTCCGTTTCTCAGACTGCAAACCAGAGGATTAATGGGAAATTATTCAAGGTTTTTACTGCACCTCATAAATTTCCAAACTATCATTCTTAAAAGGACATGGCGCGCCTCTATCTGTAGTGTTTTACCCCATATTGCTTTTAAATATTTCTAAAGTTACAGCATTTATCTAGTTCAAGAGTTACTCCTTGTATACGGATTGTGTTTTTCCAAAGACTGTAAACAAGAGATGGGCTCTTTCAGCAGGTTACATTCGCTACACAGTCAGGCTGCAATTCCTTCTGGCATGAATATATCCAATCTGGCACAAACTCATGTTTGCATCCGAGTCAGTCGCAAATTGCTCAGACCAGGGATTTTGCAACGTCCATTTCAGCCAAGTGAAACCTGATGCAGATCGGCTAAGCATATACAGCAAATGTGCGATTTGCAAACCTCGGAATGGAGAAACATATACAATGTTCGTGTCTTATTCCCCATTCAGACTTGCAAAAAGCAGAAAAAGCTGCAGAGTGCTCCCCGTTAAATACCAAGCCCCGTGCAATCGGATTTTACGGCTGCATAATTTGCACCCGAGAGGTGCAGTTTGCGACTGCATTGAAATGTGGACATCAGCATTTCTCGCTTTTCCGAGATTGCTACATGAGAGTAAACCATGCAGTCTACAGAGATGGGAGACACCTTCAACAACCTCATCAATGCCCAAAGCAGGACTTATGTTGTGTACCAGCAATCGTGCCCTAAACAGTCTTTATCTCTTACCCAATTCTAAATCCAACCATGTTCATGCACAATACAGGATTCTGCACTCAATACATAAAGTCACCGCTAAATCAAGTACGTAGTTCCCAAACTGTTGCATCTTACCTGGAGCTCCTCGAAGGCTTCATCAATACTGATCACCTGGTGCTGCTCATGGAAGGACGGCTCATCACAGAAGAAGCAGACCACGGTCCGATCAGTCAGGCAGAAGAGTTTGACCTTTTCGTGGTGCTTACACGGAAAGGAGCTCCTCTGAGCATTGAGGATGGCATCAAGAGGGAAGGCAGCGTACCGCTCGACAATGTTGGAAAGCTTCAGGCTGGGTGAGAGAGTGGGTACAGCAAACGTCCTACGGCACTCGGGGCAATCCCGGGTGACTTGGTGCTCTTGCTAGCTCCAGTGCTCTGTGATGCACTTGCGGCAGAAGTAGTGCTCGCAGCCAAAGCTCACAGGGTCCTGGTAGATGCTCAGGCAGATAGAGCAAAGCAGTTCATCCTTTAAGCAGCACGGCATCATCAAGGCGAAAATTTGACCCGATTAAGACGCTAACGGCAGCTAGCAGACAATACCTGGTCCCAAAAGTAGCTTCCTTCACCTACAATGATGAAAATTAACTACGATTTGCATAAATATTAAATAAAACCACCAACTATGTCTGTTGTTCATACTGGGGAAATTAAATCCCTGCTATTCACATCGCAATGAACATAAGCTGATAAAATGGATGGAAAACAAACACCAGCTGTGACGCATTTGCAAAAAATAACATGACAATTATGCAGAAATAGCTTTTCTTGTTTGATATATGCTTCGACCGCGGTTTATTTTTCTCCACAAATAACATGTTACATTTATATTTTGCTCTACCTGTGCTGCTTTTCTGATAAGAAATGAGGAATCAGAGTTTGCCTCCAACGTCGTTTCCCGATTCATATTAGTAAAATGCCGAACACGTATTTCTTCCAATATGGCGCAAACCCACCACATATAGTATTTTGTTCCGATTCGTTTTTAATCCTAATGCAAAAATCTTCACGTTTTACGCACTACAGCATTTGTTGTGTCTAGCATGTAATCTAAAGCAAGTGTAAAATAGCATTTACTCGATTTTTGCTCCAGTGGAAAGTTTATAAAGTCTGATCTTAGGTCTGTGTGATAATAAAGTATCTGTTCGCTGTTTGGTTTCGCCGATCAGCCCTTTCCGATCCTCTGGGAATGTGATTTTAAGTCGATAAATTACAACTTTGAATAGAAAAGGTATATAACCACCTCCAGGCACTTTCATAGCTTAAGTCTCCAAGCGCTTGTGACCGGAAGCGCGTTAGGTCATCAGCGCCTAGAGGCCAAAATGGACGTTAGAGTGCTATATGAGTGTTCTTTAGTGGGTTAGTAATTCCCAGATTAGTTTTGCAGCTTAACGAGATGTGCCGCTGTCTCGTGGTAGGTGTCAGTGTATTATGTCTCTTAGGAGCACTTCACATCAAAACACTGGCTTCTTGGCACTTTATTTTTTCTTCAGATCTTTTTCAGACACGCAAAGGTTCTTTTCCTCGGGGGAAAGTGTTTATGTCAGGAAGCACGGCCTCGTATCAGTGGAACAGATATGGGTATCCATGAAAAGTATTACTCGGCTTACCTTAAATGAGCAGTACAATAAAATAAAAATTTGTGGTCGAACGTGAACGGGTTATTCTGTCTCGCGCAAACTCCCGGCCGAGCCGGGATGCGTACCTCGAAACCGTGTGTGAACCTTTTTCAGAACTCGAAGCCTACGTTCTATCGGATGGCACATAACAGTGGAATGTGCTCACAAAAACAAGGAATTTGTTTTCTAAGTTTGGCCGTCACTACCAACTGTACTTTTCAAATCCTAGAAGATGGATCGGTCTTTAACACGTGCCTAGCGCTAAAATGCTCCCCATTCCCAACAGCGCTAGAGAAACACTTACATGTAATAAAGCTATATTCTCGGCCGGTGCTAAGCCTTTCGTCCTCGCGATGTGCACACATTATTAAAACAAGCACGAAAGTGAAAGCTCATTGAGGCAGGCAACGTTTAATGAGCCTCGACAGAAACCCACATGGCGGCTGCTCGCGTGAACACAAGCGCTAGGCCACCAAAAGCCTGTGGCAGCACTTTGAAAACCCACACACTAAATTTCTTGCAGAGCAGCACATGCAATGGCTCAGCGAGACCTAAAAAATGACACTGAATCGATAGAGAAGGGGGACTATAGCAGGCACCGTTACAGAAATAAGGGGAGAGGGGCTGAGGGGACCATTTGCTGTTATTCGAGGAATTATGGACTGGAGCCTCTTGGGACTGGGTGGCAGCCACTACACCCACACAATCAGAACAGCTGTAGTGTTTGGATGGGAGGGGGGGTTACTTCTACCTATCCTGGGGAAGAGAAGTTGGGTATTTAAGTTGTTTTAGGGATGTTTCATTGGGACCACGTGTGTCGAGGGTAAGCTTCTAGATAGGACAAGCTCAGAGTCCATCCAATGGGACCCAGCTTAGACTACAGGTGTATTTCCTGGAATGTGCGAGTGATGCACTCCATGATAAATACATAAACTGCATGCTTTTTTAGTGCGCAGAGGAGTACAAATTGCAATGCTGCAGGAGAGACACAAATGCAAAAGAGGGCGCTGCATTATTTATTTATTTATTTGCATATTTATATAGCGCAAACTCGACCCGAAGGTATTGGAGCGCTTTATATAGCACCGTATTTACATTACACATTCAGGCATGGGCAGATTAAATGATTTGCCCAGAATCACAGGATGTGGACGCGACCTCGAGGCTCGAACCCTAGTTTCCAGCACCAAAGTCAGCAGCGTAGCCGACGGACCACACCCTCTCCCCTCTCCCTATTGAAGTGCCGCTGGTGGGGGCAGGTATATTACACGAACTGCTCCGCATTCGCCAGAGGTGTGTTGGTGAGAGCAGGAGTACCTTTCCAATGTACCAAAGAGTTCTTAGACCCGGAAGGGCGGTACGTGGTGGTAACTGATAAGCTAGACGGGAGAGATATAACAATAAGGAGTATTTATGCCCCAAACATAGAACAAGCCTCTTTCCTGGCAGCTCTTTCTAGAACACTGGCGTATGCACTGACTGGGTCAGTACTTCTGGGGGTACACTACAATAGCGTTGAAGATGTCAATCTTGACCTGTCTCACCCTCCATTGCCAGACTCACCAGTGGGTAGAGCAGCAGTGGCAAGGAGAAACTGGCAACAGCAGTGGGGGTTGACAGATTCCTGGAGGGCGCAACATTCTGGTGAAAGGGACTCATTCTTCTCTCATATGCATGAATTACACGTTAGGCTGGATGCCATTCTCTGCACTCCAGATGTTCATGAATGCGTACAAACTAGTGAATATCTGGCACGCACAATCTCAGACCATAATGCCCTACTGATTAGCCTCAACTAGGCTAGGTCAAAAGAGAAAGGACCGGGGAACCCTACTCACTAACGGAACCAGGGTAATGGTTATATAAGGGGAAACAACGGTTCCTGTGGACTCATAAAAAATGATTCAAGCAATATAATTTGCACTCTCGCAATAAAAAGAGGGTAGAATAATGTCAGAGGGCAAGGAATCACCAACACATTTGTACAATGATGACTTGTTTTATAAACACAGACTTATTATATACATTGTTTAAATTTACAATAGAACAGATATTGGTGCACTGTTTCCCAAAGTGAAAAATAGAACCTAATCGTAAGTGACAGGGTGTATATTTATATACAAGGTTTCCATAAATCTTAAAAGGCGACCATTCTTGTATAATTTCTTTGTAAACAGCAACTGTATATAATAATACGCGCTGGGCAATGGTTCGCTCTTTCAGCTTGTCGACGGCGTTTCGACCCTCTATCAGTACGGGGTCTCCTCAGGACTAGTGATGCAGGGACATCTGGATTGCTTAATGTGAACTAGTGATGTGCCACATGTGAGAAGTGAAAGGGTATTACTCACAAGAGGACCTGTCCGGGTACTCAATGTGAGGAAAGGCTGGCAGTCAGGGGTACGGTTTGGACGACCGGCTCTTTACATAAACTCGCTATAGCCATAGCGGTATGGTTATTCCCTGGTAAGCTCTGGAAACAGTGACAATGCACTGTGTAGGTCTGGATGATATTCTGTGCGCGAAGAATCACAGCATCTGTATTCCCAAGCTGCGTGAGTCAGCTTCAAGGACGGTACAATGACCTCAACTGGGCTAGGGTCAGACCGTGCATCCCCAAGTGGTGCCTCCGACCGGAGACAGGACTAGAGGGATTCCAGGCTACGATATGTACAGCTACTGAACAATATTTTGTAGCAAATATGGGAACAGCCTCAAGCCCTATAACAGAGTTGGAGGCTTTCAAGGTGGTGCTTAGGGGCAGGTGCATTTCCAAAATGGTAGGGATGAGAACTCTTTTGAATGACACATTAAACGCAGAGCAACGGCTGCGAAATATCGAACGGGAAAGGCCAGAAAATGTGGGAAAACAAGTTGAGTTACTGGAGGCTAGGGAAGAGGTGGCGGGTCATGTTGAGAGATTGCGCTGCTTCGACTACAAGAATTATATAACGAGGGCTCATGCTGAACGAGACAAGCCAGGGGCTCTACTGGCATGGATGGGTAATGCGGCCAAGAGGGGAACAGTCATCCTGGAAATGAAAGACGACCAGGGAGAGACTTGGCATCAGAAATCACAAAAAAGAGGGACAAGGGAATAAGCTTTCTGTGACTCCTCTCCCAAAACGTATACCTCACCAAAGAGAGAAGGACTAAGAAAAGAAGAGAAACTAAAGAGCAAGACCAAGAGTTCTATTCCTGCTCCCACTTCTCACTATATACTGATACTGCTTAAACAAGGAAAGGGAACAAAATAAAGAAGGAAAAAGTTTTATTTTCTTAATACAACCCACACACACTTTTCAGTGTCATGCTTCATCATAGGGCTGCATCAGACATCCAGGCACAGATTAACACGGACGGAGCGCAAAAGATTTTTTTAGAATATATAGTGCGATAAGGGAAGCAAAAAGTGTATGAAAATAAGAAAATAGGCAAAGGGAAAAGTGCTCCCTCAAGAAGGGATCATCAAGTGCAGACAGGTGCAAGTAAAACTATCTCAGAGGATACCAAAAGTTACCTTTATTGTCAGTTCTCCTCGATAGGATTAAAATACCAAGAAAAATAGGGGATATATAGGGAAGATCAATAGCCCCATACCCCAACTGCAATAACCAACATGTTTCGGCCTAGACAATGCCTCCAAAGGTCACGGCGGCCTTCATCAGGGTGTGGATGGCTTCAATTATTATAGTTTCACCCCTCACTGGGGTCTTCACTTCGCCTTCTACTTATTACATAGAGATCCTCATTTACCGAGTTTACAAGCTAACTGCCAAACCCGGGACCGTCATGTGATCGTGGTCTTATCGTCACACTTACTCCAAAGACGGTGGACCCAGACTGGGGGAGGACCAAAGATGAAACCACGTCAGTTGTTCAGCACAACGAAGAGAATATATAAGGAAGTACTGGTCCCTACAGTAGATTAGACTCCCAGACAAAAAGTGGAGAACCCTACTGATTATTGGGTTTGAAACGCGTCGACCTTGGTAAATCCCAATAAGTACATTTAGCATAGAAAGAAAATATCCCCGGTTGTTTACCGAATAGATCACAAGCAGTAAGAATTGAATACATCTAAGTCTCGAAACATACGGGGAATCTGTTAACTAAAAGCACTGTTTGGGACATGCCCAAAAGAGTTGGTTGAAAAAAGTACAAACAAGAGTGCACAACCTAATAGGGCATATCTGTAGTATCTTCTTTGTATTTTTGTTTTTTGAATTTGTCCAGTTTGTTAGCAATTTATTGTTATATGTTGGTAGCGTTCATTTGTTGGGTGTTCAATTGATATGTTGAAAGAAATCGTCACATATTAATTGTTTTGTATAATATTTGGATGTGGTATTTCATAATAAATTATGTGTAATGTAGTGTATGTGTAAAAAATAATGAAAATAAAAAGGGTTTCAAAATATGATTTTATAAAAATAAACAAAAGATATTGAAACAGAGTTTCTAGGTTGCACTAAGTGGCTAAAATGCGCCTAAATGGAAAATAAGAAGGCAAACCAATATATCAATATTGGCGTTCAGGTTTTTGTTTCATGTTAATATGTAGTAACAGCAGGGGGGCCATTTAAATAGGTTACTTGCTTGTATAGGAGACTGAGCTTGGCGACACTCTCTTCCTTCAATGAACTACAACAGAAATGGTAAGAGGACCTGGGGGAACCAATAGAGGAGAAAGAATGGGGTGAACTAACAGAGCGGGTCAGCAAGATTACTAGGAATGCTAGATTCCAGCTAGTAAATTTCTGTGTCTTTCAAAGGGCGTACCTCTCCCCAGGGCGTATTAACAAGTACTTCAACACGACAGAGGCGGCTTGTCCCCGTTGTGGGGAGGAGGGTGCAGAGTTTTTACATAGGTTTTGGAACTGCCCGGAGATAGGGAACTTCTGGAAGGAGGTGACGGAAATACTCACAGAAATAACGGAAAAAGAGGTGAGCATGACTCCAGGATACTGCCTGCTACATATATTCCCACCTACCTCCGAGAGTAAGATCAAGAGTAAATTTCAGGACCTGGG
This sequence comes from Triturus cristatus, assembly GCF_964204655.1. NCBI lineage: Eukaryota > Metazoa > Chordata > Amphibia > Caudata > Salamandridae > Triturus > Triturus cristatus. Next base: position 162,331,448 of record NC_140579.1, read on the forward strand.
TCTAATACTGGCAAAAAGAGACATCACCAGTCTCTGGAAAATAAGGGGCGGCCCCCATATAGGTAGATGGAGAGGAGAGTTTGTGCGCTGGACAGAATACGAGGGAACGGTGAGGTTCAGGGAAGCCAGACACAATGGGAGTGAGAAGGCGTTAGGAGCAGCCAGGGCATGGGAAGCGCTAGCAGCACACTTTAAGCAGCTTGAGGATACCCCAGAAGAAGACTGTTTAGAGGCTCTGCAGGAGGATGAATCATAAAATACTCTGATACAACAGCATGGAAGGGGTAGAAAGGGGTAGAAAGAGAGGGCGGAGCGTCCAGATCACGGAAGCATAAAGGGAGAATACAGAGTTGAATACCTGAGCAGAGGATCCTAGAGAACAGACCGGAGAGGAATTTTTAAGCACAGTAACTCAAGACAGGCCTGGGGGGAGGAGGGAGTTAAGGGGAGGGTTGCCATTTAGCGAGTAGACGCAACAAATTCCAAATGGGTTGTTATACTATGTGCCAAATATTACAACTCTTGAGGAAATGTCATCGGAACACAGAGATTGATTGAACAGTAATGGAACGATTACCAAGAGAATATTCATACCTATCTTAGGCCCATACAAATGTTTGTATTTTTATATTTCATAAATGCCTAATAAAGTTTGTTAAAAAAAGATCTATACCTAATCGCTTTCAGAGCAGGTCAGAGGCCAAATAAAAAACATTGGCTTAATTGGATTAAATTCCACTGCCAAGATGGGAAAGCAAATGACAGGATTCTGCTTTCATACTTCCATAACAGTACCCTAAATATGGACGTTACCCATTATGTAGGTAAGCTGCCACCTGCTAAACACAAACTGAGTTGTATGCGAACACTGACTATTTTAAGTGTAACTAAGTACTGAACCGAATATTAGTCACAGGCAAGTTTAGGTAACCAAACTACAACCTTGGGTGCTATATCACCAGCTTGAGTGACAGAGGAAGAATGTAATACACTCTGGCTTCTTGTAGAATGAGAATAGTGCACTAAGATAAATTTATTAAATGATCTATCAGCATTTCCAGGAGAAAAGAGACCTCATAAGGGCAGGGCAGTACAAATGAAATTGTTACTTTGGTATAGGAGTAGTCTTGCAGCTTGAAGATTTGTCAGGATTCACAAGCTGTGCATTATTCCAACATCAGTGATTGGGTCTGGCATTGTCTTTCTATTCTCTTCTTCTTTTCGTGGGTTTTGTGTCGTCGAGCACCCCAGAAGTTTCTGCTCATGGTTGCCATCATCAGATTCCCCTCCTCCCCGGTTTTTCTCTGGTGGCTTGATCTTCCACTTTACTGTAGATTCCTTCATCTAATCGGTCACCCTCATCTCTGAGGAGGCGGGCAGGGCGCCTGTGAGTCCAGGAAACTCATCAAGCTGCAAAATGACTCCCACATGTACAGAACAAGTTATTTTGCAACACATAAATCTTTTCTGGATTCAAATGCTATGTACTGATTTCGTAGCCGTATCTGTCTCCTTAGGGAGGCTGTGGTGAAATGGGCTTAAACTTGCATCAGGTGTTTTAGTACTCTTTGTCCAACCTGAGGTTCTCGGTGTATTTGAATGCCCACACAGTAGTGTTTTGTAAGTGTGTATGGAAGACTATGTAGTCACCATACATGCTGACTTTAACTAGCGCCTAGACGCCCTTGGGCATTTGTGCGCTTTATAAATGTATAAATCAAATTAAATCTAGCAAGGCCAGAGTTGCTCCCTTTTCCCTTCGGAATGCACCCTTTGTTTTTCTTCTGGCAGCTTTCCTACTTGTTTCTAAAACGTATGAATTGTCTAACTATCCATCATGACATGGTTCCCTTGGACTCTTGTTTACTTGTGCAAAGGAATCAAATAACTGATTTCCTTTCCTTGGTCATGTTTCCACAAGGTAGTAAATGACTGCTCTCTATACATGCATGTGCACGGCTCCTTCAGAGTGCGTATTTCGATCCTGGAAGAAAGGTGGTAGTTGCACAATCTGAATAACATGAAACTGCTACACCAAATTGCAGCTTTGACCTTATGAATTTGCAAGTGAAGTTCTAGAATGGAAAGGGCTTGACGTTTGCCGACCCCTACATAGTAAAGTGATGGCTACTAGAAAAGCTGTCTTTAGTGTTAGGAACTGGAGTTCAGTTTTGTGCTCTGGTTCGATCTGCTCCCAAATTAGTTGAGTGAGGACTGCATTTAGGTTCCACGTGGGTGTTGACCTTGGCCGAACTACCCTTTTTGCTCCTTCTAGGAACATCTTTAGGACATGTAGGTTAAATAGCGAACAGGTGAACTTTGAGTGATGTGGATGTTAGGTTTTCGTCTAGCAAGTGGGTTACATATACAAGGACTTTCACGCTTTCAGTTCGATTATTGACAAAACCCTGTCTTTTGCACCTGTGGATAGAACTGTTCAACTTTTCGGTGTAAATCTTGCGAATACTTGGTCTTTTGGCTTCCTTGAGGATCTTCATGGTTCTCTGAGGAAGACAGAAGCCAGATGGCCAAGCTGTGACTGGCTGGCTCTTCGTGGCAGACCTGTCACCACTGAATAGTGAGTAGGTCTTGTGCTGCTGGGAGGCTAATATTTGCTCCCCACAAGATCTCCACTAGGTGTATGAACCATGTTTATCTGGCTCACTGTGGGATATTAGGATTACCACCATGTTTGATTGGCCTGATTTGTCTATTACCATTGGAATCGGTGGAAAGTTGTACACATATTTCTTTGAACAGTTTATCGACAGGCCATTTCCCTTGGATGGGTGGTGTGGAAATCTGGAATAAAAGTTTAAGCATTTAGCATTTTTTTAGGTTTGCAAACAGATCTAGGTCCGGTTTGTCCTATATGAGAAAAACAGCATCCAGCATTTGATTTATCTCCCACTCATGGGATGCCTTCTCTTGTCTGCTTAGCTTGTCCATTTGTACGTTTTGAATGTCTGGTAGGTGTACTGCTACCAGGGTTGCTTTCCTTTGAGTCACCGATTTGCACATGTTCTAAACTTGTTTTGTTAAGGTCAAACATAGCGGTTGTCTTGCCTGCTTGGATTAGCACAATCTTAACTTTACATGCATCTGGAAGGCCCACAGAGCAAGAAACATAGTCTTGACATCAAGCAGGTTTCGGTGTGTGACTGCCACTTTCAGGCTCCATAGGCACCAGATTCTGAGGTTCCTTATATGTGCCCCCTCTCCTGTGTGGAATTCATCTGTGGTAATGGTAACAAATGGAGCTGGTGATCTGAAACGTCTCCCCAAAGTAACATGATTTGTGCTCCACCATTTTAGCAACTTCTGAATCCCTTATGTAACAACCACTAGATCCTCCCTTCTCCACATGGCCTGTGAACATTTGTTCTGCAACCGTTCCTGGAATGGGAACATATGCAGTCTGGCAAGTACAATGAGCAGGACACAGAATGCCATTAGCTTCATTATCAATCTCACTGTCAGACACTGCCCCATCTAGTAGAGGTGAGTTCCGACTACAATGCCTTGATTCTTTTGGGTATTGGATAAGATCTTGCTTTTCTTGAAATTAGTGCCGCTCCCAAGAATAGTCTTCTTCTTGTGGAATAGGAGAGGATTTTAATAGGTTTATTGAAAAACCAAGTCTGTGCAGTATGTTTTTTTACTGTGTGAATATTCTCCTGACATTGGTGTCGTACAGTTGCTTTCACCAAGCAATCACTCAAGTAGGGATAACGTGTATACCTTGCCTCACTAAGGTGTGCAGCTACTGCCACAAGGCATTTCGTAAAGACCCTTGGGCAAAGGGTAACACCTTTAACTGGTAATGTACCGTGTCTACGACAAATCTGAAATATTTCCTCTGCCTGTGATTTATTGGAATGTGCAGACAGGTGTCTCAAAGGTATACCATGGCCATATAGTCCTATTTTTAGGAGTAGAATGATATCCTGCAATACTGCCCTCTAGAAGCATTTAGTTTGTATGCACCTGTTTAGAATCATCCTAAAGGACTGATCTGTTTTTGGTACAAGCAAGCAGGATGAGTAGACTAATTTAATGAGTTCTTTTTGGGGACTCTTTCTATTGTAAGTTTTTGACTAGCACCTTTACCCTCCTGGCGCAGTTGGAATAATTCTTCCAGTGAAAGTGCTCTCTCTATCTAGGTGGTATAGAAGGTGACTTTTTGAGAGGCGTAATGAAATAGCCATGCTTTATGATTTTCAGTATCAACTTGTTTGTGGTTACTGACCCCTTTCGTGCCCCTACTGGTGCTCTGAGCTGGAGGTTAGCGTGGATAGAGTCACTTGCTTGTTGGCCAGATCCTTTTAGGGCTTGCCCTCTTACCCCGCCTCTTCCTTGAAAGAGCTGTAGTGGATGGTATTGCCTTAGGGATGTTGGGACCTGTGGTGGTGTGAGCTGCCAAACCCTGGTTGTTGTGGGGCTGTTCCGTGCTGGAAAAACCCAATGTTGGACAGAGTTTTTCTCAGCCATGACCTCTCCTCTTGCAGGTTTCCCGAAACCACACTGCTTTTGTTGTTTCATTATCTTCCTTAATCAGCTGTAAGGCTTCATGCCCCACCTGGCCAAAGAGGGAGTCACCTGTGAAGATAATCTGAATGGCTTAAAGCCAGACACTCCTAGCCATTGCTGACTGATTTCTAGCGTAACCTGTGTGTAGCGCTTGCGCTTTTTTGAGCGTTTTATATTTGGAACTTCTGGCCTTAGGCTCTTTTAAATCTTCCTTGTTTTGTATTTAATTTAAAAATTGTTTGTATTACTCCCTGGTTTTACATATTAGGTCCCCTACTTGCACCATAAATTGTATTACTCACCGCTGTTGGGCGGGCCCATCTCCCGGTCTCATTCTGGACGTTAGGTCGCCATCTTGGGAGTGCTACGTGACGAGCGTGTAGCTCGGACGCTCTAGCTGTCCGAGGTACGATAGACGCTCTAAAAGGGAGTCATGCCTCCGCACAGCGGACTCGCGCAGCGGGTTCGCCGGACTTCCGCCGGAGTTACGCCTGAGTTCAGCCCGTCTGCGCCCGTCCGCGCTGAGGACGGGCTGATGAGCGGGCTGGTCGCAGAGATCTCCTATTACTCGCAATATACAGTGAGGAAATACTCATTAGGTGAGCTGCTAGCTCTTAGACCACTGCCCCTAGCGTGCCACTTCTGTCTCTCCCCTGAGGGCCTGAGACGGTCTTCCACATGCCGCTCGTGTGGGGTGGTGCTGTTTCCACCTAACGTAGTTAGGAGGGTTTCTCCAACCTCCTTAGTTGTGAGAACCACTACTCAATCCAGAAAGGGTTTTATGATTAACGCCAGGTCGCTTATTAAGAATAATATAGCGTTCCATGAATTTGTGACCGACAGGCAACCGGATTGGGTATTTGTCACGGAAACATGGGCGTACGAATCTTCCGGACATGACCTAATATTAGCGACTCCTGAGGGCTTTACGATCTATAGACAGGATAGAGTGGGACGTAGAGGGGCTGGCAATTTTGTGTAGAGCCCCTCTCTCCTGTACGACAAACTCTTTCTGAGCCCTCTGACTCCGAGGCTATGTATTTTTGCATTTCGCTCTCTCCAACAGCTTCTTTTACTGGCATTCTTGTCTACAGACCTCCTGGTCCTAGAGCCACTTTCTGCTCCGACCCATTTCGAATTTTAGAGCCATACTTCGGTAAATCGCAGATTACTATTCTTGGGGATCTAAACTTCCATCTGGATGATCTGGGAGCAAGGGATACTTCTCAGCTGATTGATTCGCTGGAAGCCTGTGAGTTCAGCCAGCTGGTGAAAAGCCCTACTCATCGAGTGGGCCATATACTAGACGGGGTTTTCACTAACTACTCTAGACTCTCAGCTGGCTCTCCTATTCCCTTGGCCTGGTCGGACCATCTGGCAGTACCCCTTGAATCTATAATCCTGGGTGAAGAGCCCCGCAGTTGTGCCTCCAGCAATAGAGATGGAAAAGAAGTTATAAAAATGTCACCACTGAAGCCCTCGCTCCTTTTATAAGAGGCTCTAGGGCACAACCTTTACGAGATGTTGATGAGGCGGCTCAGGAGCTTGCCGACTCCATTACCAGAGCGGTTGACGTGCTTGCTCCCGCCTCTTTGCGATATGTGGCTCGGCGGAAACCCTCAGCGCCCTGGTTCACAGAATCTTTAAGACTCCTAAGACAAACCTGTAGAGCCAAGGAGAGGAAATGGCGTAAGTCATGGGATCCTTCTGACAGAGATGACCATAAACGGATGTTACGAACCTATAAAGTTAGTGTGATTAAAGAGAAACAGGACTATTTATCGAACCTGACGGTCTCCCTTTCTTCGTCCAAAGAACTGTTCAAAATAGTTGACTCTTTATGTTCTCTTCAGACTCCTGACCCAGTTGAGAACTCACAGGAGCTATGTAACAACATCATAGAGTATCCGCCCAGACCATCTGAGTATTACGTCATAAACCCAGGGTCCAAAACAAAAAATGCAACATTAAGTCACACAGCGTGTGACAAAGACAGGCCACAAGGTCGAGAAAACCTGGCCGTAAGGGCCAGCAAATCACAGGAGACCAGACATGAGGCGGTAGACTGCTGAATCGGCATGACAATCAAAACAGTCCACACCACTAAATGGCAGATCCCGCAGAGCGTCCCGAACGTTCTTGGGAAAACGACTATCGCGCAGCCAAGCATGGCAGCGCAAAGCAACCGACTGGGCCATTGCTCTACTAACAGTCGGAACCGTCCAGGGCAGATCGAATGGAGAATTGTGCCAATCCGAGGCCATCAAGAAGAAGACAATTCAAGTCAGCTCGGGGCCCTTCTGGAAGAGAGGGAAGGAGGAGCTCAACCAAGTCCCAAAGGGCAAAGGAAGCACGTGCGAACACGCAAGATGTGTTTAGGGCTCCGATGCCCGCACTAGCGGAGGCAAAAATATTGCGCCCACATGTCTCCAGCCACCGAGACTCCCTAGTGGGAGGAAGCAACAGCAGAGCAAAAGAAGGCTACAAGGCGAAAGCCACCTGGAAAACTAGACCCTGAGCCCTAGGGTGAAGAGACAAGCAAACGGATCGTCTGGGGCCGGGCGATTCTGGCGAGCTATTGCTCTATCCACAGGGTCACCAGAGGCCCAGGCACCAAGCATGATTATCAAACAAGGACCCGCCAAGGAGCAGTAAAGGCTCCACGTCCACAGGCTCCATGTGTAGGTGATCCAGTAAAGGATCAGTGGGTAGGTAAACCCCAGGTGGCTGCAAGCGGAGAATATCTGCAGCCCTGCGAATAGCTCTCGCAAAGGCCGCACTAGCCTCCGTCGCAAGCCTGGGAGGAGACAACAAACGGTCGGTCAGGGACGGTTGAAGGCTAACCCGACCACTAGAAAATAAAGGCTGAGCAGCTTGGTGTTGATCCAAAGGCCAAGGAACACTAGGCACTTGCACCAAGGGGCTGTGAGACGACCCTGAGCTTGGTGAGCCCAATGGGTGCACCTCCTCCACCAATAGAGGAGCCGCTGGCGCAATGACGGCTGGACGTCGAGAACCTCCAGAGGAGAGTCGATCCGGGCGAGGATGGACGGCGACTCGACCTCCACCGGCGGGGAGGAAGGAAATCGACAGGGCGTCAAACCCGGTGCCACAGTCGACATCAGCGCAGGAAGCCGCACGGGGCCTTGCGTTGACTGGACGGGCGGACTAGACCGGGCCGTGTCCCGTCGACGTCATACCGACTTCGCGGTCAGAGTCGATGCACTCAGCAGGTGCAGATGACAAAGCCGGTGGCGATGACCCGACATGAGTGCCTTCCTCCTCTGTGGGACCCGTAGGCGCACCAGGGAGAGGGGGAAACCCAAAGAAAGACTGGAGAGCGTTTGAATAGGCCTCCATTTGGGACTGTGTCGCACCGACACCAGGGAAGAGTGGGAATGGAGGAGACTGCAGGGCACCAGTGCCTGGCAAGGACCGAGAGCAGCAGACCCCAGTGTCACGTTTTCGGGACGACGACCTCCGCGACTTACGCTTGTCCTTACCCGTCTCCTAACGGCATCCGCGGGAACTGCCCCATGAGCGGGCCCGGTCCCTAGAGGGAGATAGGCGGCATGAAGGCGCAGGACCGGACATCCGGGCAGCCAGCAGCTTCATAGAACGCACCCGGAGGGACTTAGGTTTCATCCGTTGACAGGCTTCACACTCTTCGGAGTCGTGGTGCACAGCCAGGCACCACATACAAATTGCGTGCGGATCCGTGACAGACATTTTCCGTTTGCAGGACTCACACGCCTTCAAGCCCGAAGGCATCTCACACTGTTCCATGGCGCCAAAAACGTCGCAAAAAAATGCCTTGAAAACAGGCCAAGAAACCGCTGGTTTTCCTGGACACGCGTTGGGATGTGGAAACTAAGAAAACGGACGACAGCGCGCCAGGAGGGGCATATATGGCTCCACTGACGTTATGTCCGTGGATGACGTCAGGGGGGGAGCCGTGCGGCGCCGCCCCCCGGTACGCAGAGGTGCTGCGCCGTAAAGTTTTCCGGATCCAGTTGGACATCTGGGGATATTCTAAGTTAAGGAATCTGCGGCTAGATGTCTCTATCAGATCTAAAAAAAAAACCTTTCAAGACTCCTACCTCCTCTATACCTCTTGGCTCACCCCAAACCCAATTTTACTAAAATGATCTCCCAAACAATCTAATCTAAATTAATCTTTCATTTGTACATCCATCTCTCCTTTTACTCATCCCAAACTCATCTTACTACTATAATCTTCCAAATAACACTTCCTTCTTCTATCCCTCCATTATCCCATTCAATCCAACTAACGGACTAGCATATCCCCTGCTCAAATTAACTCACATTTCCCTATATTAATACACCACAAATCTTTTTGGGTTTCGGAGTAGCGTGCTACTCCCAAAAAAGCCATTCGACTCCTTAAGTAGTAAACGCTATATAAACACAATTACAATTATTTACTCCAAGATGAGTCAGTATGACACAACCCCACAGGATTCACAACATCTGGTTAATGAAGGATGTTCAATCAGCATGAAATACATGACTTCAGATTATTTTAGAAGGCATCTTTTCAAGAAGCAGCACATTACACACAAGTGTGATTGTGCAAACCTCTTGACAAGAGATTAAAAATGTACTATAGGTTGAATGTCCCAGACCACTCCATGATGATCAAGGTTCACAAGCCAGAGGTTGACTTGAAGATGTCTACTTTCAAGAGCAGTTTCAAGAGATCTCTAGAAAGAGATTGTTCCTGGAAAGAATGTCAAATTAGCTTTTACACAAATATGGCCTCCAACAAACGATGCCATATAGACAAAACAGAATAGTTTGCTGATAAACATTGAAGCACAAATCACTGCTACTCAGGGTAGAGCCTAAATTAGGAGATCTACCCATTTCTAAGCAAGGCAAGATGCCCAGGGATGTCTATATGTTCATGTATTCAAAAAGAAACTGGGAACATTAGTGAGTATTGTTACAGCACCGGACACGAAGGAAATGATCATTTACTTATTATCATTTGCAGTCTTGATATAGCACATCATGTCCATGAAGGTGTTAAGCTGTGTAGGAAGCTGGCTCTGTATAATCTATACCAAAGTCAGGTATTACTGTGCACAGAGTCCAGTGGAACCCCAAAGCTAGGCAGAGGTAAAGTTAGATAGCACCTCACTCTATCTGTGGTAGTGTGGTCGAGCAGTAAGGCAGTATCAGAGGAGAGTGTTAAGCATTTGTTGTACACACTCAAGTCAGCAAATGAATTCACACACTCAAAGACTGAACTTCAGAACAATTGTTTTTTTATGAAAATATTCTTTTAGTTATTTTATTTTCTAGAACCAAGCAAACCTGGCACAGGTAAACAATAAATACTTCACAGTAGTAATGGAGTTTGTAAATAGTTTGATTTGTAATTGTTTTGACTTACAATATATTTGCAGAGAAATGCAATACTTTATAAGTACAGTACATAGGCTTGAATGTTCTTTTCAGTAAAATTCCAGATAAGTTACTTTTTAGATTACTTTTCTTACTCAGAGTAGTATACCTGGCTACTACTCTGGGACATTTCCTGTAAACAGGTAAGGAAAATCGTTTTGGTTAAATAGCACAATTAAAAAAAAATTCTTTGCAAGAAAAACAGTCAATGTTATCCTACGGAGGAGAGGAAAATGCTACTTACCCAGTATGCATCTGTTCTTCGCATATAAAGCTGTAGATTCATATGCATTAGCATAGATCGCCATCTGGTGTTGGGCCCGGATGTTTGCAATTTGTTTTTTCTTCGGAGAAGTCTTTGTAGTCACGAGGTAGGTGACTCCTCCCTTTGGTGATAGTGTGCATGGGTATCGACTCCATCCCCAGATTGTTTTGCCGTGAGGGTTGATGATAGAGTTAATAAGAGTAGTAAGAGATGTCCATGTATAGTGTATCTAAGTAAGATAATACTGCAACAGATAAAGGTACCCGGGGAGGTGGCTGGGTGCATATGAATCTACAGCTTTAGATGCCAATAACAGATGCATACTGGATAAGTAGCATTTTCCGTTGGAGGCATATGAGCTGTAGATCATATGCGTTCGCATAGACTTTATAGACTTTATGTTCCTAGCGGTGGCTAACCTGTATCTGTTGCAGTGGTTTGAAATAGTGTTCTTAAAACTGCCTGGCCCACACTAGCTTGTTGTTTTGCTAACACATCTACACAATAGTGTTTTGTGAATGTGTGTGGTGTAGGCCATGTTGCAGCTTTACAGATGTCATCTAAGGGTATGTTCCCTGAAAATGCAATAGAAGTCCCTAGTTTGCGTGTAGAGTGCGCTCTAGGGGGAATTTTTAAGGTGTGTTTAGCCTTGAGGTAGCATATTTGGATGCATTTAACTATCCAATGTGCAATACCTGCTTTTGAAATGGGATTGCCTTTATGTGGTGGGGAAAAGGCAACGAAGAGTTGTTTAGTTTTCCTAAAAGATTTGGTACTTTCAATATAATAAAGGATAGCTCTTTTTACATCTAATGTGTGAAGAGCACGTTCAGCTACGGAGTATTGTTGAGGAAAAAACACAGGTAACTCTACGGACTGGTTGAGGTGAAAAGCCGAAACTATTTTTGGTAAAAATTTTGGGTTAGGCCTAAGAACCACTTTATTGTGGGGAATTTGTAAAAATGGTTCTTGTATTGTTAGTGCCAGGAGCTCACCAACTCTTCTAAGAAATGTGATAGCTATAAGGAAGGCTACTTTCCAAGTGAGAAACTATAGTTGGGGGCGCTAGCGAGCCCGCAGCAAAATGTCCGCACACTAGTGCAGCTCTGCTGGTCAGGGCAGTAATCCATTCAATATCCTGTGTTCCTCGGTGGACTTCGGCATTAAGCAGCAGCATACCTGATTCCCCTGACTGCGGGCAAAGGATTGCGGGGCTGAGCGCCTCCGATGGCTCATCTTGTCTCCCGAGTTCGTGAGGACCCTCTGGCTGTGTACCCGGAGCTGTAATGGCGGCGCGCGCCTTCTGACCGACGCGCCTGCACGCTGTGGCTGTGAACTGCTGGGCTGCACTCTGACGGAGCGGAGTTGCTTGCGCTCTTTGACAGGCGCGGAGATATATGATCCGTGACCTGTGTGCGGGAGGCGGCTAACGGCGCTGCCACTGGGGCCTGCCTTCCCCCGGGTGAGTGGACGTCGGCGCGGCTCTGCTGCCGGGGGCTCTTGCAGCGGCTGCCGGTGCTGGGAGCGGCGCTGCTGCGGGGCTCCCGGTTGTGGCGCAGTGGCGCTCTTCCTCGGGGCGGCTTCCTGGGGTGTCTCTTGTGCTGCCTTCTGTCGGCCTCCCCCGCGCTGCACGCTCGGGCGCTGCGGGACCCTGCTGGGGAGAGCGGTGAGCCTCCCACCCTGGACTCACGCTGCACTATCGAGCGGCCGCCATTTTGAAGCCTCATCCTGAGAGGGAGGCCTGCTACCTGCCTGTCTGGCTGTTATTCTACAAGACTGTAACCAGCTGCTCCGCGGTCTTCTTGGTGGCGATCTGTCTAGGCCTATTAAGAGATATTGATGTACTGGCCTGCCACTAACTATCAAGCCATTACAAAAAATGGGGATTTCCCAAGAAAATCAGGGACCTGGGAATCGAATTAATACAACAAACAATGGTCCTGACTCAATACTTAGCGAATCAGCAGTATGTCATCCAGTTAGTTCTTTGTTCAATTTAGAGCTAAATAACATTTCGCAAAGCTCAAAAAACTCAATTTTGACACTTCACCATGAAGCGATACAACATCCACTATTTGATTGAGCGATATTTATTTGATTTTTTACAACAATTTTTGATTATATAAAGTTCGGCGCATGGTTGCTCCAGAGGGAACGTGCATAAGATAAGGGTGCTGAGAAGTGAATGTGTAAGGAGAGAAATTTCAGAGAGCAATAAAGAATTAAGATAAGTAACAAAATACACGGTTTACAATTCACCGTACAAAGTGTCCTGGTCACGTGTCAACGAATACAGTCACAATTTTATGTACAGAATCCAATTCATATTTTAGCACGTTGGGTGAGGGACGTGTACCAGGCTCATTTATGAGGGGGTGTCGACGTTTCGACCCGTCTTGGGGTACAAAGGTAATTTGATGCCTTGACCATGCGGGTCTTCTTCAGGACAACAAGGGAAGAGGGGCAACCTGACGAAGTCCTCAGCTTGGCTTAAGGGTCTAGCGTGAATCCAGGGGTGGTTCAAACTATCAAGGGCATACTAGTGCACAGTGACCAGTCCGCCTGGTGGTATTTTCTGGAGACTGCCTTGGCGCTATTCTATTGACAGCTGGTGATCACGACGCTGTGTCTCTTTAGGTGGGACTTGGATGGACCTCCGAATCTGACATCTCCTGCACTCCGGTTGGAATAGTTGGACAAAGGCCCTCATATAGCGCATTGAAGCGGACCCTGCTTGTCGTCGGCTACCTGGGCCGCACCCCCTGTCAGCATGGGCAAACAGGATAGGCAGGTACAATCCAAACTGTCTTTTAACTCCAAGTGATCTAACAAGTCCACCTCGCAAGCCATGTCGGATACAGAGACTGAGGGTGAGGTCAATGGCCTTAGTAAACTCAAGCAGATGATGTCTGTATTGCAGCAAAGCTTACATACGATTGATAGCAAAATAGACACACTCAACCTTCGTATGGATAACATAGCCTCCAAATTAGATAAGCATGGGGCGCGCCTAACGGAAGCGGAACAACGCATTTCGAACACCGAAGACCAGGTTAAAAATCTTTCCAAGTCCTGTGCGCAGATGGAAAAACTACTCTCGGTGATCAATGCGAAGAACGAGGACTTGGAAGCTAGGTCTAGGCACAATAATCTGCGCATTATTGGGGTGCCTGAATCCACCAATATCGTGAGAATGGAGCTGTACATTGAGGACATGCTTCGGTCATTGTTTGGTGCGGAGAGCTTTTCCAGCATGCTTGTGGTCGAGAGTGCACATCGATCCTTGGCGCCTCGCCCGGTTCCCGGGGCTCCTCCGCGTCCGATCATTGCCAAGTTCCCTTATTATAGAGATCGTGATGTGGCACTCCGGATGTCTAGGGAAATGGGCACTACGACATATTGAGGCACAGAGGTGCAGCTCTTTCCGGACTTCACGGCGTGAGTTTCCGCCGATAAAAAAAGAAGTTGCAGGTGCTGAAAGTCCAGTATGCAATGGTCTATCCGGCCCGGCTCAAGATTCAACATGGCAGCAAGCACAGAATAATTACTACTCTGAAGGACGCTATGCTCTTTGTCAAACAGCTAGAGCACAGGGCCGCATCGAGGGCGGAGGGTGACGCAGCGGACAGTGAGGATTGAAGCGGCTACGGCGCTATGGTAGACTGACTCTGTTGCTGTGGTCTACAATGCACTGGAGTAAGATCTGGCGTGTCTCATGCATGCAATGTTATGCAGTTATGCTTTTTTATTATTTCCTTATTATCCTTTTTCTCAATGGTTGCAGTTTGTCCCTGCATTCTGTAGTAACCACTAGCCATTGGACCTGTGGTGTGTATTTACTTTATTTGAGACCATTAATGACTGGTTGTTGCTGGTTGCTTTTGCACTAGCCCTGTTGGGGGCGCTTATACATGCACGGGACTGAGCTTTAAACTCCAGAGCATGGCTTTTGCTGAAATAGTGTTGTGTTAATCCATGTGCAATTAACCTTTGGATGTACGAACTGATAATATCATATTGCTGCATATGGTATATGACTGTCTAGGGTTGGACGTGATATGGGCTGGGATGGGGGCTGTAATGCATCAGGCTGGGCATCTCTGGGTGTCGGGGTGGTTAATGCTGCCTGTCTTGGTGGTTGCCTGCAAGTTCTGAGCTCCTATGTTTTTCTACGTACACTTGTTTTGAGGCACCATGGTATGGTCTGTACTGCTGGGGAGGACACATGGGTATGGCCCTGGCCCCCCTTCATTCCAACGAGGGGGTATCTGGGCTGCTGGCGACCTCAACAGGGGTACACCTCAAATGGTTCTAAGTTTGTTATTAGGGTATGAGCAGGTTTTCTGCTTGTGGTGGGCGGAGGGTTTTTTTTTTTTAGAGGGGAAAGTTTCTTCTACCGGGGCTGCTGGGCATGATTGGGATTACTGTGTGGGTGGAGGGGGTGGTTGGGGGTTTGTTTTCCTGCAATCCTTTGCGACTGAGAATACATGGTACATGGATGACGTGGAACGTCAGGGGCCTCAATAATCAGAAAGACCAGGCAGGTGCTGGCCTACCTGGATAGACATGTGCAGGTGGCGTTTCTTCAAGAAACGCATTTGACAAAGCAGGCGGCAGACAAGATAGCCACGAAATGGGCGGAGGCAAAATGGGCATCATCCTACTCCTCCTATGCGAGGGGTGTCATGATTTTGATACGCAAGGGCTATCCCTTTTCATCGAGGCATGTGGACGTAGAAGCTAATGGTAGATACATAATTTTCCAGGGGCGGTTGTGCGGCATGATGTTGACTCTGCTTAATGTATATGGTCCTAATGTCGACGACCCTGAGTTCTTTGCTGAGATCTGGAACAAACTACATAGGTTGCAGCCGGCCCCTATTATTTGTGGGGAGACCCACACTTGGACCGTCATTCCGTGGTGGAGCCTGTAGTTAAGAGAGCTGCACAGGCAGTTCGGGATGGCATGCAAGACCTCTCGCTCATAGATATTTGGAGGCTTAGGCATCCTGGGTGGAGGGAGGGCACCTGTCATTCTTACGCAAGTCAATCTTGGTAGCGTCTCAACTATTGGTTGGTTACAGATGAGGTGAGCTCAATGATCACTGCTGTGCACCATTTACCCAGAACACTCTTGGGTCACTACCCGGCTTTATTTCAACTGCTGATTCGCTCATACACGATGGCGCAGTTTCAATGGCGGTTACAGGCCACAGCATTGCAAGATCAGGTGTTCCGGGAGGGGGTAAGGGAAGCCATTATACATTACTTTGCTGACAATGTCGGCTCGGTTGACAAGTTAAGTACAGTATGGGAAGCGTTTAAGGTGACCATCCGAGGAGTGTGTATAGGATTGCACGCGGGGGTACTTAAATCACTGCGGGGATCAATGGCCCGGTTAGAACAAGATCTGATAGCACTAGAAAGTCAATACGAGGCAATGTTTGACAGTCAGCTCTTGGCGACCATACGCGTTAAAGTAACAGAATATATTGAACTAGCAGACTCGGAGGTCAAGCATGTGTCGCGTCGGTGGGAGGCCAGATATTATGGTGAGGGCGGCAGGCCGGGTAGGGCTCTAGCAGCTAAGCTCACAGGCTCGTGGGCAAAAGTAGTATGGTCCAGGCTATTGAGGATGGAGATGCTAGGTATTGTAACAGTGCGAGTATCCTTAATGTCTTTGTACAGTATTACACTGATATGTACCGAGCTAGGCAGACGGCAGAGGAGGATGAAATAGCACAATACCTGGAAGATATTGCCCTGGTGTGGCTGTCGAAACAGCAACAAGACTTTTTAATGCATCCTATAACGCCTGGCGAGATTCGCGATGCGATCCGTGCTTTACCCAATGGCAAAGCTACAGGCACGGATGGGCTCCCCGCGGAGTTCTATAAGGAATACATTGATCTACTAGTGCCACACTTACAAGCTGTGTTTGAGGATGCCTATGAGCAGAAGACCCTACCTGACACACTGCAAGAAGCACTGATTGTCACTTTATTGAAACCTGGGAAAGACGCTGACAGGTGTGAGTCCTATAGGCTGCTCTCATTAATGAACAAAGACGTTAAAATACTTGCAAAGGTGCTAGCCACGAGGCTGCAGCTATTGTTGCCTGTCATGGTGCTGCCGGACCAATCGGGGTTTGTCCCAGCGCGGTCCACAGCCTTTAATTTGTGCACATTATTTGCAGTTTTACACCTGCTGGAGCCCACATTGCCTGCTGTGGCGGTCCTTTTGGACGCCGCGAAGGCATTCGACTCCATCTCATGGCGGTATATGATAGCGGTATTACATCGTATGGGTGTGCCATATGTTTATACGAACTGGGTTAAGTTATTGTATGAAAACCCCGTGGCCCGGGTGAATGGTAGGACCTCTGAGCAATTTCCAATTCGGCGTAGAACACGACAGGGTTGTCCACTGTCGCCTATTCTTTTTGCGATAGTGCTGGAGCCCTTGGCTTGTATACTGCGGCAGCGTCATGCCAAAGCAGCATTGCGTTTCCATCAAAGGCCATTGGCAGTTTCCATGTACGCTGATGACATGGTTTTATATGTGCGCAAACTGGCAGTATACCTGAACAGCTCATAAGG
Source organism: Triturus cristatus (assembly GCF_964204655.1). Taxonomy (NCBI): domain Eukaryota; kingdom Metazoa; phylum Chordata; class Amphibia; order Caudata; family Salamandridae; genus Triturus; species Triturus cristatus. The sequence goes on from NC_140579.1 coordinate 162,348,272, forward strand.
GAATATGTGAGGTTTGAATGGCACTCCGGTCTAGGGATAAACTGGAATAAATCAGTAGTGCTCTCTTTGACTGCCTCCACCAGGCAGTTTGAGTTGGGCTTTCCTTTGATGTGGAGTGATGACCCTGTTAAATATTTGGGAGTGTGGGTGCACAGGGATCCGCAGTGCGTCCTTCGTGAAAACTATGGCACGGCGTTCACCCGACTTGAGGAACAGGTCGCTCGATGGATACATCTTCCGTTGACGTTTGCGGATCGTGTGGCCCTAATTAAAATGATAGTTTTACCTAAATTTTTATATCTATTCACCACCATACCCATTATTTTGAATTTGCATTTCTTTGCCACACTCCGCGGCTTATTGATTACGCTGGTCTGGGGAGGGAAGAAACCACATGTTAGATGGGAGGTCTTGACAAGGTCTTATGAACAGGGAGGTTTCCGTGTGCCGGATATGCATTTATATTACCTATGTGCCCAAGAGCAGTACGCCTTTTACTGGCAGGCTGCACCGCCGTATACGCCGCATGTAGCAGTTGAGGCTGGAGCGGTGCGACCAGTACCGTTGAAGGCGATGATAGTGAACAATACTACCGTGTTTGAGAAAGGCGAAATAGATACTGTACAGTGTACCACACATGCTTGGCAGGAACTTGGGAAACACGCTGCGAGATTGCCATTGTATGCAACGTCCATGCCACTTCTGTATCATGAGGGAATATCGTTATCTAGTGAGCTGGATTCACTCTCAGTTTTGCGTAAAGGGTGAGTCTGCACTATGGGTGACGTTTACCCTGCTGGCAAATTTATTGACCTTCAGACATTTGTAGGGGATGAGTCCAGGCCTGCCATGGCGACGTTTGTATACAGTCGCTTGAGAGCTGCGGTTCGGGCGTGGTATCCGGGGTTTCCCCGATGAACCTCCCACTCTGGCTGCGTTGCAAATCCTTTACACTACGAAGCTTCGGACTAAATTAAATTACCAGGTTGCATAATGCCTCCCAGGCTGATGAGAAGATAATGCTCGGGGGGGGCAATGGGATGGTGGAATGAGGAATTGGCACACCCATTGACAGAGGAGGAGTGGGGGTCCTGTTGTAGGCTCACGGGTCATTATGCTGCAAATGGAAACTTGCTATTAATTCATTATAGGTATCTTCATCAAATGTATTATACGCCGGTGCAGCTTCATAAATATGGGCTCCGGGACTCTTCCTGCTGTCGGCGCTGTGGGGCGGATGCGGCTGACTTCTGTCACCTTGCCTGGAGCTGTCCAAAGGTGGCTGATTTCTGGGAAAAGGTTAAGAAGGCTCTGGGAGAAATAATAGATGAGAATGTGGCCTGTGATATGACACTATGCCTCCTGGGGAATGTACTTAAGCTTAAATCCTGCAATCGTAAGCTGGCGGCACTGGGGCTGCTGTTGGCGAGACGCAGGGTGTCAATTCATTGGGATGGTAGACCTGCACCACAGATGACACAATGGCTTAAAGACGTTGCCTACTGTCGTGATCAATTGGTGTGCTATGAAGAAGAGTTGCCGCTAGGCCTTGCGACATTTGTGGTCCTTTCACTGCTTATGTGTTAACCCACCTGCCTGCAACATGATGTAGCTAAATGGCCTCCTGACATTGATGTATGCTGTGCTGTTTTGTTGTGCTTGACTGTACTGTACTTGAATCTACTGCATTTCTCCTGTAAGGCTGCTATGTAATCTATATTATGTGGCAAAGGATGGATATGTATTCTTGCTGTTCGCATTTGAAAATTTTAATAAAAAAAAAAGAAACTATAGTTCACATTTGTGCAAAGGCTCAAATGGCGACCCCATGAGTCTTGTAAGTACTATGTTAAGATTCCACACGGGAGAAGATGGAATCCTAGGAGGAATGATTCTTTTGAGTCCTTCCATAAAAGCTTTGATAGCGGGTATCCGAAACAAAGACAAGAGATGTAGGTAAGCCGCTACTGCGGCAAGATGTAATCGTATAGATGTATATGCTAAGTTAGCACATTTTAATGCAGCAGACAGCAAATTATGTTTTGAGTAGAAGCATCTAACGGAATGATTTTATTATTACTACAATAAATTACAAATCGTTTCCATTTTTGCTGCATAGCATGCTCTTTTGGTAGGGCGTCTAGCCTCTTTAATGACGTCCATGCAGTCTGGTGGGAGATTAAGGTGGCCAAACTATGATTTCAGGTGCAAGATCGCAAGGTTGAGTAGACTGGCATCTGGGTGTCTTATCTCTCCATGGTTCTGTGAAGCTTGGGGGGGGGGGGGGGGATAGATTTAACTTTTGATGAGGAACTACTGACAGTTCTAACAGGGTTGTGTATAATGGCTGTCGAGCCCATGTGGGAGTAACTAGAATCATTGTAAGGGAATGCTATTTGAGCTTCCGAACCATTAATGGAATTAGCGGGAGAGGTGGAAAAGCGTATGCAAATTTCCCTGACCAATTCATCCACAGCGCATTGCCTTTGGACAGTGGGTGTGGATACCTAGACGCTAAGTTTGGGCATTTTGCGTAGAGGTGTGTGGCGAACAGATCTATTTCTGGGAAGCCCCATATCTGGAAGAATGGGAGAAGTACTTGAGGATGTAATTCCCATTCGTGGATCTGCTGTCTTTGACGACTGAGCAGATCTGCAATCTGACTGTTTACTCCTGGGAGAAGTTCCGCTAGGCGATATACTTTTTGAGGTATGGCCCATCTTCATATGCTTTGAGCTAGGTGCGAAAGCTGTAGAGAGTGTCCCCCCTTGTTTCTGTATGTAGTACATTGCTGTCATATTGACTCTACGGACTAGGACAGCCTTGCCTACTATGTGTAGGTGAAATGCTTTCAATGCCAGAAATATTGCTAGCACCTCCAGACAGTTTATGTGGAGTCGCTTTTATTGTAGGGTCCATGTGCGTTGAATGGTATATTGCTGAAGATGAGCTCCCCAACCAATGAGGGATGTGTCTGCTGTGAGTACTATCTGTGGAACCGGTTCAAGGAATGGCCGCCCTTTGGAAAGGTTTTGTGTGTCCCACCACTGCAGAGAGCGATGAGTGCAGTCATCCACCAACACCAGATCGGTTAAATGACCTTGAGCCTGGTTCCACTGTCGTGCTAAGCATTCCTGTAGTGGACGCATTTGGAGTCTTGGGTAAGGAACATTTAGAATGTAAGACGCCATCATTCCAATTAACTGCATAAACACTCGTGCTGGTAGTGAGTGTTGCGGTTGAAATCGTGTTATCAGTGTTTGCATGTTGCGTATTCTGACTGGGTTGGGGTACGCTAGAGCTTTGTGGGTGTCTATTGTAGCTCCTAGATACTCTTGTATGGTGGAAGGTTGCAGATGAGACTTGGCGAGGTTTACAGTGAATCCCAAGTCGTGAAGAAGTTGAAGCGTTTTCTGAGTGTGGTGTAGGCAGCTGTGTTGCGACTTGGCTTTTATTAGCCAGTCGTCTACGTAAGGGAAGACATGAAAGTGTTGTCTTCTTAAATGAGGTGCTACTACTGCTAGGCATTTGGTGAATACTCTTGGTGCTGTAGTGGCCCCAAATGGGAGGACTTTGAATTGGTAGTGTTGTCCGTCCACCATGAACCTGAGATACTGCCTGTGAGCCGGGTGAATGGGAATATGAAAGTAGGCGTCCTTTAAATCTAGAGTGGAAAGAAAGTCGCCTTGCTGAAGCAATGGAAGCACTTGGTGTAGGGTGACCATGTGGAAGTGGTCCGATTGAATGTAGAGGATTAGCTGTCTGAGGTCCAGTATGGCCCTGAGAGAGCCGTCTTTTTTGGGAATTAAAAAGTACAGGGAGTACACCCTTGGTGGTGTAAGGGAACAGGGTATATTGCATGTTTGCGTAACAGAGCGAGGACCTCTTGTTTTAACAGGGTGAGATGTTCAGGTGACATTGCTTGCTGTTTTGGAAGGATTGTTGGTGGAGTGCTGGTAATTTCCAGGCAATAACCATTTTGGATAATTTGTATTACCCACTTGTCTGAGGTGGTTGACTTCCAGAAAGGTAGGAACTGTGAGAGACGTCCCAGACAGGAGTAGAATGGTCGGGGGTTAACAGGGGGAAGTCACTGTTTGTTGACAGGAGACGTGCGAGTCAAGTTGCCCCTTCCTCTGCCCTGGTTATGGTTTTCTCTGTAACCTCCTCTAAAGTAGCCTCTGGAGGGGCTAGATTGGTTGTTCCCCTTGTAAGAGGAGGGATTTTCTGACGAAATTGTTTTTGAGCCACCCCTGTAAAAGGAGCGACAAAAGGAGCCCCTGCTAGATGGTAATTGTAGGGTTCCCATGGATTTAGCAGTGTCAGTATCTTTCTTCATTTTTTCTAATGAAGTAGTCACTGCTGGCCTGAAAAGATGTTCCTTATCTAAAGTCTGACTGAGTATGGAAGATTGTACCTCTTGTTAGAATACAGAGACTCGAAGCCATGTGTGTCTCCGTAGGAATATGCTAGTGTTAATAGCACGCGAAGCTGTGTCTGCAGCATCTAGAGCACATTTTATGGAAGTGTTTGTTATGAGCTTCCCTTCCTGAATGACGTTGTTAGCTTTGGCCTTGTGCTCTTCTGGTAAATGTTGTAGACGTTTTTCTAATTCGTCATAATGTGCCCTGTTGTAATGTGCCAATAGAGCTTGAGCATTGGCAATACGCCAGGAGTTGGCGGCCTGGGAAGCTACCCTTTTACCTGAGGCATCAAGACGTTTTGACTCCTTATCAGGAGGAGGAGCGTCCCCAGTTGTTCAAGAGTTAGCTCTCTTGCGGGCATTAGACACAATTAGAGAGTTTAGTGGTAACTGACCTTTTATGTATACAGGGTCTGAAGGAACGGACTTGTATTTTTTATCTACCAGAGGTGTTATTATTCGGGCTCTAAATGGATCTTTGAATACTTCGTTAGTAGGCTTTACAATGCCTTTTAGCATGGGTAGGGAGTTAATAGCTCTCTGTGAATGTGTGAACGTTTCTACAAGGAAAACCTTTTCTAGAGGGTCACTATGTAGTTCCACCCCATGATATTGGGCTGCCCTGTTGAGTTGCGCAAAGCCAATATTGTCATCAGGTGGGGGAAGGTCTAGAGGGATATAGATCAGGGTCATTTGGTATATCTGGATTCTTATCGTAATCATCCCAAGGGTCAGTGTCTTGTGGTATGTCTGGGTCGTGCGGGATATGTGCTCGCAGGGGGAAACCCAGAGTGCGATTTCACTATCAAACTCGGGGCAGTTACCCAAATACATACAATCAGCAGAGCAGCAATCAGATGTTAGAAATCCGCAACGGTCAGTATTGGAGGAGAGAAACTTAATTCCCATCTTCAATTTATCCTCCACCCCTTTAGATATGGCTAGTACCAACCTTTTATCTAAAGGGTTATCGTTTGTGCCTCATTCTGCTGCTAACATCTTTGAGCTCTACCAAGATATCATTACTTTCTTTCGTAAGATTAGACTAAAAAAATTCTTTATGGATAAAGAAGATCCCTGTACAAACATCTCTAACTTGTCGGGCATGTCGAACCCCTCTGTATTTACGCCAACTCTAGATCAACTTGGACCAGAAGTTATGGTATTTGAACATTCTGTTATCAGTTGTCTAAATAAAGCTACCAAGTTTGTACCCAAAGCTGTATATAATTTAGACAGAGAAGAAATCCTATCCCTCCGTAAATTATCGAATGAAAAAACACTAACCATCAAAAGTTGTGACAAAGGAGGAGGCATAGTGGTCATTGATACCTCAACCTATGAACAAAAAATGAAATCTCTTCTTAATGACACTAATTTTTATTCTCCTATACACCGAGACCCCACACCTAAAGTGAAACTTAAAATCCAACATTATATAATGGCTTCATTCGTATGAAAGAATTTGAATATTTAAATCAATCTCAACCTAAAATGCCATGTATCTATGGTATTCCTAAAATCCACAAGGATACATCTAATCCACCTTACCGTCTGATAGTGTCCACTATTGGTTTCGTTTCAGAACCCCTTTCTAAATACTCGGATAAACTACTAAGACCACACATACCAAAAATACCATCGTATGTTATGGACACGACAGCCATTATCAATAAAGTGGAACATCTCCCTTTCAATCAGGTGACCAGTACACTTGTGACGTTAGACATAGAGGCTTTATATAGTAATATCATCCCTCAAGATAAAGCCCTAGCAGCCATCTCTTGGTTCATTGATAAATACAAAGTCACATGGCCTAAAACATTTCTTCTACAATGCTGAGAAATTGTTTCGACAGAGAACACCTTTGAGTTTGGAAACAATTTATATAAGCAAATAAAGGGCGTAAGTATGGGAGCTTCTGTAGCTCCTTCTGTGGCTAACATCTATATGGCTTACTTCGAGATGATACACATCCATAATGAAGTAGCCCCCTTCTATGAATCTGTGTCCAATTGGTCCCGCTACATAGATATTTTTTTCATTTGGACCGATACGGAAGACAAATTGTCTGAATTCCTCGACTGGCTTAATATGTGTGATCAGAATCTCCACTTTACGTCACACACTGATAAAAACCAAGTGGAATTTCTTGACATTTTAATACAACATAATGAGGGACTCTTGTAAGTGGACTTATTTATTAAACCCACAGCGTGCAACACGCTATTGCATTTCGATAGCTACCATCCACGTGCGAAACAAGAAAGTATACCCTTTAGTCAATTCCTCCACCTCCGGAGGAACTGCTCTAATATCAAAGATTTTGATATCCAGGCCAGAATGTTGAAAATCAAATTTCTTGCTCGTGGATATCCACACAGATTAGTTTGGGAGTCTTTTAAACGAGCTCGTTTTTATGATCGTGACCGTCTCCTACAACCTAAATCTTTGAAGACCAACAACCAACTAGTTTGCGTCACTAGACATTCGACGATGAACAATAAAGTTCGTCAGATCGTCAATTCCAATTGGCATATCCTGAATAGCAACCAAGATGAGAAGGAAAATATGCCCAAACGGTTCTTTGCTCACCGTAAAAATAAAAATATTAAGGACTTTATTACTCGGTCCAGATTCACTGAAGGCATACCATTCGCTCAGAAGACCATTGATGGCAAACAACCGATTAAAGGCACATATAAATGTATGAATTGCAAAGCCTGCAAGACTGTCATTGAGGGAGCCAGTTATACATACCAAGAGTACATTATCCTCCCCCATAAGTTCTCCAACTGTAAGACCAAAAATGTAATTTATTTACTTGTCTGCGACTCACTGAACACTGCTCAGCAATCCACACTTCTAAAACTACTGCCCCCCTGGTAAAGCACTACCTGGAATTCAAACATAAATCCAACGATATTCGCTGGTTTATAATTGAAAACCTAGATACATTAGGCATTGCCAAAAATGAGGAAGTTGGCAAAAAAAACGGGAAGTGTTCTGGATTTTCACTCTATCAACCCATAAAAAGGGTATAAACAATGATATCCCATGGGAGAATGCTATTAAATATAACACTAAATGAGGATGAATTGCTCCTCATTCTGAGTAGAAAATACTCTCTATATACATACTATATGGGATTTAAGACTGCAGACCATCTAATGCCATATACCTATTGAAAGATTAAAAGCCATGCTATATCTTGACTTAATTCTAATTTATTGATGGATTTTGACACTTTACAAAGTAATCACAAATTGGATTAGTTCTTTTTAAGAATTTACACCTACGTTGCTCTTTTATCGTTTTTCACTTCTCAGCTGTTTATTTCCTCAGAGATGTTAGAAGTCTAGTGTTTCTTTGCGGTCTCTATTGGCACTTACTACAGAGACGCTCTATACGTTCGTTTAAACTCGCCTACTATGTAATGCGGAAATGCGCAGTCCGCTCAGTTTGGAGCGTTCGAACTGGCCTATTTAAATCAAGCTCGGTGCACAATCCTATCGATACATCCCTGGAGGCAGTGCAGACGTCCTTAGACCTAGCGGCACGTAAGCTCTATTCTACATTATTGGATAAACTCTAAAGTTTGTTTTGACTTTGTAGACGTAGTGCGTTCAGTACGCCATCATGCCCTACTGCTTCCTATTGGACGATACTCTAGGTTCTGTTCTTCCTGGGTCGTACTTTACTCTATGTCGCATTCTTTTTATCTGCATTTGTTTGCCTTTTTTTATTCATTGACATCTTATTTACAAGTCTAGATACTGTCCACGTAGACAATCGGGGCACTTTTGACTCTGACAGCTATCGATAGCGCGGTTAACCTGTGCCTCATTAATTCACTCTGCTCTTTATCTTTGTTGCGTACCGGCATGTCATCTTACACTGTTCCCCTTATCGGCAGTCATCATCCCAGATACCACCATATACATAGTTGTAAACTACATTAGCAATATCTTTACATCTTTTTCTATTTTAGAACTGGGCCGAATGTAGCCTTGTGGTTGTCCATTGTTTAAAGCGGTACTCCATCTTCTGCAAAGCCCTTCAATGCTCACGAACCTGTAATCTATATCCCCTATTTTAATTACAACAGGTAACTTTATGCTTTATTGCATATTTATTTTCACTATGTTTACTTTTTAGGAATTGGGAATTAATTATTCCTTTTGGTGTTTTTTCAGCTTCCAATCTCATAATCTATTTGCCTTTCGGCTCTACCATAGTTATTTTAGCTCGATTATTCCCCTTGCGAAGCTTTATCCTGAGACGTCTTGGGCTCAAGCGTCTACACGCCTGGAGTATACATATATTTGCACACATTTGACCATTGTTCAGGTATATATTTTTGACTATATAGCTTTAGGTCTCTTCTTTATCAGTCATGCTAGTCATACGCTATTTTAAGCTTTAAAATTTATATATATAAAAAAAAAAATCTTCTAGATCTATACAAGGGACCACGTAATATCCCCTAACTTTTACCCTTTCATATATCCTTGATTGGGCCAAGCAAGATCCAGGATAGGTAATTCTAATCCGTCCACTCTGACAGCTTATTAGTTATAGCAGACAGGATATTAGGAACCTTAAGCTAACAGTTTTTTTCTATTTAAATTCCCCTCTTGCTTTAGTTTCTTTGTTCCCGAGATTGCGGACACCACGATGGATGTTTTGTATTTATTTATAGGTAAGCACCCTTTATCTATTAGGTACTCTTTAAAGCATCTTTCACATCCTTTGCTCCTTCATCAGACACTCTTGGGTGTACTTATCTTGGTTAGTTATCTATCCATTTCACAGGGTGATATATCTTGATTTCTCATGTTTTACTTTGTCATCTCTGGTCAGAAATAATTGGTTCTATGGTCTATTTTTGGGTTCTATTGTCAATGTGGACCACTTCATTATATTGTTGTACAATGCACAGTAACTTTTTAATCGGTACAGACTCAGTGTACTACTATGTTATATATGTTATGTTGTGTTATGTCACACAGACCTTTGTCTCTTTTTTATACAGAAATTCAAGTGGCTTCTCCTGAAGAAGGCGTTTGTCATGCCGAAACGCGCGTAGAGAATTACATCTGTATCTACCTAAATTTAGCCACCTCTTGTGTTTTTATTAGCACATAATGTATCTCAATGTGTCTTTCAAATATTTTGTTTAGAATATATGTGAATTAAAACCGACAAAAATGTATGGTCATCTTGATTGTTATGTTATGTGTCATGTTATTTGTTTTTGATGTCAATACACCTATTTTAACAAAATGATTAATACGAATAAAATGAGTTGTTTTTTTTTTTTTTTTTTTTATTTATAAAGTTTTCACAGTAACAGAAAAAACACACAAACAGCGCCTGATGGCTCTGGGTATCATAGTGCAGAACACATAGCATGAAGTTGGTACAGTATCAACAATGTCAAGTACATCATAGCAATAGACGGCAGAGGAAGAAAGCACATATCACATCCAGCAGTCACCCAGGAAGCACTATTCAGCAGTGGAATGAGCCAATAGATAAGCAGTGAAAGGTCCCCAAATGTCTCGCGGCCTCGAAGCTTGCGGCAGCTCCTCCCAATAGCATAGAAGTTGGTCCCGACAATATGCTATATCTTTGAGCCACTGTGCTACCTGCGGCGCCGGCCTACCATCCCAATGAATCGAGACCCTACGTTTAGCCAAGAGTAGCGCCAAGGCTGCTAGCTTACGATTGCTAGCTTTGAGCTTTAACACATTCCCCAGAAGACAGAGGGTCATAGTACATACAAGAGGCTCACCCACCATTTCCGCCACCGCCCCCGTGACTTTACCCCAGAAATCAGATACCTTTGGACAGGTCCAGGACAAGTGGCAAAAGTCAGCCGTGTCTGCACCACAGCGTCTACAACAAGGCGAATCCCGGAGTCCATATTTATGAAGTTGCACTGGTGTATAATACATCTGATGAATGTATTTATAGTGAATCAGCCGTAGGTTACCATTGGAAAATGAGTTGTTTTTAATGTCTTTCGGTAGTACACTGAGTTTGTTTGTATGTATAAAACCTGATTGTCGCCAGGTTTGTTGTTGCCTAGGATTTGTTATGATCTTCAGACAATCATCACCAATCTCATCCCAATCATCGAAATCGCCATCCTGTGAGTCAGGTGACATTGGAGAAGGTGAATTTGCTGGTGTGATGTTTGGGATAGGAGGAAGAGATGGAGGTATGTAAGGAGGAGAAGGATTGGTACCCATGTCTCTTTTTTGCTTAAGTGGTATAGGGGCTTCTTGCGGGAGGTCTATCTTCCGTTTTTTAGGAAGAGTAGCCATAAGATGTCCACTTTTGGGATCGATAGGGAATTTTTTATGTTTAGGGTCCAAAGGTGTTTCTTCCGATGGAATTTCTTTGGGAAGGAGTTTGTTCCTTTTGGGGTAGAATTCGGCATCAAAGATTTTCCTTCAGAGTCTTTGGGTGCCGAATGTTTGGGATCTAGTTCATTAGAGTAAGCCAGTTTTGGCTATGTAGCCTTTGGGGCGGTTTGTTTCGACTCCGAACTTTTCGGCGCGAAGGTTGTCAGCTCTGAGGTTTTCGGTGTAGAGCCTTTCGGCTCAGAGGATTTTGGCTTGAAAGACTTTGGTTCCAGCTCTTTTGGCTTGGAGGGTTTCAGCTCCAAAGCTTTCCGTATCGAAGACATTCTCGGTACCGACGACTTGGGAGAAGTCCAATGTTTGTCCTTATGTTTCTGTGGCAAAGGTGTTGGATCGGCACCGGACTGGGATCGGCTCGAGCCCTCATGCTGGAGGGCGGGGCATCTGAAACATTTTCACAGTGCCGACCGGAGCCCGAGGGCGATACCAGAGCCTTTCCCTTAGCGTGAGCGGGCACATGGGGTCTGTACTCCTGGTCCGTTGAGCCAGAGTGATGCTCAGGTCGTCTTCCACGTCGGAGTCAGCTTCAGACACAGAGACCAGTTCTTCTTCTACTGTCTGCGCGGAAGGACTGTGAAGTGGTTCGTCGCTGAAGATGTCCGGTGCGGAGCCGCTGCAGTGTTGCATCTCGTGGCGTCGAGCCCAACGATCACGGATGGTCTTCTTCGATCGGAATGATCGACACGCTTTGAAGGAAGATTCTTCGTGTTCCGGGGATAGGCACAGGTTGCAGACCTCGTGCAGGTCAGTTCGTCGGAATTTAGCACGACAACCGGGACATAGCTTGAACGGAGTCTGTTCCATCGACTGCTGGCGTGGTCGGCACAGGTAGGCCCGATGGCCCGCCTCAAGGTTCCCGATCGAAGGTTTCACAGTTCGGACAGTACGTGACAAAAGGGGAAACACGATCGAAGACAATACCGTCGAGGGTGAAGGATTGTGAAGGATTGCGTGTCGAAGGGGCTCAAAAACAATAACGAACCAGAGCGCAGCAATACGCATCCGAACCCGATGGCGGAAAAAACAACCTGGGGATGGAGTCGATGCCCATGCGCACTATCACCAAAGGGAGGAGTCACCTACCTCGTGACTACAAAGACTTCCCCGAGGATAAACAAAGGGCAAATATCCGGGCCCAACACCAGATGGCGATCTATGCTAACGCATATGATCTACAGCTCAAATGCCTTGAACATAGTGTTATCGGTTTTGAGGTAAGTATTTGGTAGTGGGAGTTAAGGTTCTGGGGGTAGACTCAGGGGTCCCCCAGGGTAAGGGATGCACTCTTGTTACACCCTCAGCGGCACTAGGGCGACCGAGTGCAGAGTGCGGACACCCAATGTTATCCAATGGGGGATATGGGGCCACTGGTTGGTGGCTGCTGACGAGCAGGCCACAAGGTTGTGGGAGCCAAGCTCCTGGAGTTAGGCTCAAGACAAAGGGGGATCCGGTTTAGCACACAACGCGCACCCACAGCGGTGCAGGGGCGGCTGGGTGCTGTCTTGGCGTTGGGTGCCCTGTTGTTTTCAATTGGGATTTTCGGTTTTGGTTTTCAGCTGTAGGCTCCATCCAGGAAGACTTCTGGGAGGAACCACCAGCTAGGCAGGTAAGTTGGAGGGCTCGGGATGTAGGTGGACCTTGGGTTCTTTTCTCCAGGGCGCAGGGCGGATGGATGCAGGGGTGTCTTTTGAGGTCAGATTTCACCTTACCGGGCCGGTGGGGGGGGGGGGAGGGGAGGGGAGGGTGTCCGTGCAGAGGCTGCAGGCGACTTCGGGGAGTCCCGGAGAGGTCAACCCACAGTGGCCTTGTGACTCTGGAGCACTGGGGGACCTCGCTGGGACTGGTCGGCCACTCTAACTCGGGTGCAGTGGTAGTTCCAGGCCTGGGTTTTTGTTTTCTCCTCCAGGCTCAGAGTCTTTTTTTGGTGTTTCTTCTGAACAGAGCTGCTGTTCACAGAAGATCCGGTCTTTGTTGAAGGCAGTCAGTCCTCCCAGGGGTTCTGGAGGTCGCTGGCTGCAGGACAAGACTATTTTTGGCACAGGATCTCTGGAAACTGCAGACGGGCCGGTAGGGCTGGGGCCAGGTCAGTTGTTCTCTGCAGTCTCCTCAACTGGCTGTCTTCTTTAGTCTTTTTTCATCTTAGGTTGCGAGAATCTGTTTTCTTGGTTCAGGGCTGCCCCCTAAATACTGTATTTAGAGGGTGTTTTAGGGGTCTCGAGGTCAATTGCCAATGGACTACTGACCTTAGGGTGACTACACCCTTAGTGTGCTCACCCCATGTGGGGGAGTGAGCACAATCCCAATTCCTGATTGAGGAGTGCCTGCAATCTGCAAGGTGGAGAGGACTGAAGAGTGGGCTTCACCTCGCTTCCCCCACCTGAGGGGTTGAGTTGGCAGAGGTGGGCACACCTTCTGGGCTGGCTAGTTTTTCCCGCCGGCTTCCTGCCAAAAAGGAGGGGAGAGAGGAAGAGGGCCTGCTCTTGATAGCAGGAGAGGCTGGGGGTCGCATTACAAAGGCTGCCAGGCCTTTGAAGTTCCCCTGCCACAGATGGCTCTTCCTGGCCTGCGGGAGGTGTGAACACCTCCGCCAAGGAAAGGCTGTGTTTCTGGGCTCAGGGAGCGAGGGCTTCCACAATAGGGGTCCAGAAAAATGTCTCATGGTGGCAGGCTGGTGTGAACCAGTCAGGGTACCCACCAGAGGCTGGTCGTTTTTCAAGAGGCATCTCTAAGATCCCCTCTGTGTGCATTTTTCATTAAATCCCACACTGGCATCAGTGTGGGTATAATGTGCTGAGAAGTTTGATACCAAACTTCTCAGTTTTCAGTGTATCCATTATGGTGCTGTGGAGTTCGTAATGACAAGCAACCAGCACCATATACTCTTAATGGCAGCACTGCACTTCCAATGTCTAAGAACAGAAACTGTAGGAGTACAGGGCTCATGCACCTGTACCCTCACCACTGGCATAGGGCACCTAGCTAGAGGGGTGACTGATCTATGCCAGGGCAGTGGGTTGTAGGCATGGCACACAGGGATGTGTGCCATGTTGACTCTTCACTTTGTTCTGCACCAAAACGCACAGCCTGCAAAGGCAGTGTGTGGGTGTAAAGGTACAGGGCCTTTAAGGGTGGCACAATAAGTGCTGCAGCCTTAAAGGTCTTCCCTGGTCACAGTGCCCTGGGTACCTGTGGTACCACTTACCAGGGGCTGACCTGTGGCCAGATATGCCCATTGGTTTTGGAGAAAGAACACAGGCCCTTGGAACCTGATTGGTAGGGACCTAGGGCACATCAAGTGAAAGTGCATCAGTAGTCTGGCAAAAAGTGGTGTGGTTACTGCAACAGAAACACACTTTCTTACAAGCTGCTTTACAATAAACATTTAAAACAACCTCTAAGATTAGACTTAGACCGTGGCAGGGGGTTAAGCAACAGTCACAACTGACAGAGTCAAAGTAGAATTTTCAACTACGGATGCATTTTCCAAAACAGTTAGGCAATGGCTATCTTAGGATTTGTCTGAAGAGTTGGGTCTTGATGTGTTTTAGGTAAATGAAGAGTGGCTTATGGTTTAGTAACCCAGGAGGAAGAAATTCTCATAGTTCAGCTGCTGCCCCAGAAAGGTACTTCTTGAATACTGTGAAGGATTTAGAGTGGAGTATTTAAGACAGAGTGTCTCTTCTCCTCGGCTGTCTTGTACAATCAAAAGAACTATTACATAATGTGGACGATTGATGAGGATGGTTTTGAGAACTGACTGAAACTCGGAACCAGTGCAGGCTTGGTACATGAGGGTGATGAAATTATATTGTGTTTTGCACAAGTTACTATATCCTGGGGCTAAAGGGGCTTTGACTGGGGATACGGATCAGATGTAGCTTGTTTACTTGTATTCCTTTCGCCATCTTCTAAAGACTCATCTTTTTAGATTACATCTGACCCACTGTTGGCCATGTAAAGTAAAATGAGGTGGAAGAAAGGAGAATTTGGGTAAAATTGGCACAGGCTCACAAGTCTCTGCCTGGGTGATGCAGACTAGTGTTGTGGTACAACAGAGTTTTGTAGGCTTCTGACTCAAACAGCAAGGCCACGGGCAATCATTTTTTCGTATGAGCTCAGATGCAGTGTAAAATTGCAGAGACAGAGGCACAATTGGTGATCTATTGTTCTCTTCTTGCATAAGCTTGAGTTTTTCAGCAACTTATTCATAATGGAGAAGAAAGTCAACAGTTTCAGACCGGTTAATGCTGAAGGAATTCAATTACTGGCTGAGCTATAGTCAACAAAGAGGAATGGCATCCATCTTCTCAGGGACATCTTGATAATAAGGATTTGATGGTGAGACTGATCCTTCGTATTCCTGGACTTTAGGGTAACCTTGGACTCTGCAATTAAATATTAAGAACTAACTCAGAAGAAGTTTAGAGTGATCGCAGTGTCACAACAACTCGCAATCTTTTTAGGCTTATTCCCCTACAGGCGTGTTTCCCAATATGTGGGTTGCGAGCCTATTTTTGGTGGGTTCTGAAAGTAAAAGCAATAAATGAAGATGCCTTTCAATTCTTTATTAATCTGTCACATTTGCTGAGCTTCAAAGACAGAAGTCAAATGTCAGGCGAGGTCTTCTGCTGGTTATTTTGTTGTCAAACGGAGACTGGTGTTTACAAACTCTCTCACTTTGCAGACAGAGAAAGAAAATCAAACTGAATTATGTGACAATCTTGATGGGGCACAGTAAGTGTGAACGGAAAGGTTGAAGATGTCATTTTTTTATAACACACAACAAAATGTCAATACCTGTAAGTGAACTGTACACATTCCGCAATTATGGAAGCACTTTATTTGTAATTCTGAAGTATGACGGAAACAAAGATTTTAATAGAATCAGGACAAATCAGATTACTTTACTTGATGACACACAGATAAGAACTAAAGTTACCTGTAAACTGTGGTTCTCCAGTATTGGTGTCTTTCATAGATTCACATGCTTAAATCATTTCCCGTCATTGAAGTCCCACGGTACATAAAATTGCAATATATATATACATAGTATAACAATAGCATAGCTAAACAATTCCATATGAAGTATTGTAACATAGTAATCGATAGGAAAAACTTGTCACTTTATTAGCTCATCCAAGTCATTAGATATAGTTCAAACTCCTGCCAATCAGGCGTCAGCACCCTCTAGAACCTTCTCCCCAGAGGCACAGACCCTCGGATTTTGCTAGCACGAGAGTGACATAATAGTCAAGTAAATGAGGGGAGCCTCTGAGGCTTCTCCAGTATTGAGGTGTCTTTCATAGATTCACATGCTTGAATCAGAATAGATAACAGTAATTCCTAAACTGTACATAGTCAGTTTTATATATATATATATATATATATATATATATATATATATACACATACACACACACACACACACACACACACACATATATGAACATAGATATATCCTAATATGATAATGTATATATCTAGAAACACATACATCACAATGTACATTCCGTGTAGGAGGAGGGAAGAAGACAGAGGCTCACCTTATTTAAAAAGATTACGTAGTACTGCTTGCCCCACAGCTGTGTCCGCATTGTCTGCAGCTTCAGTAGGGCTTGGTAAAGGTGTCTGCTGGATCATGTTGCAGCTCTGCAAATTAGGTGAAGAGGCACACCGGCAAAAAGTGCAGTCAAAAAGGAGACTGCTCTGGTAGAGTGTGCCCTGACCGTGTTTGAAGTGTCTTTCCCGCTTGTTGATGACAAAAAGAAATTGTACTAGATATCCATTGCGCAATAGTCTGTTTGGTTACTGGATGTCCTTCACGCATCATGCCGTAAGCAACAAACAGTTGATCAGTTCTTCGAATAATGGCTGTCTTTTGCAGATAAACACCTTTTGACATCTAAAGAGTGTAAAGCCTTTTCCGCCGGAGTCTGTGGATTAGGGAAAAAAGTCTTTAAGATGACGGGCTCATTTAAGTGGAAATCAGAAGGCACTTTTGGGATAAATGCCGAGTTTGTGCAGAGCACTGCCGAGTCTTTGGTGAATTGAAGAAAAAGTGGTTTAATAGTAAAAGCCTGTATGTCAATGACTCGTCGAGCGGAAGTGAGAGCCAAAAGCAATTAAGTCTTCCAAGAGATAAATTTTAGATCAGCCCTATGGATGGGCTCAAATGGGGACTTCATGAGTTGAACCAACACAACGTTTAAATGCCAAGCCGAAGGTGGACGTCAAATTGGTGGGAACATCCAAAACAAACCCTTGAAGAATTATTGTATTATTCTAGAAGAATAAAGAGAGTTGGAACCATCCTGTCGAAACCTGGAAATTGCAGCCAGAAAAACCTTAAGGGTAGCGTGAGATAGCCCAGATTTTGCTAATTGTAAGAAAAAAGGCAAGAGTTGCTCTGACGTAGAATGAATCAGGTGAACATTGGAAGCTTCACACCAAAGGCAAAACCGTTTCCACTTAAGTTTGTAGGTTTTGATAGTGGAAGATGCCCTGGCGTTAGTGAGGACCTCCCTGCAGTCCGCAATAATCACTAAGTTGACAAACTCATAGTGTTCAGGCGCCAAGACACCAATTTCAGAGATGCTGGATCCGGATGGCAGACTTGTCCTTGGTCCATCGTCAGAAGGTCCGGAATTGGACGAAGCACAATCGGATCACCCTCCGACAGAAGGAGCAGCTCGGAAAACCAAATCTGGCAAGGCCATCTGGAGCTATGAGAAGAATGCTTCACGGCTCCCTCCGCATTTTCCGAAGCACCCTTGGCACTAGAGGAATCGGTGGAAAAGAGTAAGCATAAATCTTTGACCAGTTCATCAAAAAGGCATTGCCGCACGACCCTGGTTGGGGAAGCCAGCTTGCGTAAAATGGGCATTTGCGGTTCCGACTGGTCGCAAATAAGTCCAGATTGGGCCTTCCGCACAGCTGAAAGATCTGGTCCAGCGTTGGCTGATGAAGTTCCCACTCGTGGTTGGACGAGATTGATTGCTCGGGGAGTCCGCTAAAATGTTGGACACTCCCAGAACATGAACTGCTGTTAGAGTTATTTGATGTTGAATCGCCCAGTTCCAAATCTGTTGGGCTTGTGGGGACAGCAAAGTGAACCTTGTGCCTCCTTGTTTGTTCACATAATGCATGCTTGTCGTGTTGTCCGTCCGGATCAACACTGAAGCTCCTTGAAGAAGGGTGCGAAAGGATTTTAGCACCAGGAATATCGCCATAAGTTCCAGAAGGTTTATGTGCCAATTTCGTTGCCGAGCATCCAATTTTCCCTTGACTGTGAGACCTTGAAGATGCGCCCCCCTCCATCCCTCGAGGGAAGCATCTGAATGAAACTTGGAGCGTCCACTAAGAAGGAGCGGCCTGCTGAGATGTTTGCCCTGTGAGTCCACCATAGCAACGCTTTCTGAATTCGAGATGTGATGACGATTACATCGCAGAAGGACCCAGAGACCTGTTGCCACTGGTTGTCGATTTCCTCCTGTAAGAGCCTCATCTTGAGAGGACAGTTGGGAATTAGAGGGATGCAGGAAGATAGCATTCCCAAAAGCGACTTGAACTGTCTTGTTTTGTTCTCTCACACAGGATAGAGTTGAAAAAACTATCCTGGCAATCAAATCAGGCTCTCATCTGGATCCATGTCCTGTTACGGTTCTTCATATGGTCTCCCATACCATAGCAAAAAATTTGACACCCCTACTGAATAACATCCTTAATTCAGGACGTTTTCAAGTGGAGTGGAAAAATTCCTTGATAAAACCTAGTTTAAAAAAAACCAACTCTCGATCCCTTTGAAGTTGCTAACTATCGTCCTACTACATGTCTACAATTTCCATCTAAAGTACTTGAATAGGTACTAAACGAGGAATTGCGGTCCTTTATAGAATCCAATAACAAATTGGATGTAGCACAACATGGTTTTAGGCCACAGCATAGTACTGAATCTGCAATAATTGCAGCAACTGAAAGTCTACGTATACAACTAGACCAGGGTGGAAAGGCCGTACTGGTAATGCTTGATATATCCGCCGCGTTTGATACGGTGGATCACCGCATACTTCTCCAGCGGTTGGCGGATATAGGGATTAAGGATAAAGCTGCAGATATTTTTCGCTCTTACTTGACTAACAGGCAACAAGCTGTGATTTTAGATGAGCACAAATCCTCTCATTTTGTTATGTCATGTGGGGTGCCTCAGGGATCAGCAGTTTCACCTACCCTATTTAATATATATGTTTCCCCACTGGCTGAACTTATTCGTTCCTTTGATTTCAAGGCCATCTGTTAGGCAGATGACACGCAAATTGTTGTCTCATTATCCACAAATCCAGAGACTGTGGCAGAGCATTTTAAACTCTGCATGAGTCAGATTATTTGCTGGATGCAGAATAATGGTTTAAATTGAACACCGGGAAGACGGAAGTGGTTATGTTCGGAGGAGACACGTCACTTTGGAACTCCAATTGGTGGCCCGCGACAGCAGGGCCATGCCCCCAGCCTGTAAAGAAGGTAAAAAATCTTGGGAGTCCTGATTGATGACCATCTTTCCTTATCTGACCAGGTCAACAGCATTACCTCTTCCTGTTTCTACACACTTAAAATTCTTAAGAAAATTCTTCCTTTTATTCCTATGTCTCTAAGGAAAATGGTTGTCACGGCACTGATCCTGTCAAATATTTACTATTGTAATTCTCTCTACATTGGTGCAAAAAAAAAGTGTGATTCATAAACTCCAGACCCTGCAGAATGTGGCGGCCTGGTTACTATTAGAACTACCCAAATTTAGCTCAATCAGTTTAATTACCCGAGAACAACTACATTGGTTGCCCATATCTGCTAGGATCCAGTTTAAGTCAATGTGTATGTTACACAAGAGTCTGCATGGGATGGGACCTACGCAGATTGGTCAATACTGTAAGCGATATACTCCACAGAGATGTCTCCGTTCCGCGTCAGCATACTTTATTGTGGTTCCAAGAGTAAAGACGATTAAATGGGGGGGCAGAAGTTTTCGATACTTGGCCCCAAAGCTTTGGAACACTATGCCTTTGAATCTTAGAACGCAAAATGATCTGCTACTGTTCAGGAAGGGACTAAAAACTTGGCTATTTGGGTGCACCCCTTCGGGGGTTTAATTTCCGGATCAACCTTAACGGTAGCAAGCGCTAAGACGCCACGGCAAACACACGCTCTATAAAAACCCATTTTCATTTAATTTTATTTCATTCATGTCATAGGAGAGATGCCAGTTTGGAAATTCCTTGTTGCCTTTTGTTTGATAAATATGCCTTTGCCGTTTGAGTATTTATTTATTTTGGCTCCTGAGAAAGTCCGAACTTGAGAGGGGTTGAAGTGCGACTTTTCCAGATTTATGGACAGGCCCAGTGACTGAAACAGAGACCAGCATGCTTGTGTGTCTCACTGCAATTGTAAACGACTGCGCCTTTATCAGGCAGTCGTCAAGATAGGGAAATATTTGGACGCCCGCTTGACGAAGGTGTGCCGCCACCGGTGCCAAAACTTTGGTGAACACTTCGGGCGCAGAGTGGAAGCCAAAGGTAAGGACTTTGAATTGGAAGTCTCTGCCAGCCACTCTGAAACGCAGAAATTTTCTGTGTCTGGGTAGGATGGGGACATGAAAATAGGCATCTTGAAGGTCCAGTGTTATCATGTAATCTTCTTGAGATAGGAATTGAAGTACTTCTTGGAGAGACAACACCCGAAATGATTGCTTTTTTAGGAACTTGTTGAGGGAACGAAGGTCAAGGATGGGGCACCAATCCCCGGATTTTTTCTTGATGAGGAAGAACCTTGACTAGAAACCTGCCCCCCTTTGTAAGTTTGGAACCACTTTGATCACTCTTTTTTGTGACATGACTTTGATTTGGCATAAGAGTTCTTTCAGATAGGCAGGAGGACCACCTCTGGGAGAAATTTTACAAATTCTAGAGTGTGTCCTCTGGACACTATGTGCAAAACCCATCGATCTGTAGTGATGGCAGACCAGTTTGCGAAGAAATTAGAGATTCGACCTCCAACTTTGGTTGAGTGGATGGGTAGAGTGGTCGGAAGGTGGTGGCTGTCACTGCTTTTTTGAGGAATCTCTGCCTCTGTACGAAGATTTTCCTCTGTGATGTTTATAAGAGGCAGCTGGTGGTTGACGATACGTCCGCTGTTGCTGGGAGGAAGAGTAACGTTGTTGTCCCTGATAAGATTGGTACTGCCTGTTGTGATTGTAGCCTCCTCGAAAGGAATAGGAGGAACCACGACCCCTCACACCACGAAAAGGCTGTTTTTTAAATTGTAACATGCCAAGAGCACGTGCGGTTTCAGAATCTTTCTTCATTGCTTGGAGGGTGTCGTCTATGTGTTGCTCGAAAAGTGATTCACCGTCGAAAGGCATGTCAATTTTCGTTCGCACTTTTTGGAGAAAGGAAGTAGCTCTTAACCAGCCCGGTCTTCGGAGGACTGCTGCTCCTGCCAGTTGGCGAAAACCCGTGGAAGAGACATCCACTGTGCAGTCGATCTCGGCAGAGATCCTCTCACCCTCCTGGAGGATCTTTAAAGCTTCGGTTTTAGCGTCTTCACGCAACATATCAATGAAAGTAGAACTGTCCAACCACATTTGCCTATCATAGCGGCCTAGTATGTCAAGGGAATTAGCCGCCTGGACAGTAGTTGCCGCCATGGTGGAAAATGTTTTCCCAATGGCATCAAGGCATCTGCCCTCTCGATCAGGAGGGGCTGACAAAGGAGAGGAGGGATTCCTGGCACGACGTTGAGCCGCTTCAGAAATAACCAAATCCGGCTTTGGTTGACCAATCAAACAAGCTTATGAATTGTTTGGTGCCTTGTATTTTTTATCCAAGCGTGGCAGGACTGCAGGAATGGAGGCAGGGGTCTTCATGACTTTCAAACCCTCCAGCCAGATGAACTCAATTATAGGTATCGCCTGAACCTGTTTCTGTGGTTGACTTTTAAAATTGTATAAAAAACAGTCCTCGTCCTTGGAGACCATAGAGAGATGAAATCTCTTGGCCGCTCTGTCCATGAGGACATGAAATCCACCTATATCCACAGGTGGAGAGTCAACAGGAGTAGGAGTGGTAGGCGGAGTCTGGATCTGGTAATTGTCCCACTCAGTAAGCAGGGATCTATCATCTAGCTCCCCTTCTTCTCTGTCCTCATCAGTGGTATGTGTCTCCTATATTTTGAGAAGTCGATGCCACCGGAGAAGCAGGAGGGGGCGGCCCAATTATTGAAGAAGACTGAGGAATAAGCATCTGAGGAATCGAAGAAGCCGGCTCTGAAGGAGGAAAACAGCGGTAGTAGTCATCCACATATTAGAAATGATTGACAAAGGCATCTGTGCAGCCTGATTTTGAGACTGAGATTGAATATTTGGCTCTGAATAATAGTCATACTCTTGTTCATCATCCATGTCCTAGCACTTAATGAGGAGCTCTGAAGGACTACGAGCTGCTTGAAATCTATCATCCTCATCTGAATCTTCCTCATCCGCCCCATAATCAAATAGTTGCACTGGAAGGTTAGGAGAAGCTTGTATTGGCAACAAAAGGTCCATTGAAGACTGTCTACATGGAAGCAAAGTAACCTTCTTTGGTTCTGAAGATGGCAAATGAGCTGCTGAAGGCTTCAAAGGCACTAGAGGCATCAAACCAGGAGGTGATACCAGAGATTCCGCTGACGAAGCTGCAGCCGTCGACGAAGCCACCGTCGCTGAAGCAACCATCGACGAAGCCAATAGATCTTTGGAGGATCCCATCGACGAAGAGGCGTCAGTCGACGAAAATTTCTTCTTTTTCGTCGACGAAGAGGTCATAGACGATTTAGGCCTCACCGAAATTGGTTTCGTCGACTCCAACGACATCACCATAGCAGGTTTAGGCAAAGAGACGGTAGCAGTCGCCGTCGTAGTAGTGACGACAGTGGATTTCATCGACAGCGGGATCGACGACGAGCTCGTCGACGAGGCACCAGTTAAAAGTCTCTCAGACAGAGATTTTGACGCCTGAGACTTAGATCTCGGAGGTGTAGAAGGTGGAGATTAACCCTTAGAGAGAGCTGGAATCCTTTTAGATGAGGAAGGCTGGTCTTCAGGCTTAGAAGAATGGTGTTTCTTCAGCACCTTAGCCTTAGGAGAAGTCATCTCAGCCTCACTAACTCTTTTCTTTGAGGCAACAGTTTTGATAGAGGAATCACTCTCGACATCAGATAATGGGTCGTCCATCTTGAGCTTCTGCAACCACAGAAGTAGTCGCCTTCTCTGTCCCTTAAGATCTTTTGAGGAAAAGTCCTGCATATTTCACAGTCTCTCACCTGATGGTCAGGATGTAGGCAGTAGATACACTTTTTGTGTGGGTCTTCAGAGTGAAGTCGCAATTTTCCACAAGACTCACAGTGTCTGAACAGTAATCTCTATGTAGTAGACATAATGAAGATGTAAGCTGAATTCTTGAAGAGAAAAGTTGAAGTACTGAGCAGAGCTCAGGGAGACTCCCTTAACACGACGTGCAGTAAAAAATCTGAGGGTCTGAGCCTCTGGGGAGAAGGTTCTAGAGGGTGCTGACGCCTGATTGGCTGGAGTTTGGGCTATATCTAATGACTTGGACGAGCTAATAAAGTGACCAGTTTTTTCCTAGTGATTGCTATGCTACAATACTTCCTATGGTATTTTTTAGCTCTGCTACTGTTATACTATGTATATATATATTGCTATTTTATGTACCGTGGGACTCCCATTTCGACGACGGGGAATGATTCAAGCATGTGCATCTATGAAAGACACCCCAATATTGGAGAATAAATGTTCACTGAAACCAGGTTTTCACATATTCTCATTTGTATTCAATATATTTTGATCAGTAAAACTGTATATATGTGCGTATTTAGTCACCATTTCAATAGTAAATGGCCTGTCTGTAAATGACAAAGCACAGCAACACTATGCTTTAGTTACATCAGAATAAATGCCAGCCTCATGACCATTAAAAATTGGTGGGTGGCAAATGTTTGTCGCACTAAAAAGTGAATCGCGGTTCGAAAAGGTGTGGGAAACACTGCTTTACAATGCAGATTGTTCTTCCTCGTTACGGATGCCCTGCCCTTTTATCTGCGAACACATACCACATGGAGGCCTGAAACAGCAATTTTATAATTGCAGCTGGAACTCCTAACAAAATTTAACACAATGCGAAAAAGGCCGGGGTGCCAGCGGTGGGAATGGGTTTACAGACAGGAAAGTGGTCCAGCATAGATTTGATTTCCAAATAAGCATCTGGAACTTCCAAGAAGTGTGTCTGCTGTGAAGCGCGTGCTAAAAAAAAAAAGCAAGCAAATTAGAGTGATGCATCTTTGTCCGGACAATGTCTCGGGTTCAATACACAACTACCCGGGTGGCACAAATTACAGACTGCTAGTGGAGTTCCCCAAGGATTTTTAATACTACTGTCTGGAGAAAATATCAGTTAAAACAAAGGATCTTCCAGAGAATATAAATATAATCATGTGGGTTGGAAATCTTGGTATATCTGTTGCACTACAGACTGGAAGGAAAATGTTACTTATCAGTAGACATCTGTTCTAGACATGTAGAGCTGTAGATACACATGATTTGCATACTCCTGCCATCTAGTGTTGGGTCCAGATGTTTGCAAGTTGTTTTTCTTCGAAGAAGTCTTTTTTCAATTTTGAAGCATGGTGACTCCTCCTCTTGGTGATAGTGCGCATGGGCATCGACTCCATTGTTAGATTGTTTCCCTTAAGAGGGTGAGTATGGAGTTAATAGGATAGATTAGAGATGTCCATGCCTATGTTTGTAATAAATGATTAAGCAATTAACTGCAACAGGTATAGGTATCCAGGGAGGCGAATGGGCACATGTGAATCTACAGCTCTACCGACCAAGAATCTACAGCTCTACCGACCAATAACAGACGTCTATTGGTAAGTAACTTTTTCCGTTTGAGGCATGCGAGTTGTAGATCACATGCTTTGCATAGACTATGCAGCAGTTTGCTCCCAAAGCGGTGCCTAACCTGTAGCTGTTGCAGTTGTTTGAAATAGTGTCTTAAGCACAGCCTGGCCTACATTAGCTTGTTGTCTCGCTAACACATCTACACAGTAATGTTTAGTGAATGTGTGCGGAGTAGACCATCTTGCAACTTTGCAGATGTCCGCAATGTGAATATTCCCTAAAAAAGTCATATTAACCCCTATTTTGAGGGTTGAATGAGCCCTAGGGGGTATGGTTAGTGTTCTTTTAGCTTTTTCATAGCATGGTTGAATGCATTTTTCAATCCATCTTGCAATGCCAGATTTTGAGACAGCATTGCCTTTGTGCGGTGGCGCAAAAGCCACGAAGAGTTGTTTTGTCTTATGAAAGGGTTTTGTCCTTTCGATGTAGTATAGTAAAGCTCTTTTAACGTCTAATGTGTGAAGAGCTCTTTCTGCTACAGAATATGTTGAGAGAAAAATGTATGGCAACTCAACAGATTGGTTTATATGAAAGGCAGATACTACCTTTGGTAGGAATATGGAATTAGTACAAAGAACCTCTGTGTAAGCGAAAAAAGGGTTCTTAAATAGTTAATGCCTGAAGCTCACCTACCTCTCCTCAGTGATGTAATGGCAATGAGGAAAGCCACTTTCCAAATGAGAAATTGTAACTCACACTTGTGTAATGGTTTCAAGGGTGGACCCATTAATCTGGTAAGGACAATATTGAGATTCCACGCTGGTGCACATGTAAGTGTTGACGGAATTATTCTTTTTTGTCCTTTCATAAATGATTTGACCACAGGCACTCTGAAAACAGACAAATGTTGTCTGTTTTGCAAATATGCAGCAATTGCAGCCAGATGTAGTCTTATGGATGTGTAAGCCAGATTTGAGCCTTGTAAGTGCAACAAACAGCAGATGATATTTTGTACTCAAGCATGTGATATTGTTGGTATTGCAGTAAATGACAACCCGTTTCCATTTGACTGTATAGCAAGCCCTTGTAGTAGGTCTTCTGGCCTCCTTAATGCTATGCATACAGTCTGGTGGAAGGTTTAGATAACCAAACTATGACCACAGGATAACAAATTGCAAGGTTCAGCTCCATTGGATTTGGATACTTTATGTCTCCATGGCTCTGAGTGAGGAGACTGGGTGCGAGGCGTAGTTTGTGATGCAGAACTACTGATAGCTCTTACAGGGTTGTGAACCATGGTTGACGGGCCCATGTGGGAACAACTAGGATTAGTGCTAGGGATGTTTTCTTGAGATTCCGAACCACTAGTGGAAGGAGTGGGAGATGCGAAAAAGCGTAGGCAAATATTCCTGACCAATTCATGCATTGGGCTTTACCTTTGGATAATGCGTGTGGGTACCTTGCAGCGAAGCTTGAGCATTTCGCGCTGAGGTGAGTCGCAAACAGATCTATTTCTGGAAAACCCCACGTTTTGAAGAATGGGAGGAGAACCTGTGGATGAAGTTCCCACTCGTGGATCTGTTGATTCTGTCTGCTCAGCAGGTCTGATTTGATTGTTTTCTCCTGGTAGGTGTTCTGCTAGGAGACAGATGTTTTGCTGGATGGCCCACCTCCAAATGGTCTGCGTGAGTGACAGTTGGAGAGTGTGTCCCCCCCCCTGTTTTTGTATATAATACATCGCTGTCATGTTTTCTGTGCGGACTAGGACAGCTTTGCATATAAGGTGGGTCTGAAATGCTTTGAGCGCTAGGAACATTGCTAGCAGTTCCAGTTGATTGATATGAAGCAGTTTTGCTTCTGACTCCACAACCCTTGAACAGTGAGAGTCTAGAGATGAGCTCCTCAACATGTGTGTGATGCATCTGCTGTTAGGATAGTCTGTGGAATCGGGTCGATGAATGGCCGCATTTTGGATACATTTTGTGGGTTCCACCACTGCAGAGAGCATTAGGTGCGGCCATCTACCAACACTAGATCTTCAATTGACCCTGTGACTGATTCCACTGACAGGCATGACGTGCTAAGCATTCCTGAAGGGGACGCAAATGGAGTCTTGCATTGCGGAATGATTACAATGCAAGAGACCATAATTCCGAGTAACTTCTTGAATACTTGTGCTTCGAGGGAGTGATTGGATTGAAACTGTGAGACCAGAGATGAATATTTTTGATTCTGGCTGCACTTGGAAAGAATATAGAATAATGTGGGTGGAGAGCGCACTCAGTTTCAGTGTTGAATTTTAGTAATTTAAAACGATATGCGTGCTAGATTGCCAATATGTCTGCAAAACATGTGTAATAAACGGAAAAAAAGTGGCCTAGACCCTACGTGGTGACCAGGACAGCAGTCTGCACAGCTGATTGTATTTCAACATTCAATGCAATTTATTCTTCCATTAACATTTAAAGCATAAACATTAAGAACATGATTAACATTCAATATTTGCAAATCATACGTGTGTTTTTATAACACTTCTTTTACATCATTAATGTTTTACATTATGCATTAATCATCTCAATCAATATGGTACCAGAGCCCTGGTGCCAGAACCCAATGCATTTCGGGACATTAAGTCCCTTCGTCAGGGGTATTTCTAGAAGAAAAACAAAGAAAAAGAAAAAGGAGACAGTTCTCAGTTGGTGCACTTTTCCCAAACACGCTTTAAGTTGTCATATTCCCTTCACCATCATTTTGTATCACCATATGTGTGTGTAACTTGCACTTACAATTTCTGTCACTAGATGATTCTTCCCTGTGTTAAGATAACAAAGTAGAAAAACCAGAATTCTTATTGATCCAGACCGTCATTCCAACAAGTGATGAATTCACATCTTTATAAAATGCCAAACTCATACCTGATAGCAATGTGTATGAGTGATCAATATTTCAAAATTCCATCCCCTCTCCGGAACATCTAAAAACGCAAAGTGTCATTTTATCTACCAATTTAATGACGCATAATTCTCACAACAACAGAAAGACTTCAAAATAAATGATCTCACCTCATTCAGAGCGTGAGTTAAACGCAATCGTTTGAAAAAACCCACGCTGTGTGCTTCGTCAAATGAGTATTTCCTCCGATGACCCAGTATTATTCGTCACCTAAAACATGTTGGCAACCCGAGTTAGAGATTATTCATCCTAATACTACTTTCTTGTCTCCCTCTGAATTTACTGATCACTTACTTAGAATTTCTGAAACAGCTTCAATAGCCGTCTCCCGCTCCCGAGTGGTGAAAGGTTACCGCGTTTGCGTCCATTAACCGAGAACGACTACCGTGTTATGTTTAAACGTCATCACACGTTTTAACATAGAAAGAGGACTTGACAGAAGCTACGTGAAACGTGTCTGCATCAATCTGTTTTGTTCATCAACATTAAAAACGGACTAAAGTTGGGTCATACAATTGACAATGAACCGAATAAATTGCCCAAAGACAGTACATGAGGGATTTATCTCTGTCTATACGTTCGTAGTTTATATAAGAGGTTAACTCTGTTTCATACATGTTAAGATGCAATTAATACTCAACCAAATTCGTGCCCATCACCAAAGAGTAGTGGAAAAGGTTCCCACCCCCAGTATATGGTGAGGTGTGCGTGAAAAAGCTGTTAAATTTTCAGACTTTCAATCTTTAACGATCCAAACTGACATATAAACAAAATAAAATGAAATTAAATTAAAAAATAATAAAAACAAAAAACACAGAGTTATACGTTTCAAATCAATCTGTGCGTTTTTATGTTTGATCTAGGTCTAGAATCAATTTTTCTATTATTTTAATGTGGGTGAGTGGTTTTGCCTAAGTAACGCGTATGGATCTTTTAGTGATTACTCAGATTATGCATGCATATGTTTATAAAAAACAAGCCATTTCCAATTTGTCATCAAGACCATGTGGTGTCATGGTCTGTAATTTTTTATCCAGAATACTTCCCGCTGTACAAGATATTTCGAATTGTCTCGGTCAGGGTATTTTGGCACTTCCTCTATAATTTGGAATTTGAGTTGTGCTATTTGATGGCGCTGTTCCTCCCAATGTGTGGCTAAACTTGATGTGGAATTCTTAGTACAAATTTTGCTTTTGTGTTCTGTCAATCTTATTTTCATTTTTCTTTCCGTTTTGCCCACATATAAAAATTCCACATCAAGTTTAGCCACACACTGGGAGGAACAGCGCCATCAAATAGCACAACTCAAATTCCAAATTATAGAGGAATTGCCAAAATACCCTGACACAGACAATTCGAAATATCTCGTACAGTGGGAAGTATTCTGGATCAAAAAATTACAGACCATGACACCACATGGTCTTAATGACAAATTGGAAATGGCTTGTTTTTTATAAACATACGCATGCATAATCTGAGTAATCACTAAAAGATCCATACGCGTTACTTCAGCAAAACCACTCACCCACATTAAAATAGAAAAATTGATTCCAGACCTAGATCAAACATAAAAACGCACAGATGGATTTGAAACGTATAACTGTGTTTTTTGTTTTTATTATTTTTAAATTTTTAATTTTGAATTTCATTTCATTTTATTTTGTTTATATGTCAGTTTGGATCGTTCAAGATTGAAAATCTGAAAATTTAACAGCTTTTTCACGCACACCTCACCATATACTGGTGGTGGGAACCTTTTCCACTACTCTTTGGTGATGGGCACGAATTTGGTTGAGTATTAATTGCATCTTAACATGTATGAAACACAGAGTTAACCGCTTATATAAACTACGAACGTATAGATAGATAAATCCCTCATGTACGGTCTTTCGGCAATTTATTCGGTTCATTGTCAATTGTATGACCCAACTTTAGTCCGTTTTTAATGTTGAACAAAACAGTTTGATGCAGACACGTTTCACGTAGCTTCTGTCAAGTCCTCTTTCTATGTTAAAACGTGTGATGACGTTTAAACATAACACGGAAGTCGTTCTCGGTTAATGGACGCAAACGCGGTAACCTTTCACCACTCGGGAACGGGAGACGGCTATTGTAGGAGAGTAGGGTCTGCTATCCTATGGTCACCCCAAATTTTTGCTTTTTGCTTCACTGGTTTTTGACATATTGAGGCTGTGGGCCTGCTAATCAGAACCCAGCCTGCTGTTCTCTCTAACTAAATTGACACTATGCACCCTAGGTGCATAACCAATTGGAATTGGATCAACCTGTGAGCCCCTGTACCAGTGTACACTAGGTAGCCAGGGCATTGGTGCCTGCCAGGGGCTGAAGCATGTATTATGCCACCCCTAGCTTGGCCTAACAAATTTGACAACTGGCTGATCACTCAGCTGGGGTAAGTTGGTGTAACCACCTCTTACTTAGGTGTAGTATACCTATACCTAACCTTAAATGGGACACCTGGTAACCTATAAGTCACTCCTATGGCAGGCCTTAACAATCCTGAAGGCAGAGTGCTTGGTTCCATGTGAGATGGTGCTCTGGCATGAGCTGAGCCTGTCTGCAGTGGTCGGAACAACTTCCTTCTACCGTTTCCAGATATCGTCATACCATATACTCTTAAGTGCATTATGAACCTCGCGGTTAAATGCTATCTTTGGTTTGGCTTTATTAAAACAGGTCGAGTAAGGTGTCATACGAATTGGAATACTAACCCCTCGCCAATTCTGGCGACGGGGTTAGCATTCCACCCTTCTAGAGGGACACGACATGTACAGTACCTGAAACCCGGGTAAAATCAGACATAGCCTCAGCTCCACCAAATGGATGCTGCCACCACAGACACAAGTCTGCCCTCCTGCTGCTGGGAGTCCTTCCAGCTTGGGAGACGTGGACAAAGGGTTTCCTGCCAGGGGAGGTGCGTGCACCACCCCAGACAGGATTTTGTGTATTGGTCAGGTAGGGCTTGAATGGAATGAGACATGCCTGAGGCTCACAAGGAGCCTCGGTGCATATGCCAGTTCAAACCGGTCCTGGGGCACACCAGCCCCGGACCTGGGGCGAGCTGGACAAAGGATTGGGGGTGTAACCACCCCCCTTCCTGGTCCCACCCTTAGGGAGGGACCTAGCAGGTAGTCCGGCCCCTAGAATCCGCTTAAAGGTAGGAGCTGTGTCCTAAGACTTGTGACATCCTGGAATCAACTTAACCACAAGAAGAAGACAGGAACTTCGACGCTCTGCTGCACAGAGGACAGAAGGAAATCTCCCCTATGGTCAGGGAGTGACCATCTTGCTAACGCAAGCACCAACCAGCTATTCAACGTCTGCTTTGCCGCCGCCTCCTGCCGGAGCCCGAACCCGGAGCCCGACAAGACCTGGACCTCCAAACCTCTCACCGCCCGATCCACAGTCCCTGCAAAGAAGGAACCCGTGGAGGCACCGAGAAAAGTGGAGCCAGCCATCTTGGAAGACCGACGACAAGCTGCAAGCGCAACGACAGAGGCTCCCTCCAAGTTGTGCTTTGGGTCCTGAGAAGCCCAACCACCGAGCAGCATCTGCACCAAAGGTGAGCCCTCCAGCATCTCCACGATCTGCGTGGGGCCCCTCTGCACTTTGCATCTCGACGCGCCTGCCCGGTCCCTGGCCCGTTGGCTAGTGGCCATTTTGGCGACCTATTTTGAAATCAACGACGCTGGTCTGGTTGCTCCAGACTGGCCCTAGCTGCTCTCCAAAAGAGCAGCCCCTCTGACCTTGCTGGTCAGAACAATCAGCTTTCCTCTCTTTCCACGACTCCTGCCTTTGCCAAGGCTTGTTTGCTTCTTTCGAGTCGCCGACACCGCCGACAGCGAGAGCCTGCGTGGGACAGCTCGTGACCCGACTCCTGGACGTAGTCGACCTTCAGGGACCACGTGGCTGCGGAGACAAGCTACACCTAACCACCTGTTTGCACCCGACGTCGCCTGGTACCTACCTGGTGCCACGCCGGTCACTGGCTAGTGACTGTGAACACTGTCCCCTCTGCTTTCAGGTCTTCTACAACTCCGATCCACCCTTGGATCCACCGCATCTCTTCTGGACCGACCGCCTGCAGCATCTTTGTCATCAGGCTCCATTGAATCGATAGAAGAAACCCGACGCACTTCGAAACCTATGCACCCGCTTCCTGTGGGTGAGGTAAAGCTGGCACTCCGGTGCCCAAGTGTAGAGAAACATCTCTAGTGTCTGTGTTATGAATCTTAAGATCGTAGTCCATCCAGAAGACCCTTTCTGCAGTAACTTTTTAACTTTTACGCACCCATTGAAAACCTATGGGAGCCCGCGTGTAACTTTCCTCACTGCACACGCGACCCGTGGACCTCCTGGTCACTAACTGAAGTTAGCTCCTTGTAGGCCCAGCGATTCTAGAGGCCCTAGGCCTTTTCCCTTTCCTGGTCGTGGTACTTGTACCACTATTTTAGTATATGGTTTGAGTGGCCACCAGGGCACATCCATATAAAGTGCAACTTCTGTATATTATAACGTTGTCTTGTTTAACGATTTGTGCTCCTGTGCTCATAAAGAGTCTAGGGGATACTTTGAGAAATAAATACATATATATTTTGAATATATATCTGTGTGGTGTCCTTTCATTGGTATAAAGGGGGGTTGCAATTGGTAAATCAGCCTGCTTAACACGCTTTAACGAGTTTAGCCTCAAAGACTGCTTAGCCTACGCTACCACTAGGGCAGCTAGTCCAAAAAGGTTGACTTACAACCACACCATAAGGGTTGCTTGGCATGGTACAAGGTGGTCACTTTAACTAGTGAACATCATATACCAGGCCAACTTCTCACAGCTATTGAAGCTGTTTCAGAAATTCTAGGTAAGCGATCAGTAACTTCAGAGGGAGACAAGAAAGTAGTATTAGGATAAATAATCTCCAACTCGGGTTGCCAACATGTTTTAGGTGACGAATAATACTGGGTCACCGGAGGATATACTCATTTGACGAAGCACACAGCGTGGGTTTTTTCAAACGATTGCGTTTAACTCACGCTCTGAATGAGGTGAGATCATTTATTTTGAATTCTTTCTGTTGTTGTGAGAATTATGCGTCATTAAATTGGTACATAAAATGACACTTTGCGTTTTTAGATGTTCCGGAGAGGGGATGGAATTTTGAAATATTGATCACTCATACACATTGCTATCAGGTATGAGTTTGGCATTTTATAAAGATGTGAATTCATCACTTGTTGGATTGACGGTCTGGATCAATAAGAATTCTGGTTTTTCTACTCTGTTATCTTAACACAGGGAAGAATCATCTAGTGACAGAAATTGTAAGTGCAAGTTACACACACATATGGTGACACAAAATGATGGTGAAGGGAATATGACAACTTAAAGCGTGTTTGGGAAAAGTGCACCAACTGAGAACTGTCTCCTTTTTCTTTCTTTTTCTTCTAGAAATACCCATGACGAAGGGACTTAATGTCCCGAAATGCATTGGGTTCTGGCACCAGGGCTCTGGTACCATATTGATTGAGATGATTAATGCATAATGTAAAACATTAATGATGTAAAAGAAGTGTTATAAAAACACACGTATGATTTGCAAATATTGAATGTTAATCGCCAGACTCCGCTTCACACGCAAGACTGCCTACCCTACGCTTACCACCACTAGCACACCCAGGGACGTGGGAAGCAACACCAGCCCGCTTCTGCCAACCACAAGATGGCCGCCCCCGATGCACCCTCTGATCCGATCGGAGATCAGCACTTTTCAGACAACCTTTCATCCTGCTAACTGCCGAGGCTGCCCCAACTTCAACCTTCAATGAGGACAACTAATAAAAAAACTGGTTACCTTTCATTATACCCAGTGTGATACGTGCTCAATTCAGCTCAATAGGAAATCTGCTCAGTGTAACAAAGAGGTCAACAAGCATAGTCTAAATTCTCTGAGCCCTGCTGGGAACTGTGCTTAGCTATACAAAACAATTTTTCAAGTAACGATCCGGTCTGCTGCCATGCCTACATTCACCTGCCGACGAAGGGATGTTCACTCAACCTGGTTACACTATTCCCAGTCTAAATGCGAAGGCTTTAATGACAGCGGGGAAGGAGTCCTGACACCGAGCTTCAGAGAGCAGGACCACATTCACTGCAAAAACCCTGGCTTCCCCCACACCACAAGAAAGGGAGGAAGCACAGGAACGGTCCAAACGAAGGTGAGCCGGAACCAAGCCGCCTCCGCCAAGGAAACGTCGATCCACACTCCGAGCATCTTGACTCCAGGAACAGACCGCGCAAGATTTTTTGCAACAAAAAGGTACAGGCCAGTGCTCATCTGACCAAGCACCGCCTGGATCCGAAAGTCCTCAGCCCAATCGTAGGGTAAGGGAGTGCTCAGTAGGTCAGGAAGCCCCCACCTCTTAGATCCAATGAGAATGACCCAACAAATCCTCCTCCTGACGATGTTCCCCAGCGCCTCATCAGCTACTGAGGCATGACATGTAATTGAACAAGCCTGACCCTCTACCAAGCTCTGACCGCTAAAGAGCTTTCCTCATCCCACCTCAACCCATCTGAACGTTCCCCAGCGCCACCTCAGCCATTGAAACAATGCATACAATAGACTTAACCCGACCCTCGATCAAGCTCTGACCTTTGAAGAGCCGTCCTCACCCCAATACAACCAGTTTGGAAGCAGACTAATACACAAATTGATCTAGCTGAACCTGCCAACTAGAACCGTCCATTCAAAAGTGGCCTCCACTCTCTTGGCTACTAGCCCTTAAGTCGATCAAGGAACCCTGCACCTCTCTTCTACTCAAAGAACAGAGAGAAAATGGCACCCGATACTCCTTCCTTCCAAAGTCCCCCCATACCGACTTACCTGAAACCCCATGGCCCAAATTCCTTCGCGATCAATTTCCCTCCCCAACCTCTCACTCAAAGCAAAAAGAAACATTAAACATAGACTGTTCAGACAACACCCCGAAACTCTTTTCGCAGACATCTACCACTGCTCCTCCAAAGGGCAAATAAAAATGGATCTAATCTTCCACACAAAAAGACCAGACAATTGGACCACCATGCTCAAAACACAGCTACCCATCGCCAAAACTACGACCACCCCGCACATCTGCAAACTGACGATCACAATCACTAATCACTTGATGCGAAACGGCAACACCGTTGTGACCATCTACACGAACGGCACAGTCCTGATCCAATCAAACGACGAGATTCTAGAGGCCTACGACTCTCTTCCCCTCGCTGAAAATCACCCACTTACACAAGTCCCTCCCCTCCTCGCCCTACTCCGTACCTCTAACCAGTCCGTCCATATTTGGAGAAACGATCAACCACTCCCTCGCAATCTACCAGAAAAACCACCCTTCCTACACGAATCACCACCCTCACTCGCGCTCCCTCGAACCAAGAGCCACTACCTCCCGCTGAGTCACACCCTCCTCCTCCCGATCTCCCCAACCTGCAAGATAGGAAAGACCTTCATCCGCTTTCACAGACCCCCAGTCACTCCACTCATGCTGTGGACAACAGGATGGCGAAAGCGCAGCACGACTAACTGCTCCCCCTACCTATGATCCCTAATACGGTCAGCTCCTCCACCAACAGGCCCTGCAACACAGCCATGCCCACCCTCTCCCCTGACGCCCCTGTCCAAGCCACCCTCTCCCGAGACGCACCTTCCCAATTGCCCCTACCCTATCCCCAGTAAACTTGGAACAGCGGCTACCCCTTCTAGAAAGACAGCTAGAACTGATAACCCTGGGCGAAATCTTAACCAACCTCGACTTGGCTCGTAAGACTAGGCTGCCTCTGCTACGGTGTCAAACGTTGACTAGCTCCTCCCGTCCAAGACCGAACAACTCACCACGCCTGAATGAGCTGCCACCCACTCTTGTGAGCTTGAAACAAAGACCCAAAGAAACCGATAATGAGTATCGAACCCAGACACCCAGTGAAATCCCAACCACCCCTGTGACACTGACACAAAGACCTAGAAGCAGATACCGAGTATCGAACTCGGAGACCCTGTGAACCCCCATCCACCCCCGCGACCTTGACACAAAGACCCAGAAAAACTGACTTAGAGTATCGAAATTAGAGACCTAGAAGAACCAAAGCAGTCATGTCCTCTAAGGTCTCCCCTCACAGCCTCCCCTATAGCCAAGATAAAAGTGATCACCGGTTTCGGAAGAGACCACCGCTCCTCGAATTCACCAAGACCCCCGGCCCTCCTCACTCCCATTCCCAGAGCCTCCCCGTAAGAAAAAGCACACCAAAGAGGAATCCACTACCAAATGCATGCTTATAAACTGTAGATCGGCCACTAAACATGCAACAGAACTTGCGGAAACCATCCTCTCGCATGACAGACATTGCGTTTATAACCGAGACTTGGCTAAACGAGTTCACACCAAACCTAGATATGTTGGTGCCCCCAGGCTTCACTATCACCAACAAGGACAGAAAAGACTAAAGAGGCGGAGACATAGCAATCATACACAAGAACACCATTGCCATTTTAGAAAAGGACTCCTTCAATTACAGCTCCATTGAATGTCTCACCGCCAACATCAAGACAAACGACAACAGAGCAATTCTCTGCCATCTCCTATACCATCCCCCAGGCAACACGTCCACATAAGGGGAACACCTGTCAGATTTGATTGCCCACTCGGTGACTCAAATAACCTAATTCTCGGTGACCTCAACCTACATTGGAATGAGGCAAACAATCCACTAATTCTGACCCTTAACAATCTTCTTCTGGACAACAATCTGACCCAATTCTGCTCCGAAGAAACGCACAATAATGGGGCAACCTTATATGCAATTATTGCTCAAAATGACAGTGACGAGCGACCATGTCCTCCCCGTGGACTGGTCCAACCACCACAACATCCAGCTTACCTCGCACTACACCTCAAAGATGATGTCCAGCCTTCATCAAATAGCTCCTTTGAAATTAAAAAAAAAGCAGGAGCACTCCATCAAGATCATGGTTTAACTCTGACATCAACTCCGAAAGGAGACAACAAAGAGCCACAGAGACACTATGGAGAAACAACACTTCCGACATTCACCGCGAGCAACTCAAAGAAGCTCGCGGGAAGTATAAAAAACATATACAGAACGAAAAAAACCTCATTTTTCTGCACTGCACTAGACAACGCAAAAAACAGGCCCAGGGAGCTCTTTAACATCATAAGACAAAAAACCTCCAAGCCGGCTACCTCCTCAGTGCAAGCCTCCAAAGAACTATGACAATTTCGCAAACTTCTTTGAGGAAAAGATCAACAAGATCGAACTCACTGGACATCAACATCAATACCCTAAGCAAGATCCTCCCGCCTAAGACCAAGAACGCCTCATACAAGCCTCCTTCAACATCTTGGAAATCTTTCAGCCCTATACAGGAAGATGAGATAGTCAACCTGATCTCCACATCTAAGCCCGCCTCACACGCTCTAGACTCTCTTCCGCCACAACTGACCAAAAAGCTTACACTCTGCCTTGCCCCGCTCTGGTGCAAGATCATTAACAGTTACCTGAGATCCGTAGTCGTCCCTGAATGCCTCAAAGAGGGGCAAGTCACGCCACTGCTAAAGAAAAAAGGGCCGAGACAAAAAAGATCTGAATAATTACAGACCAGTCTCAAACCTACCTCTTCTATCCAAAACCCTTGAAAGATGCGTGCTCCGGCAACTAACACCTGGATAGCATCAACCTACTCAATGTCAACCAATCGGGCTTTAGAAAGGGCTGTAGCACGGAAACGGCGATCCTCAACGTCATTGACGACATGCACAAATCGCTGGATGCAAACAAATGCTGCCTCCTCATCCTCCTAGATTTATCGGCAGCCTTTCACACAGTTGATCACAACCTCCTCATTAAGGCGCTTCAAGAAAGGGCAGGTCTAGTAGAGGTGGTTTTACAATGTTTCTCCTCCTTCCTCCACAACCGCACCCAAAGAATAAAAATCAAAAACTTCACGTCCGACCTACATCATGTTAGCAGGGGAGTCCCCCAAGGGTCAGTGCTCTCCCCACAACTTTTTAACATTTACATGGAACCACTCACAACCCTACTCAGAAAAGCCAACATCCCCTTCCACCTTTATGCCGATGACACACAGATCTATCTGGAAACCACCTCCATTGATGAAATTCAAAGACTCAACGACATGCTCAGAGAAATCCAACACTGGCTGTCAAGGAACCACCTAAAACATTCTCAAGACAAGACTGAAATACTCCTCATCTCAAAGAAGAGACTACTCAAATTACAGAATGGCTATCTGCGATCGATACACTTGACGGAAACATCACCCTGGCGGACTATGTAAAATCATTAGGCATCACTTTAGACCCGAAACTCAATATGACCAAACACATTAAGATCTCTGCCAAGAGCGCCTTCCTGAACCTGAAGCTATTGAACAAAATAAAACCTTTCATCCCAGCCAAGGACCTTAAACAAGCTACCCAATCACTGGTGTTATCTAGATTAGACTATGGTATCGCAACCCTCATGCTCATCAAAGGCACACCTGGCCTCCCTTAAAACAACACTAAAAGCAGCAGCTAGAATGGTCACAGGAGTGAAGAAATTTGACCATATCTCACCCGCACTCAGACAACTAAAATGGCTCCCAGTTGAACTGCGTGCCAGTTTCAGAACATTCTGCCTCACCCACAAAGCCCTTCACACAGGCAAACCTGAATACTTGGCCTCCAAACTCAAAATCCGGAGCTCAAACACTCTACTACTCATCCCGCTGAAAGCACGCAAACAAAAAACCGTATACGAAGGAATGTAACGATAATCACTCTGGAATGTATTTCAACTGTGTGTCTAAGGAACAAAATATGTTAAATTTTGACTGTATTAATAAGAAAAATGAAAATAAATACAAAAAATAAAAGAAAACCGCAGCCCGATCCTTCGCGTGAAACGCGCCCAATATCTGTAACGCTATACCCCCCCACATCAGAATTATCCCCTCCTTCGCAAAATTCAAAGAACAATTCAAAAAAAAATTCCTAGATCGGTCACTAGTGAAGGGACATGAGACGCAGAAGAGCTGATGACATTACTCCCTGGGTGGGGGTGTGACCCTAGACTATGGACACCCAGCTAAGGCACTACTAGTACTCATTGACCCTGGTTACTTAACCCACTGAAATTCAACATGCATGCCCAATACTGTCTCGAGATTTTTGACACTTGTGCTGATACCTTCATTGTATTTACTGTGAATGTATGTTTGGTCTCTGCAATTCGACTGTTGTAAAGCGCTCCGATACCCCTGGGTCTGGCTAGCGCTATATAAAACTTCATAATAATATTGTTAGTGTTAATATTCCACAGATAACCCTTGTCCACTTTATTAGAAATCTAGCTGACATTATTTTTGGTCCTCTCAGACATACACCAGAGGAATCGAATGGGTGATACATGTATCACAAAGAATGATATAATCTGTCTCTGTCAAGCTGCTTAGGATCTCTGCTGAGATTGTATC
Source organism: Triturus cristatus (assembly GCF_964204655.1). NCBI lineage: Eukaryota > Metazoa > Chordata > Amphibia > Caudata > Salamandridae > Triturus > Triturus cristatus. The sequence continues at coordinate 162,387,590 of NC_140579.1, forward strand.
TCTTCTGTGTATGAGTGTTAGTGAGAATGAGAATATGATAGGTGAGAGTGAAGTGTTGATGGTTGAGTGTGGGGTTATCTGTGCATTTATTTATTGTTTTTGATTTTAGAGCTGAAATGCTAATCACCTTGCCTTCAACACAGTTATAGATGAAGACATTGGCATAATTAGAAGCAATGTTAATTTAATCTACTGATCAGTTATCCCTCCACTGTTCAAGTGCTGATATTAAATGCTCAAAACAATGCAGTAGTTTAGTATACCAATATGTTGGAGGCTTTGGTGGTATCATGGTAACAGCTTGTTTATCTGTTCAAATGTTACTTGTATGTGTAGATAATGATGAAAAATTTCTCTGATCGATAATGAATGGCAGTACCATCATTCTAAAAAAAAAGTATAAAATATTTTTACAGGAAAAAATTAACAATAAAAAAATATATTGTTGTATGTCAATGATATTGGGTTGGTTGCTGTTAATGAGCCTTAAGAGGCTAGATTATAAAGAAATATAGGTCAGTTGAGAGGTTTCTCCTATTATGTTTGCTGTTTCCCCCTCGCCTTGGACCTAAAAGTAATTAGGGGGTACCTTTTTCTTTTTGCAATTCTTACTCGGTCTTTACCGCTGGTAATATAGCTCCTATTTATCAGACTAAGTTTTACCACAATCCCGTGAGAAGTAGGTTTTGGTGAAAGCGGTCCCTTCAATCCTACTTTCTTTCTAGTACTCTATTCCTTTTAACTGTTTTAGCTAATTTTCTATCTCTATGCACAAATAATTCTCCTTTTCTTTTCAGTTCCTAGTTAATTTCACTTTCTCTGCTAATTTACTTTCTAACCTTGTTAACATGGAAAGTCTAAAGACTTTTGGCATTTCAGATGATGAATTGTCAGCACTTACTGGCCAAATAGCAGGCACCAATAGACACATAGGGACTAACTAATGAGAATAATGAATGGAAAAAAGGATGGAATCCCATGTCCTCTTACTGCTAGAACATCTCAAAGTGGGTGTGATACCCTCGGGCCTGAAGGTCAGGCATGTTCCAGCTCTCTTTGTGGAGGTACGTAAATTCCTGGAGCGATGGTCCCAAATTGCGAACCGTTGCTCCAGGGATTGGATGATCCTCATAGCAGAAACTGTAAGGGAAATTATAGTGATACTTAACCAAGACATCTCAGACCTTGAACACAAAATCAAGGCTAGTACAGCCTTGGATGAGGCCAAAAATAAGATGCAGAGTATAAACCAAGAAACGCAGGACTTTCAGGAATACCTCCTAAAGAAGAAAACAGACCAATTTAAAAAAGCCGTCATGTGGTTTACGCAAGAAAGGGCATACCTCTACCTCTGTACGAACTACTTCCAGGAAGTACGGCAGGAAGGAGGCCATTATAACCAACGTCCTTATAAAAGACAGAAAACTTTGACATTTTCTGATACCAATTCATCAGATTCTGATTATGAAGGGCCAGGAATGAGCGAAGGACCCATGTATAATTCTAGAAATCAAAGGGGCCAACACACTGACCAATACCACCAACAAGTAAAGTCCCCTTTTTAACAGAGCCGCAGGGACAGAGGTCGTATATAATTTCAGAGGCAAGAGAGGAACTATTACCAGCAGATCTAGCCACCACATCCGCATATATGTATGTATGTATGTATTTACATTTATAAAGAGCACAGCTATCCAACAGGGTCTCCCGGAGCTAGACATGTGAGAGCCTCCACAACTCAGCAGAGAAATAGCAGGAATACAGAAAGAAAAAGAGAAAAAAAGAAAGCAGGAGTCAAACAAACAAACAGAGTCACTAAACAACAGTATTTTTAAATTTTTACGGAAGGACAGCAAGGACTGACAATTTCTAAGCTCAAGCGGGAGGGCATTCCAAAGTCTGTGGCCAAGACAAGAGAAGGAGCGACCTCTCATACGGATCAGCCGAAACCTAGGACCTGAAAATAATGAAAGACTGGAAGAACGCAATTGGCGAACTGGAGCGAGAGTAAGCTTTGAATATAAGGTGGAGCGTGGCCCCTTTTGGTGCGAAACATGTAACAAAGGGACTTAAACTCAATACGCTTACTGATTTTGAGCCAGTGAAGTTGATTTAAGGAGAGGAGAAGCGGAGGCATATCTCGTTAGACGAAAAAGGAGACGGGCAGCAGCGTTTTGGACGACCTGTAGCCGATGTAATGAGGCTTTATCAATGCCCAGATAAAGGATGTTACCGTAGTCCAGTCTGGATGTCACCAGGGCCTGGAGAACAACTCTCTGAGCTGCCAATGGGATTAACCAAAGGATATTTTTAATCCATCTGAGAACAGCAAAGCAGGATGAAGCAACCCTGGCGATCTGCAGTTTAAAAGAGCTTTTGATCGATAATAACACCCAAATTCTTGACTTTGGACACAGGAATTTGTACAGGGCCCAGGTCATCAGGCCAGTGTTGGATACCCCACAGCTCAGGGTGATTGCCCAGAAGGAGCACCTCGGTTTTCGAACCATTGAACTTCAGAGCATTACTGGTCAGCCAGGCAGAAACATTTCTCAAACCGCACTGCAGTAGGGAAGGATCTTGATGCTAGGCCACGGAGAAGATAGTCAGACCTGACCTTTCCGCAATGTCAGCCATGGAGCGAATATATATGTTAAAAAGTAAAGGGCTCAAAACAGAGCCCTGAGGGACTCCAGAGGTTAGCTGTAACGTGTGTGATCTAACATTGTTAGAAAAAAAAACGAAAAGTACGATCCCTAAGAAAAGACCTCAGCCATTTCAAAGCCAAGCCCTCAATCCCACAGACACCAAGACGTTCAAACAGGATGGAATGAGACACTGTCAAATGCGACGCTCAAAGCCAACAGGATGAGCGCAGAAGTCCCCCCAGAGTCAAGTTGTTGTCTGAGAAGCCGGAGAACCAGACTTTTTTTATTTTTGTTTTATTATTTTATTTTTAGCAGAGTTTTATATAGCGCAAACTTGACCTGAATCCAATCAGGTATCAGAACGCTTTACATAGCACAGTTACGTTACATGAGGACACACATTCATTTGTTCAGCACAGGGAGATTAAGTGATTTGCCCAGAATCACAGGATGTTTTAGCGTCGTTACAGAGACTCGAACCCAGTTCCCCCAGGTCCGAGGTCCAGCGCCCTAACCGTTAGGCCAACTCCCCTCCCCTAGACTTAATACCGCTCAGTGACAGCTTCAAGGAAGGTAAATCCAGGAGAGGCCAAAAGATAATCTGATCGGGATACTCAGAACCCTAGCAAAGTGCAGGAACAAGACAAACTGCTTCCTTGTAGAACAGCATCCACTGCAAATTGAGCGTAGATGGACTTAACTTTGTTTTAAAAAACAATGCTAACTCGTTACATTGCGATTGAGTAAGTGAAGGGGAAGGCACAAGCGCACTGGTGGTCGAGAGTTGATTCACCCCCTTAAACAAGGTTTTCTGACAGTGCTGAGAACTAAAGATCTTATCAATGAAAAAGGTAGCACGTGCCGATCAACATAGAGCATGATATTTCTTTAACGATCCCAAGTACTCTAGTTTAACATCAGGCAAATAGAGTTTCCTCCATTTCCTTTCTAATGCTTTGCAACGCTTTTTCTCACATTTAAGACAATCAGTGAACCACGGCACAGGGTGATGCATCCTGATCTGGTGTTTAGAGGCAAGAGGCAAAACGGCATCAGTGGCGGAAGAGAGTCAAGAATGCAAGCTAGCTTGGGACACACAACCAGCAATATTAAAAAACCTAGATAGGAGGAGGAGCCAAGATGGCGACCGGGACGGCAGCGTAGACTCCCGGCTCCGTTAACCTCCGCATCCCGCACGGATATCCTGCACGAGATCCTCAACCTGTGCTACGCGGTCGTGTTTCTGAAGGAGAGTGGCACCCGACTGTGTGACTCCGAGGTTTCTGGCTGCGGTATCGCCGGAGAAACGAGCATTTGAACTTTGCGGCCTGTGCGGCCCTGGAGCCGGGACCTCAAGTGGACGCCGTGGCTGGGTGGCAGTTCAACAACAGCGGCCTGTTGTGACTGGGCGGAGGCGGTCCACCGGAGCGGTGCCAAACTCGGCCTACATTTCGTCGTGGTCGTTTCTACTGTCAAGTGTAGCGGTCCGAGTGCATGCCCGTGGGTGCAATTCTCAGATCCTCCGGTGGCTGCCCCTGCCTTTGATGGTGAGCTGCCCGGCTGCCGCCCGTATCCTGCCCTGATCATTGCGGGCCGCCCCCGGCTTTTCACGGGAGCGGGTCCGTAGTGGGGACGACTGTTGCCCGTGACCACGCAACGGATAACTTTTCGCCTGCCCCCGGAACCCGGTCACCAGCGACGTGGCCATCGAGACGCTTGTCCCAGGGTCCCGGCCCCGGTGAGGGTCGGGCATACTTGGCGGCCATCTTGTTGCGATGAAGCCTACCATCCTGTCCGCTGGGTCGCAGCGGGCTTGTGAGAGTGCGACTTTTGGGAGTGTGGCGGCGCGATCGCAGAGAGCTGTGCTGGGGTACGGCGACCTCCTTGAGGCCCTTGGTGCTCTTCACTCCTCCCTGATTCATGGTGTCGGGGTCTTGGGGAGTAAGCTCGACGGTGTGGCGTCGGCGTTGGGGCAATGGCGGCCCGCCTGTCCGCACATACATAGGGACTACCCACACTGCGCACAGGAGGACACTTTGGCGGCCACCCCTGAGGTTAGTGCACGGCTGGACACTCAGGCCAGTATGCTACAGTGTGTTCGTCCAGCTGAGGGCCCGATCTGTCCCGGAGGCATTGGACCTGAGTGGGGTGTGGTAGCCTCGTCCCGTACGTGCCCTCCTGCGACCCAGGGACAACTCCAGCAACTATTGTCTGCTTTGGCTGCTTCTGCCTTCCTGGACCTTGAGTGCAGTGCATATCCTGGGGCAGCACTGGGAAGCCTGTTTCTCCACGCTGCGGACTGTGTTGATGCTCAGAGACTTCCACCCCACCTGTGTGCGTCGCTTCTCGGACGTTTTTGGACAATCCTCTACCTTGGAACGTCGGATATGGTGCTGGGTCGAGGGGTAGGCATGGGCAGAATTCCAAAGAGTGGTCAGGGATAAGGCGGATCCTTCAGGGGTGGTCATCTAGTGGACGGGCGGGCTCAGGGGTTGCATGCTCTCCTGGCATAGCTAACAGCATAATAGGTGCATAGTGCTCCCCATCTTTCTTGAGAAGATCGCTTTTGTGCTGTTTATTGTTCACTTTGGGGGAAACTTACCGTGCGGGAGGGAGAAGCCGGGGGTATGTTTTGAAGGCCCTCCTCCAGTTTATTAATACTTTCTCCACCCCCCCGTCTGGTGGGGTTCTTTTCCTACTTCTTTTTCCCTCTTCTCCTATATTTCGGGTCTGGTTCCAGGGCGACAGGCACACTGCTGGGGGGGGGGGCCGTACTCATCTGCAGAGGTGCAGGGTGGGGGGTTGGGGGAGGGGGTTCTTTCGTCTTTTATCTCTTTTTCCATGGCCTCCTTTTTCTTCTCTGATTCTTTTTGTTTTTCTTTTTCTGGGATCAGTGTGATACACCTCCTTTGCTATGACTCGCTGCCGCTCCATGTGTACCACAATTTCCGGGGTGCTCTCCGGGAGTTCTGGCGGGGGACTGCAGGCGCTACTGCTTATGATACTCTTCCTCATCCTGATGTTCTTGTGTTTGCGCCATTGACCTAATAGATTGCTGTAAATCGTTTACGTCTATTACTCTGCATACCTGTAATTGCTGTTTGAAAATAGTCTGGCACCTGATCCTTCTGCCTTGTTTCATTATAAAACGAAAACCTTTTTCTCCTGGTGCCCTACCTACGCTGTTCACAGTATTAGCATCACGATTCTGCTCCCCGATGTGCTGCCTGTGTTTATACTTGCCTGTTTTTGCTCTGATTGCTTAGCGGCCGGCCCCGGGGGGTTGTAGGCCCATACTTGTTCTCTATTGAACTGTCAATAAAGGTTTTCAAAAAAAAAAAAAAAAAAAAAAAAAAAAATAACCTAGATAGATGGTTAGATATTTCAGATACCATCCCTATCTATAACCTGTCTGCCCATGAACTTTCACCAGAAGAAATCAGCCTGCTTAGTAAAGGGCTGTCGTTTGTGCCTAGCATGCAGCATGACTCTTTTAAACTTAATAAATATATTTTTTCCTTCTTTCGGAAGATTAGATTGAATGGTGAGAAACAACACCATAAAGGACAGTGCCAGGCACTGTATATTGAAAACTAGAGAAGGGAAAGAGCAAAGCATCGCTCTGAGAAACACCCCAGCAAAAGCGAAGACTAAACCTCCCCCGGAGCGAGCAGAAGATGTGTAAAACATCATGGCAGACAACAGAAAGTCTGCAACCACAAGATAGAACCGCGAAGGACAACAAGTCCGGAACCCATGAGTCAAGGATAATCCACCACAACACGGCACCAGAAAGGGACATCGTATCCCCAGTCAGAGACCTATAGACAGAGGCAGAGCCAATTAGACTTCAAACCATGGGGCCACACGGGAGGTAAGAGACCCCAAGCCGATGGAGAAACAGGAGTAGATCCCACAATGGATAATCCAGGTTGTAGGGATGTAAAAGGTTACAGAACACATGAGCATCCCGCCCAATCACAAGAATGAGCAGAGTAGAGCAAGCAAAACAGAATGAAGCATTCCTTGTAGGAGGGAAGTGAAAGATGTCACCCCGCAGAAGACAAAGCCACCCAGAGGGAGGCGAATGCCGGAAGCCTAACCTGAAAAGGTCCTCGCAGAACGGGGAAGACGGGCGGGCTTTAAGGAATCTGCGGCTAGACTGTGTCTCTATCTGATACATCGTTACCGAAGGAAAGTAACTCGTCCATCTGACAGAGACATCTAGCCGCTGATTCCTTAACTTAGAATAGATACCAAAGCCAAACCCATAGAGGAAGCGGGTCTGCGACTGAACCCCACCAAGTTCCCGAGAGAACTTGGTCGTCAGCAAGATGACGAAACACAGTGTGGACTGCAAGCCAGTGCAGCCACACCCGACCACAAAGCTCTGAAGAGAGCAGAAAACAATGGGAGGCAAAGGCACCACAAGCCATCAAAGAACAGCTCGAAAACCCCCGTATGTATACTGGGGTTGAGAGAAAAATCAAAAAGCTAGAAATATCGGTGCGGAAATGAGTTCATGGATTCGTAAAAAAGAGGACTGAGCCAAGGGTCCGATGGATCCGCAGGATCTAATGTGTGGACTGAAGTAAAACCCAGCGAAATGACTAACTGGTATGACAGAGGCAGAGCATACTGGTCCAGTATGCATGACAATGGAAAAAAGCACTGTCGAACCTGCACCAGCCAAGATACATAGGGCAGCATTGGCAGGATGCCGACCCCTGGCCAGAAAGGACTGGTAGTACCAGAAACCCAAAACACTCCAGCACGCAGTCGCTCCTTTACATGACATTTGACAGGGCGGACGGCAACAATCATAAGTACGCAAAATAGGACTACAGTAAGAATAATAGTCATGTGGAAGACAGGAACACACATAAGCATACAATGTGGATGGAAGAACCACACGAAGTATAGAAAATAAACTCCTGTAGGGTAGCGTGAGCAGCCCTTAGGTTAAGGATGCATTAGCAGGTAGGCAAATGGTTAAAAAAAAGCGGGGTATCTGGCAAGCTGGATACCCACAGAAAAGATCGTAGGATGACCAGACAGGGGCGAAGATCACGGACACCACAGGAAGGAAGGTTGCCTGCGCGACTCTGCTGTGTGAAGAGCACAGAGCAGATATAGATTAAGACAATATACGTGTAAAACAACGTTTTACCTGATTAAATACTAGAGTACGTGAAAAGTACCAACAGTCATATGGAAGCAGAAGTGGACAGGACCATGTCCAGAGTCGCAAGCGACATCAGCCACCTGCCCGGGAGGAGCCACTGTCCCCCGCTAGACAGATGAGGAGATGGAGCCAGACACAATAGTGGAAATAATGAGGACCAACCTAATGGCCCAGGGACCCAAGAAATGAGTATCCTGAAAAGAACAGTCCCCTTGAGAGTGTTACAGCAGGAACCTAATGCCGAAGTGTGGAAAACACCTGTGTGGAAGCAACAAGGCATGTGGAACAAATCCTATTGGGAAAGTGCCCGGAGGAGGAGGGCATAAGGCAATGTACAGCAAATACGTGCGCAGCAAAGCCGCTACCTTCAAAGACAAGCCCAGGAAGAGCTGAGTATAGAAGCGATAACGTAAACACCCTATAACATTAGACATACCGGGGTGTACTCCAAATTTGCGCCAGCACCAAGAAGCGTGCCGCCCAACGGCTTTTTCTCGGCGCAAAAGGATGACAGTGCATCATCCGTGAAAGAACTGTTCCTGAACTGAACAGAACAAGGGCTCCAAGAGGCAGTGATCGGCAAAAGAAAGCAGCCATCACAGACAAGATGAGCTCTATGATGCTGAAAAATGGGGACCTTGTTAAGGCAGGCAAAGCATAGGCCGCATGGTATGGAGCCCATACTGAGGCATAGAAATACTACAGGCAACTGGAGCCTACTGTAACCGGAAGTGCAATAGAGCGACACTAACGTTAGGTTCGCAGAACAGCAGAAAAGATGGACAGTCTGACCCAGAGAAGGATGCCTGTGAGGAAGACTCCATAGGAGCGTACCAAGGTCAAGGTAACCACCGAATAGCCAGCAAGTACCCCACATGGGGTACATTTTAACCTCTGCTAGGGGAGCCCTCTTGGGCAAAGTACACATTCAGAGGGCTGAAATGAAGACAGAACCAGCCGTCCGGCTGTACTGAAGACCTACTGAAATGCCTGAACAACCGTTTACATTATCGGGGTACTATGCATAGAACCCGGAACATTAAACCCAAACAACAAGGCAACATCGTCTATGCAGAAGATAAGCATACTATAATGGCAGAAAGTTGAAAGTTACGGTAGTCCCGACATGAGGCGGGACACCGCTGAATCTGCGTGGCTGTCGAAAAGTTCCACGCCATTGAATGGTAGATCTCTAAGAGCATCCGGAACACTGTCTGGGAAACAACTGTCGCGCAGCCATGCATGGCAGCGCAAAGCCACAGACCGAGCAAGAGTTCTCCGATAGAGTCAGTGCCATCAATGGAAGACCTTAGGGAAAACTGCGCCATTCCCCTGCCATCATGAAGAAGACTATGTAATTCTGGCCATTGTCCTTCAGGAAGAGAAGGCAGAAGGGACTCGACCACGTTCCAAAGGGCAAAGGAAGCACGTGCGAACACGCAAGACGTATTCAATGCTCGGATGCCCGCACTGGCAGAGGCAAAAAGCTGACGACCACATGCGTCCAACCACCTAGACTCCCTGGTGGGAGATAACGGCAAAGCGGAGTAAGACTGCAAGTCAAAAGCCGCCTGAACAACCAGACCCTGAGCCCTAGGGTGAAGGGACAGGCAGAGTGGATCATCCGGGGCAAGCAATAGCCCGATCAACAGGGTTACCAGAAGAGGGCCTCGCCCATGTGCCAAGCAGTATGTCAACTAAAGAACCCCCAAAGGGTAGCAATGGCTCCACCTCAATGGGCTCCAGGTGGAGAAGATCTAGTAAAGGATCAGAAGGCAAGGACACCACGGGGGGCTGAAAGCGAATAATAGCTGCCGCCATGTGAATAGCTCGTGCGTAGGCAGCACTAGCCTCAGTCGCCATTCAGGGAGACAACATCGAACCGTCAGTAGGAGAGGGCTGGAGACTAACCAGACCACTAGACAGTAGAAGTGGAGGAGCCCGAGATAGGTCTGAAGGCCACGCAACACTAGGTACCTGCACCAAGGGGCACAGAGATGACCTCGGACCCGTGGAGTACAATGGGACATCAACCTCTCGCGTGGGAGTTGCGTCAACGTCCAAGGAGTCCAGAAGATTATCCTCATACAAAGGCGGAGGCGTCGACATCGAGTGGGAGTCGAACCGACGTCGACGACCTCCAGAGGGGACTCGGCCGGGGCGCCGACCGACGGCGATCCCACCGCAATAGGCGGAGAGGAAAGACGCCGACAGGGCGTCGAGCCCTATGCCGTCTCCGACATCACGCAGGAAGCCGCATAGGGCTATGCGGTGACCGGGCGGGTGGGCTGGATGGCCGACTGGGATGGCCCTCTGGGCTGTGTCCAGTAGGCGTCGTGTCGACTCGACTCGACTCAGGAACCTGAGTAGACGCACACAGCCGGCGCCGAGGACTAATCTGCCGGTGAGAATCGGACAGGAGTGCCTTCCACCTCTTTGGGACCAGAAGGCGTACCAGGGAGAGGGGGTGACCCAAGCAAAGTTTGGAGGGCCTTTGAAGAAGCCTCCATTGGGGTCCTCGTCGCTCCAACTTCCGGAAAGGGAGGGTACGTTGGAGACGACTGCTGGACGCCCGTGACTGGCAAGAGGCGAGATGAACGGGCCCCAGCGTCACGCGTATGGGCGGAAGATCTCCGCAACTTACGCTTGTGCTTACCCGCCTCAGAACAACGTCCGCGGGAACAACCTCGGCAACGAGCCCGATCCTGAGAGGGAGAACGTTGACGCGAAGGTGCAGGGCCCGACAGCCATTTCATACTAAGCTCCCTCAAGGATTTTGGTTTCATGTGTTGACAGGCGTCGCACTCTTTGGAGTTGTGGTGCACTCTCAGGCACCATATACAGACGGCGTGGGGGTCCGTGACAGACATCTGGCAGGCACAGGTCTCACAGGCCTTAAAGCCTGAAGGCATCGCACACTGTTCCGTGACTCCAAAGGCGTCGAGAAGGCCGAAACAAAACAGGCCAAGGAACCGCTGGTTTTCCAGGAACCGCGTTGGGACGCGGTAAAGAAGAAAACTAAATGTCAGCGCGCCGGGAGGGGCATATATAACTCCGGTGACATCACGCAGAGGTGCTGCTGCGGAACTTTTTCCGGATCTGCGGCTAGATGTCTATCAGATCTACTTAGCAGAGGAATTGGGAGCTAAGATCATAGCGTATGCTGATGACACTCAAAAATAAATAGAACAGTCTTAACCCATCTTAAAATCAAAAGCATTCAGTGATGGCTACATCTGTCAAAAATAATTTGATTTTCTCAACAATAAGAATGCAGTTACGCCGGCCCTATATGGAGTCCCAAAAACGCATAAAAATATAGTTGACCCACCCTTATAACCAATGTTCCCTCTAATTTTTTTCCTCTGTGTGCGGCAGTACAAGGTTTCTGTGCGCTGCAACTAAGGCTATGTGCGCCGGAAACCAGACAGCGTACGTGGTGCAGCGCCAAATATCACTCCAAACCTTTGCTTAAAAAAGTGAAAAAAGAGTGCATTTCCACACATGTATCTGGTTGAGGTGGAACACAGCATTTAGAGTATTTTTTTCCTCTGCATTTGCTTCATTCTCTGGATAATGTCCTACACTGGGGTATCTTGCAGCACTTAACACATTATTCTTAAACAAGGCTTTTATGTATCTAGAAAAAATGCAAATCTGTGAGTTGTTGAGTGTGTGTTTTATATAAGTACTACGTCAGAGGGAACATGTTTTGATGGTTAAAGAGATAGCCTCAGAAGTAGCACATGAAAAAGTTTCTTTTAGTGAGAAGGTTTATGACCAGCTAAAAATCTCAAGTGTAAGTAGTGAGAACAAAAACATGAAGTTTGAGCAGAGCTTGTCAGTCTTGGTGTTTCAAGAATAAAACAAAAGCTAAAGTCCAGTCAGGGTTATGACAGTTAAGAAAATAGCCTCCCTAAGTGGACCTTGCTCTTTTATGTGGCCAATCAGGTTTATTTTCTGTCACTGTGCACTACTCTGTCTAAACAGGAGCAATAATTATCGAATGAGCTTTTTTGGTCTCCCTTCCTGTGGTACTTTTCTGCATGCGTCACTATAAGTGTCTGAGGGTTGTTCTATATAATTATACGTTTTGTGGTCGTTGATTGGCTAACAAGGCATTATGTACATACTCTAGATGCCATTGATCTATGATTAAAAAAGGGGTTGTTTCTACACAGATACCAGGATAGGGGCACACATTTTGTAATTGCCTGAATGTGTTTCAGAGTTGCTTTCCGTAAAGGAGTGTAGTGAATAATTCAAATGTTTTGTTTGATATTTTCACTGCCGAATGTTCTTAAAGGAGACTGAAGTTTAGAACCTGCTTCTTAAGCATATATCTTAGTAAAACGTAATCCACAGAAAAAGTGCCAGCATCTTTGTTCTCTGCTCTTACAATGCAAACAATTGCAAAATCGCATCATGGTAAAACTAATCCAATCCGATGTAAGCCAAAAAACAAGTCATAAACAACAAATGTATATTTGTTAACCCATTCATGCACCCATGTGTATACATTAAATCATGTATGCATTCACAGTTGCACACGTATCCATCTACTCACACAGTCGTGCATTCCGCTTCCTGTATATCTGAGACTGTATGTGTGCCTTTGTACTGTTGTCTGTAGGTGCATATGTGTTGTCTGTTTGCTCTGATGCACATATGTCTTGGTATGCCTAGATGTCCATTTGTCAGCTTGCATCTTTATCTTTTTGTGCTTGGGGATCTGTGTTTGTGCGTGCATAGTCTGCCAGGCCCCTCTGTGACTTCACTCTATTCGTAAGCCAAACCTATTCGCTGTGCCAAAGTGCATTAAAATATATCCTCAGTAACCAGTGCCAAAAGCTTACGTTAAGCAGGGGTCAGAGCTACTCCTCATTTGGCACAGTTTTCTTTTTAAAACAGAAAGCAGCTACGATCCTGCTATCTAGTTTTCGGTTTGGATGTTGCAAGTTCTTTTTATTTGAAAGGGCAGTTTCGGTTTCAAGGCGATCCTTATGACATCGAGGCAGTGGAAAAATAAGTTAAAATGTGAGTTGTTTGTGTGAACCCCAGCTGCTTCACTCTATGGACCCTCATACGACTTCCGGCCACCTTAGAGCGGAATAGGATCAAGAAGCCTTGGAACTGGTCATATGAGAATGACTCGTAAGCAGACGGTATGGAGAGCGTCATTTATATTTTGGCACAACTGCAATAGTACATTTCTCTTGTTGAACCGACTTTGTCCGTGACCTCTGCCATAGGGTGACCAACTGGCATTGGTGCAAATTCAGGACGGTGAGTGAAACAATTCAGGACACAAATTCAGGACAGGAGGTCAAAATTCAGGACAAAACTTCTGGACAATAGGTAAGTTTTACAGACACATCAGAGGAGGCCGCGCAATAGTATATAAGTAAGCCCAGTCATATCCAAACATATTCAACCATTTGCAAACCCATCCATCATGTATCCTTCCATCTATCACTCATCCATCCCTTCATAGATCCTTTCACTCATCTATCCATTATCCATCCATCCATCCTTTCACCCTATCCATCTGTACACTCATCCATCCACTCTTCTATCCATCCAGCCATTTACCCTTTCACCCATCCAGCCATCCTTTCAGTTACTCATCCATCTATCCACCCAGTCACTCATCCTTCCACCCATCCACCATTTCACTCATCCATCCATCCTCCCTTTCTCTATCCATCGACCCTTTCACTTAGCCATCCTTCCTTCCATCCGCCCACCCATCCATCAACTCATCCACTCATGAATCCATCCATTGTCCCCATCACTCATCCATTTATCCTTTCACTCCTTCACTCATCCTTTTCTCCATCTACCCGCCCTTTCACTCACTCATCCATCCTTACATCCACCCTTTCACTCATCCGTCCATCCATTCACCCTTGCACTTATCAATTCATCAATCCACCCATCCACCTTTTCACTCATCCATCCACCCTTTTACCCATCCAGCTACCCTTTTACCAATCCAGCTACCCTTTTACCCATCCAGCTACCCTTTTACCCATCCAGCTACCCTTCCACCCATAAATCCAGCTATTTACCTTTTCTCTTATCCATCCTTCCACTCACCATCCATCCATCCTCTCTCATTATCCATCTATTCAATCTTTCTTTCATCCATTCACCCTTTCACTAATTCATCCAGCCATCCACCCATCCCTTCACTTACTCACTCGCCCACCTTTTCATATTAATATTGAGCTGAACCTTTTTGAGAAGAGGCCCATCAAGAACTTCACCCTCGCTGCAGGAGCCATTCCAGGACTGGGACAGAAGCCACCCGGGGCGGAGACAGGATGCACCACAGAGGGGACAGGAGCCATCACAGGTGGGGGGGGACAGGAGCCACCACATGGGGGGGGCAGGAGCCATCACAGGTGGGGGGGGACAGGAGCCACCACATGGGGGGGGCAGGAGCCATCACTGGGGGGGTGGGGCAGAAGCCATCACAGGAGGGGGAACAGGATCCACCAGGGTGGGCACAGGGGTGGGCATGCAGTATTCTACTATCACCTTGATCTCTGCCAGGGTGGGGTAGGGCTCCTCACCCCCTCCTGGTCAAGACAACGAGAAGACAGGCTCTCTTTCCAAAATGTTAATTTTGCCACCCCCCACTGTGATGTACAGTACTTAAAGGAGATACTCCAAGAGAACTGATTTAACTGATTGTCCTCCATACATTGTTAATCAGTGTGGGTGCGATTGAGCCATTTCTTTATTTTATTACATTATAGACTGCATGTTTGAAGAACCGAGGTTTGCTTACAATTTAGTGACAGTAATTAAGCTCTGTGAAGAGAACCACGTGCTGCCTCGGGGTAGTCAGGGCCGGTTCTAGGATGTTTGGGGCCCTGGGCAGGAAGGGAATGTGTGAGGCCCCTCTAAATTGCACAGACAGGACGCATTCAGGGCTGTTTGCATGTGAATAGATGCCCCTGCGCCTGAAGCTGCAGCCCCTCCCTCTGTCACCTTCGAGCACCTCTTAACAGTTCATCAAGGGCTGAAGGTGTGAGGACTGCCATCCCGCTGTCCCTCGCCAATGCTGCTGGATATCTGAGCTTTGGTACTGCATCGGAGTCTGTTACACCCGACCTCAACAGCATCGGAGTCAAGCAGGGAGGTGGGTGGAAGCTGTGCCGGCTTTGGGGTGGTGCGACCGGTGCCCGGTTAAAATTAAAATTACATACAAACTGCTCAGTTAGTCTGTAAGCAGCTTTCCACTCTTCAATGTTTTTTTGGTTCCAGGCAAAAAGAAGGGAAGCAGAGACCACGAGTCATTGAAGAGGAACCGTAGAAGATATTAAGAAAATAGTGACCAAGAATTGGGACCAGTGAAAAGCGTTTTAGGACTAAGTGCTGAGGCTTTCCTGAGCCTCCATCCAGATAAGACAAAGGAAGGGAGAGGATGTGGTCCGTCGGCTAGACTGCCGACTTTGGTGCTGGAAACCAGGGTAAAAGCCTCGGGGTCGCGTCCACATCCTGTGATTCTGGGCAAATCACTTAATCTCCCCGTGCCTGAATGTGTAATGTAACCGGTGCTCATATAAAGCGTTCCAATACCTTCGGCTCGAGTTCGCACTATATAAATGTGGAGGAAAAAAAAAAGGCAGTAGAAGTGATTTTCTCAGAGTGCAAATGAGGGCCGAAGTGCTTTTGGTAGTCCGGGGACCATTGGGAAGAGGAGTACAAAATACAGGTCTTCTCCGAAAACGACAAAGCTCATTGACATGCAAATGGTCTTTTAAAGACCCGTGAAGTACTCGGTGCGGCTGTTGGGTGCCCGGGAAGCCGGCTCAGCCGGGCTGACACACGACAGGGGTGTGGGCGGCTGAAGCAGGAGCCCTTTAAGCACAATGGGCTTTGCACGCCTGCAAGCACCATGTCTCTTTCCCTGCCTCACGCCCGGATTTCGTGCCGCTCGCGTTTAAAAAGCGGCGGCGCGAAGGGTCTTGTAGGGTTGACAGTGTGCGCGCTAAATGCAGTACACTGCGCGCTCCAGGTGACCATCGTGCGCGCGTACCCGCGCGCCCACGCACGTTAGTGGGAACAGTGCTTATAACCTATTGTTTCAGCTATAAACTCGTACACGGAACCATTTTCCAAATGTGTGGATGCTTTTCTTTGCCCCCTGACCACGCAATATGCATCATACATTAAATATGATAGCTACAATAGAGCATGAATCCTTTAACCAAAAAACACAGCTGCTGGTTACCCTAGACAGTTTAGGTACACCAACATTCCCCAGGACCTGGCCATTGAGTCTGTGGCAGCTCTTTTGGCCAGAGTTCATGGGGAGAGACCGGATAGGTTCATCCTGGAATGTTTAGCTATTGTCCATCATAACTACTTTGAAGTTAAGGACAATTCATACCAACAAGTTGAGGGGACCAGCATGGGGCCATCTTGTGCCCCTAGTGTAGCAAACATCTTAATTGGCGAATATGAACACAGACAAATTTTCAACGAATAGCCCCATACGACGAGAACATAGATAGCTGGCACAGATTCATTTTTTAATTTTTTTATTTCTTTATTGGTATTTTCTGCGTTCTTTTGTTTTAAACAGAGTTGTCATGTACATTCACAGAATTTCCAAGTATATATATATCATGCATACAATACAAAAAACAACGGAATACTCACTGAATTTCTAGATTATTGTTGGTGATGACATTGCATTTGCTAAGGACATGACTTACATTTTAACTAGATATGCACACTGGAATTTCAGTGTGCCATCACTCACATTACTTCCGCAGCATGATTTGGAATTTGTGATCATTCCTAAACATAACTCCCAACTCATTGGACTAAATACATACTTAAATATTCCTATGCACCTATAACACAAATGTACATTTGCTGCTTTTCAGAGCCGATCATCACATTACTACATAAAAAGAATAACATTTCCGTCCAGTGGCATTTTATGAAATGAAAGCACTGAAAATGTCCAATAAAGCTTATTATCTAAAACTATACAAACCAAACTAATACTTATATTAACAAATGAATAAATAAAGAAAGGGAGAGGAACTTAAAAAAAGGGGGGGAGGGGGGAGGGAGAAAGTTTGCCATCAGCGAAATACTAATGAAATCATTTTCTCTTGGCTGGGTATGTGAAGATATTGTTGGACCTATTTCACACAGTGCAATGGAACAGAGCGTGCAGCTAGGTGTAATTACCAACTAGGAGAGAGGACCCCAGTGTCTAACGAGGCAGCTAGGTAGTGCATATCTCCCCATGTTCTGAGCCAGGGATATGAGGAACAGTCTTATGGAGCATTCACTGATCAGTGACCAGTGTGCCATCTGCAGTGATGGCGATAATGGCACGCAATGTAGTGAGGAGTGCGTCCCAATCTTGAGCAATAGGGAATTTACGGAGCCCCGCTGTCTCTTTCCTATGCAGCACCGTACTTTCCGCTTATGCCCACATCAGAAATTAGCCCTGCCAGTTGGATGTTACTGGAGGATTCGTGTTTTTCCAATTCTTGGTTATGAGGCGCTTTGCAGTAATTAAACCTAAATCATAAAATCTTGTGGCGACTTTTTTTTAAATAGATCTGGCATAGAGCCCTAGGAGGCAGGTTTCCCATGACATCGGCAGCTGCATGTCTGTACAGGAGTTCAAAGTTGTGACTACTTCCCGCCAGTAATGCTGAAGAGATGTGCAAGCCCACAGCATGTGAAGCAGATCTGCGCCTAGTTGTTTACAGCGTGCGCATGCAGAAGCGACAGTGTTAAAGGAAAATGCTACTTACCAGTATGCATCTGTTCTTGGCATGTAGAGCTTCAGATCCACACACTATGCATAGATCGCCATCTGGTGTTGGGCCCGGATGTTTGCACTTGTTTTGGTCTTGGAAAAGTCTTTGGAAGTCACAAAATAGGTGACTCCTCCTTTGGATGATAGTGCGCATGGGCATCGGCTCCATCTTCAGATTGTTTTTTGCCAGCAGGGAAATGGAGTTTTGTGAGAAACAGATAAGATGCCCATGTATGCTGTATCTAAATAAGATAGTACTGGAACAGATAAAAGTAGCCGGTGGGCGTGTGTGGATCTGCAGCTCTACATGCCAAGCCATGCCAAGAACAGATGCATACTGGTAAGTAGCATTTTCCGTTCGAGGCATATGAGCTGCAGATCACACACTATGCATAGATTGTATAGCAGCACTCCCTCCTAGCGGCGACCATCAGTATCTGTTGCAGTAGTTTGAAATAATGTTTTGAGTACAGTCTGGCCCACACTAGCTTGTTGTTTCGTTTGCAGATCTACACAATAGTGCTTTGTGAATGTGTGCGGTGTAGACCATGTAGCTGCTTTGCAGATGTCATCTAAGGGATTGTTTCCTAAAAATGCCATTGAAGCCCCTATCTTTCGGGTAGAGTGGGCTTTAGGGGGAACTGATAATGTACGTTTTGCTTTGTGATAGCAAATCTGTATGCATTTGACAATCCACCTTGCTATCCCAGATTTTGATATAAGGTTGCCTTTATGTGGTGGTGAGAAGGAAATGAGAAGTTTTTTCTTGCGAAAAGGTTTTGTTCTTTCAATGTAATAAAGCAGTGCTCTTTTTACATCTAGAGTGTGAAGAGCTCTTTCTGCGACTGTTTGTGGTTGCGAGAAGAATACTGGCAACTCCACAGACTGGTTGAGGTGGAAGGGAGGATTGTTTCTGAGAACCACTTTGTTTTGATGAAGTTGTAAAAAACGTTCTTTAATAGTGCCTGTAGCTCACTGACTCTTCTAAGGGAAGTAATGGCCACTAGGAAAGCAACTTTCCATGTTAGAAATTATAGCTGTGCAGAGGTTCAAAAGGAGGGCCCATTAGTCTTGTGAGAAATTCCACACAGGTGAGGGTGGTACCCTTGGAGGAATTATTGTTTTGAGGCCTTCCATAAATGCTTTAATGGCAGGTACCCTGAAAAGCGAAAAGTGTTGTCTATTTTGTAAGTAGGCTGCTATGGCAGCGAGGTGTAACCTAATAGATGTGTATGCTAAGTCACACCTTGGAGATGCAGTAGGTAACCTATGATGTGTTGAATAGACACATCTAGAGGATTGATGGTATATCACAAATCGTTTCCACTTGGCTGCATAGCAGGCTCTAGTGGTGAGATGTCTAGCTTCTTTGATAATGTTCATACTGTCAGGGGGAAGGTTAAGGTCACCGAACTCCAAGACCTCAGGAGCCAGATCGGTGGGTTGAGATGTGCTGGGTCTGGGTGCCTGATCTCTCCACGGCTCTGGGTTAAGAGGTGTGGGGAGAGGTGTAGTTTTTGGTGCGGGACTACGGATAGTTCCAGTAATGGGGTGTGCCATGGTTGCTGTAGTTTGCGCACCACCAGTGGAATGAGTGGGAGAGGCGGAATAGCGTACGCAAATCTGCCTGACCAATTCATTCATAAAATGCCATTGAAGCATTTATATCGCATTTCCTTTGGACAATGGGTGTGGATACCCGGCGGCGAAGCTTGGACATTTTGCGTTTGTGTGTGGCGAAGAGATCTATCTCTGGTTCTCCCCACATGTGAAAAAATGGTTGAAGAACTTGCGGATGAAGATCCCACTCGTGAATCTGTTGGGTCTGACGACTTAACAGTTCGGCTATGTTGTTCTGGACTCCCGGGACATGTTGGGCTAGGAGAAAAATGTTCTGAGGAATAGCCCATCTCCATATGCTTTGCGCTAGTTGAGAGCTGTAGGGAGTGTGTCCCGCCTTGTTTCTGTATGTAGTATATGGCTGTCATGTTGTCGATGCGGACTAGGACAGCCTTGCCTGATATTGGTTTCTGGAATGCCTTGAGCGCTAGGAAGATGGCTAGTAACTCCAGGTGATTGATGTGGAGTAACTTTTGTTGAGGCGTCCACCTGCCCTGCATGGTGTGATGTAATAGATGAGCTCCCCAGCCGGAGAGCGATGAGTCCGCTGTTAGCACAATCTGTGGAACCGGATCGAGGAACGGTCGCCCTTTGGAAAGGTTTTTGGTGTTCCACCACTGCAGAGTGCGATGCGTGCGACCGTCCACCAACAACAGATCTGTTAGCTGACCTTGAGCATAGTTCCACTGATGTGCCAGACATTCCTGCAGGGGGCGCATCTGGAGTCTTGTGTGAGGTACTATGAATATGCAAGAGGCCATCATCCCTATCAACTGCATGAACACTCAAGTTGGAAGAGAGTGTTGCGGCTGAAATTTTGATATGAGGCTTTGTATGCTTTCCATTCTTTTTTGCTGGGATATGCAAGTGCTTTTGAGGTGTTTATTGTGGCACCGAGGTACTGTTGTATGTGGGACAGTTGTAGGTGAGACTTTGTGTGGTTTACTGTAAACCCTAATTCGTGGAGTAGTTGGATTGTGGCGTGAATGTGATGTACACACTGATGGTATGAGTTTGCTTTTATGTGCCAATCGTCTAAGTATGGGAAGACGTAGATGTGCTGTCTTCTTAGGTGAGCCGCAACTACCGCCAGACACTTGGTGAATACTCTGGGTGCTGTGGTGACTACGAATGGGAGGACCTTGAATTGGTAGTGCTGACCGTCCACTACGAGATATTTCCTGTGAGAGTTGTGAATGGGAATATGAAAATAGGCGTCCTTGAAATCTAGAGTGGCAAGGAAATCGCCTTGTGAGAGAAGGGGGAAGGACCTGTTGAAGCGTGACCATGTGAAAATGGTCTGAGTGTATGTACAGGTTTAAGGGTCTGAGGTCTAGGATTGGCCTTAGAGAGCCATTTTTCTTCAGAATGAGGAAGTACAGGGAGTAAACTCCTGTGTTTTGCTGTTGCAGGGGGACTGGTTCTATTGCATGTTTGTGTAGGAGGGAGATTACCTGCTGCTTTAGCAGCGATAAATGTTCCAGTGACATTGGGCGCTATCTGGGTGGTATGTTCGGGGGGGTAGAAGTGAGTTCAAGACAGTAACCCGATTGAATGATTTGTCTCACCCACCTGTCTGTGGTGATGTTGTTCCAGACAGGTAGGGAATGTAGCAATCTTCCCCCGACCGGAGTGGAATGGTCTGGGGGGAGCGGAGGGAAGTGGTAGGGGTGGAGGCAGAGCGGGTGTTATTGGTCTTGCCTCTACCTTTCTTGTTATTGCCTCTGTAACCTCCTCTTTGATAACCTCTGGTGAATGTGGTCTGGGTGGGAGTTTTTGTCAGAGGTGTAGCCTCTGGAGGTGCCCTTGTAAGAGGAGCAACAAAAGGAACGTCTGGGAGCTTGTGATTGCATGGCTCCCATTGATTTAGCCGTGTCGGTGTATTTTTTCATCTTTTCGAGAGATGAATCCACGGCTGGCCCAAATAGATGTTCCTGGTCAAATGGTTGGTTAAGAATAAAAGTCTGAACCTCAGGTTTAAAACCTGAAATGCGTAGCCATGCATGCAGAAGTACACTTGTGTTGATGGCTCTGGAGGCGGTGTCTGCCACATCTGGAGTGCCGAAAGATGGATCGGTAACAGCACTGAACTGGAGCGCGGTAAACACATCCGAGCCAGATGGCGGAAAAAAACAATCTGAAGATGGAGCTGATGCCCAAACGCACTATCATCCAAAGGAGGAGTCACCTATCTCGTGACTTCCAAAGAATTTTCCAAGAAAAAACAAGTGCAAACATCCAGGCCCAACACCAGATGGCGATCTATGCATAGTGTGTGATCTGCAGCTCACATGTCTCGAACATACCTGTTTATCATGTCTGGTGAGAGGTATGCCCTTTTTATGATATATGCTTGTATTAGCCTAAATCTGGAATTTCTCGGTATATTCCTTTCTCCTGCCAATATGGCATCCCACTCCTTCTCTGTCCAAGGTCGGCCCCTGTCTGTCTCCCATAGTACTCGGAGGCGCTGCATCGGTTTCATTGTGTGTGTGAGCAACGCCTCTACTAGCCAGTGTACTACGGGCGATCCCGCCCCCATAACATGTAGATATTGCAACACTAGTTGTGTCTGTGGTTCAGTTGTCAGATCACCCCAAACCGTTGACAGAGCCTTCAAAAGAGAGGTATGTAAAAGGAATTGGCCCGCTGGCAACCCAGACTCTTCGGACAGCGCCTCAAATGTGAACAGTGCACCGTCCATATACAAATCACCCAGAGTGTGCAAGTCTGGCGCATGCCAGGTTGTCAATACTGCCTCTGATGCGCCAAACCTTCCTCTTGGCATCCCCAGTAATGGCAAGATCGGGACGTAAGGTATCGTCGTCCGAGTAAGATATAAACACAGTTTGTAACATTTATGGG
Source organism: Triturus cristatus (assembly GCF_964204655.1). Classification (NCBI taxonomy): domain Eukaryota; kingdom Metazoa; phylum Chordata; class Amphibia; order Caudata; family Salamandridae; genus Triturus; species Triturus cristatus. The sequence continues at coordinate 162,409,710 of NC_140579.1, forward strand.
CCAGACCCAAATAGAATTGTGCTGGTCGCAGGGATTTAGCAATAGGGTGGAACAAATGGTATATTTGAGAGTGTGTCCAGGGCTGCTGCACCGTTGCGGTGTCCTCCCAAGATCTGCTGTCCAACCATTTTGTCACCCACTGTAGTTGGGCAGCTAAATAATACAACTCCATATTAGGGACGGCTAATCTGCCTTGACCGATAGGAGCGTACATCTTCCATAAAGCAATTCGCGGTCTGCCCTTATTCCATATGAGATCTTGAAACAATCGTTCCAGGTCTCAAAAGATCTTAGGCTATACATAAAGAGGGAGATTTGACAAATAATAGAGAAATTTGGGGAGTACAATCATTTTAAAATAGGGCTATGCGACTCAGTACATTCAGTGGGAGCGTTTTCCAGAATTGCACCTGGGCTCGTATGGCTGAGATAGCCTGCAGCAGATTTCCTTCAAATAAATCGACAGGTGAGCCATATATAAAAATTTCAAGATATCTGAAAGGGGTGGGATACCACGTGAGAAGCGACCCGTTCAGGATGATATTCTCCTCTACTACGCCAGCATTAAACGAATATATCCCTGACTTGGCCCAATTGACCCGAAGACCTGATCTCTCTTTGAATGCCTGAAGTATATCTGCAATGGATTCCGGGATCGCTGTGATATCTCGGAGATATAACAAGTCGTTCGCATACAGGGAAATGGCATGCAACCCATCTCCCGACTGTATACCCCAGTTCTCACCATCACTCCTGAGCAGCATCGCCAAGGGTTCCATAGCGAGAGAGAACAACAACGGAGACAGCGGGCAGCCCTGGCGCGTCCCGCGCTGAGCCCTAATGCAATCGGAGACCAGATTGCCGGTGCGGACCCAGACCGTGGGTCGCTGATACAGTAGAGGAACCATGTTCAAATAATGGTCCCCCAATTCATACTTTTCTAGCACAGCTGCCAGGCAGGGCCATTCCAAAGAGTCAAAGGCTTTTTCCAGATCTAATACCAGGCAGCCTGATCGGGGACAGCTGTGCGCTGCACATTGTTGAACCCTAAAGAGCCTCCGTATATTGAGTGAAGTGCATCGCGCGGTGTTGGACAGGCCACACGAAGGGCTTGCTCCCTCCCCGCACGACAGGGCCCGAGCTCCGGCCCACCAGGCATAACCCACGAAAAGCACCGGTACCCCGTCTCACGACGGATCTTCTGCCCTCGGACCTCTACTCCTCACGGGGCCCAGCCCCACCGGCTCCCCCGGCCGGTTCAAGCCGCCATCTTGGGCCCTGCACCACGAGGCCGCGTGGCCTCGCCCCGACCCTAACCCCGGGCCTGGCCGGCCCCGACATCCCAGCACCACCGTCCACCCGGGAGGTGAGCGGACCACTTGGCAGGTCAATGGGAGAACGAAGTGTCAAGAGCTCTTCCCCCGCCAGGTGCCGATCGCCTCCAGCTCCCCCAAGCGCTGGCTCCACCCCCTGCTGGGTGTCTGGACACCTTCATCCCGGGCCCTCCGACCTCCAAGTGCGAGGGTCCGGACATCAAAGGGCGCCTGCCCTATAACTGGGACAACTCCGGAGCAGGAAGGCAGTTGTATCCTGGAGTCGAGAGACACCGAGAGAACTCAGCCTTGACGGACTACTGGCGCTGCCGTAGCCCGCTCTTGTGAACCATCATCCTGCCTGCTGGCGCTGCCGCGGCCTTCTACAACATCCATCCTCGTCGGGACCTGCTGGCGCTGCCGCGGCCCGTTGTAACGACCACCCTCGTCGGGACCTGCTGGCGCTGCCGCGGCCCGCTGTAACGACCACCCTCGTCGGGACCTGCTGGCGCTGCCGCGGCCCGTTGTAACGACCATCCTCACCGGGACCTGCTGGCGCTGCCGCGGACCGTCCATCGACCATCTTTCCGGGACCTGCTGGCGCTGCCGCGGCCCGTACCAACCAAGCTCGAGGATTGTGAGCTAATCATCATCTCATCCAAACTACCTGACTGGTAGACAGACTGTCCCGCTACCCCTTACCCTGCTTTGAGAGACTTGAATCGAGGGGACCCCTGAGTCCAGACCTCATTGTACCAGTCAACCGTACCCTAAGAAGTGCTTATAAAGAACCCTGAACCTTATCCGTGTGTGGTATTTGTCTGTGGGGGGGAAGTTACTTGTCTGTACGATCGCTGGAGACGGCTCTCCCCGGAGACCTCTCCTCCTGACCCCGGCCGACCCTCCCGGTCCGTCTACCCCTTTCTAACACGCGGGGACAAAGCCATTCTGGTCAGAGTGCACCAATGTTTTCACTAATGGTGAAAGGCGCCTGGCAAATATCTTGTAGTCCGCATTAAGGAGCGCAAGCGGCCGATAAGAGCACAACAGCTCCTGGTTCTTATCAGGCTTGAGGAGGGATACCAGCAGGGCTTCATTCTGTGTAGTAGAGAGGGCAGAGTCATCCACTGCAGTCTTGTACACCTTTAATAATTGCGGTACCAAGATATATGAATATGCCTTGTAAAATTTGGCCGGTAGACCATCCGACGTGGCGATTTCCCATTAGACAATGAGAAAATGCTATCGCGGATTTCCTCTGGGTTAATGGAAACATTTAATTCATCACTTTGAGTGCGGGTGAGCTTTGGCAGAGTTATATCTCCCAGATATTCCTGCAGCTATGAAGATGTAACCTGCACACGCGAGCTATACAGGTCTCGGTAGTGCGTTACAAACGCACTGTGTATGCTCCGCTGAGTATACGCGATATCCCAAGTGGCTGGTTTAACCGACGCTATCGGTGTCGAAGACTTGCTCTGGCAGATAAGCCATGTGAACAGTCTGCCCGCTTTGTCACCCATGTGATGTGTTCTTGCCGAGTGTGCCGCGTAATTGAGGCAACGCAACCGTTCTAGCAGCCGTGTGTGTTCCTCTCTGTATTGATCCAGCTGTTCCTGAGCGCCATTTATGGCAGTCTGTTCACTAGTGGCTAGTCTTCGTTCCAAACTAGTGAGGTCTTTTTCTAGTTGCCTACGCATGCCCAATTGCGTCCCCAAGCAGTGCCCCCCTGGTCACTACCTGAAGGGCGTCCCATTCCACCAACGCTGAAGTGGCCGTTCCCTCAATATTGTGCTACAGCGGTGGCCAGTGAGTCGCGAAATGGCGCATTTAGGAGAACGTCCGGTTGGAGACGCCATATCGGAATCAGCGGCAATTCTACCTCCCATTGGAGCTCCAAGACGTGTGGGTTATGATCAGAGTGTGTGCGTCCCATGTATAACGAGTCTGAGACGCATGGCAAGAGTCCATTCGACACCATGAAGCGGTCTAAGCGTACATGCAATCGGTGGGACCCAGAGTAATAGGAATACACCCTGTCTAGTGGGTTCCTGTGCCGCAACGCATCCGTGAAGTGCCACTGCGTGGCCCAATTTGCCAACGCTTTTGCTGCCGTGTATGTGGCGGTGCCTGGTAAGAGAGGAAAGGATCGGTCTAAAGAGACATTTAGGACAATTGTAATCCCCACCCAAGGCCATTGGGAATGTCATGCCACACTGACAGTTTTTGCGACATCTGATCTAGAAAGGCAGCTTGCTCAATGTTGGGTGAATAAAGTGATGCCAATACAATCGGCTTACCATCTAATGTCCCCTTTACTAAAACATACCTGCCCTCCCCATCTACTATCGTGTCTACAACCTGAAATGGGGTCCCTGGTCTCACCCACACTAGGACCCCCCATGCGTATGAAGAATATCCTGTTGCATGTAATTGCCCTCTCCAGCGCCTGTGGAGGCGCTCGATTTCTGTTTTAGCCAAATGTGTTTCCTGAAGGAGTGCTATTTGTATGTGATGACGTTTAAGATAGGAGTATATGAGATAGCGGCGCGCTGGGCTATGTATACCTCGCACATTCCATGTGCCTATCCTAATGGGAGCCATAATCAATATGGTATCAGGAGTACAAATGGTCCAGCCGGGTCAGAGGACAGGAGGGGGGAGCAGCAGGTTTACCATGTTCATAGTGGAGCGCACACCTCTGTGTAGATCCATTCTCCAACACTCATACCCTTGTTGATGAAAGATGGCATAAAAAAAAAATAATTAAACAACACAATCAAAAATTCCATAAGAGCGAATCTGCAACAGGCAATCGCCCAAACTTCTAATGCAATGGCACACAACTAACGTCCGGGGGAGACTATTGTGCACAGCAATCTATAAATTAAATGAAGAAGTGGAGGGGACAGCCAAATGTGGCTGCCTATTTACTATATATGATATTCCCATACATTAAATAACTAAAAACAAGAGGAGTAGGAAACATGTCTATGACTAGAAACCCAGGCCCGCACCATCCCAATGTCAGCATGACTTCTTAATACAATCGACACAATACCTTAAGAGTACTTAGAGACATTTCTGGATACTTGCATGTCCGGTGAGGGCACACATCGAGCTATCTGCAAATGGAGGGAGGGTAGAACACAGTACAGGCAAATGTTCAAGCAACATTATCAGAAATCTGTGGAGTAACATGTGGTAGCGCACAGGAGTCCTGGGAGCCAGGGAGATTGTCCGAGAGTTCCTCATCACTTGCGGGCCTTGCCGAACAGAGTCCGAATCAGAGTCCCATCGAGCCACTGATGCTCGCCACTGCCTGTACCGCTTCCAGTTGACCGCTCAACATCAACTCCGGCGTGGGGCCAGAGGCTTGAGAAGCTGACGATTGCGATTTCCTTCTCCTACCCCAGCGCTGCCACGGTGCAGCCTCCAAAAGCGTTTCTCTCCGTCCTAGTGGTGTTGAAGTATAGGATTCTAACCATTCTGCAGCGCTGTCCGGGGTAGTGAAGAAGTGGGTCTTACCATTCGCAACAACTCAACTTCGCCGGAAAAAACAGAGTATTTAAGATCACATTGTCATAGGCGCCTTTTCACCGCTAGAAATGAGTATCTCTGCTTCTGAACTTGGAACGTGTAGTCCGGGAAGATCATGACTTTATGGTTATCTACTTGAAGGTCCTGCAGCGTCCGAGTCTGTTGGAGAATGGTATCGCGATCTCTGTAGTTCAATAAACGTATCAGAAACCGCCTCGGGTTCGAGCCTGGAGGCGGAGGTTTGGCAGGCACCCTGTGTGCTCTTTCAACAACAAACTGTGGAGACAGGGCCTCCGCCGGAACCAACGACAGGATCCATTCTTCAGCATACATCACTGCAGTTCTCCCCTCCACTCCCTCCGGCAAACCTATGATGCGTACGTTGTTGCAGCGGGCCCTACCTTCGGCATCCTCTGCTGTGTCTTCCAAGAATTCCACCCGATTCAATAAGTCACCGATGTGCTTCTCAGCCGACGCTACACGTGGCGAAACCTCTGCAACATCTCCTTCCGTGGCGGCTGCGCAGTCTGCGAGTTTGCGATGGTCCACATGTAGTAACGTGAGATCTAGTGCCACCTTGTCTATCTTGCCTTCTAAGGAGATGCGAATTTGATTCATTGTCTCTCCCAACTTCTCAACAGCTGCCAGCACCGCGTCGAGCTTGTACGCCATTGGGTCCTGTGTTTTCTCTCCCGCCGTCTTGTCCACGTGTGCCAGAGTCTGCGGGTGAGGGGCCGTCGCACCCCCAGTGCCAACCTTCGTCCGGCACCCACGCGACATGGAGTGGCGGCTAATGATCGTCAGTAGCCTCTGAAAGAAGCCTTGGATTACCCACTCACCGTCTGTGACGTTCGAGCGAGGGTGCAGCCAATGTGGCAGGCCTCAAATAACTGCGTAGTGTCACCCATCGCCTGCTAAGTCCTACAGACTGTATCCGAAGGGTTGCCCCAGCAGAGCCAGCCTTCGGCGCGTAAGTAGTGTTCGGGCAGTAGTGAGTCCTGTAGTGCCCCTGGCCGCAGTCACCAGTATCGACGGACCACGTGCAACCAGCCCTTTTATGCACAGAAATGCCACATCACAGTCTTGTGTCGGGCAGGACAATTTGGATGGGTGGTCCGGTCTCCCAAGTACGGGGGGGGGGGGGGAGCCAGTCACCAGTTCCAGACGAGTCACCAGGTCCAGCGCCATACCTCAGTCAACAGCAGGAGGGCAAGCCAGCTTCCGGACACAAATGCACCTCGCCGCACCACAGGGACCCATTGGCACCCCTGGAGCTCCAGCAGTGGGCCGCAGCTGCCACCCACCTCCAGTCTTTCACCCTCCAGCTAGGCTCAGTGGACAGGACTCACCACCAACCCAATCCGCAGTCCCTCATCAGGTGCCACCATCCCACGCCCAGCTGCCCTATGTGGAGAGGGGCACTTCAACGGGTTTTACTCTTCAGCATCAGCTGGGCTGTCCTCAGGCTGATATGAGCTGCAGGCAGCGGGCAAAATAAGGGGGAGCTCAACTTCCGATGAGGCCTAGGCGGAGGAGTCAATCCCCGGCCTCGCGTAGACCACCGTGACCGGTCCACAAATATGAAGTCCAGAAAAGGCTGCAGACCGGGTAGTCGCCCATCAGCTTCCACCTACAGTGCGCTTCAGACGAGTCTACGGTCACAGCACCGCTCCCCACCTCACGGCAGGAGATCGAGCCGGACGCTAATCACAGACTCCCCAGGTCCTTACCGCCTAGATCGCCAAATGGGCTTGTGGAATTTAGGAGCCGATCGCAGCGCCCGCAGTACACCAACTTCTTGCGGGTAGGTCGAGCAGGCGGGGCCGGTCTCCGGATTCGCTCACAGGCTCACCGCGGGTGCCTCCTCCACTCCCGCTATTGCTCTCCAGGCGATGAGCTGAACCACCAGCCCCCTCCGCTGGATACGGTTTGTGCCAATGCGGGGTCAGCAGCGATTATGGGCAGCATGCAGGGCCGTTCGGATCCGCCACAGCCGGCAGAGCCCAGGAGGCGGAGCTGATCCCCAGCCTCGCGTGTCTTGCTGCAGTCAGCGCTTGCGAGGCGCGCACGGTGAGGCTTTGGGGCGAGGGTGCTACACAGTCGTAGGAGCAGTCCCGTCTGGCCGCGGCCCCCTGATGTCCATTAGCAGCAGAATATTTCGGCCATAGCTGTGAACCGATGGCGGAGCTCTACAGCTACGCGTCCAGTTCCATTGCTGGCCAAGCCACGCCCCAGCTGGCACAGCTTTATAGATTATATTTTCTTCGTATGGTCTGGTGATGAGTCAGATCTATTGAACTTCATTGAATGGCTCAACCTAAGTGACAGGAATCTAAAGTTCACAGCTAAATACTCACCTGAGAAGGTTGAGTTTTTAGATATATGGATCGTGGGCAAGAAAGGACAAATTGAAGTAAGTCTGTATAGAAAACCTACAGCCAAGAACAACATTTTAGGGCACAGTAGCTTCCACCTTTCCATGTCAAAAGGACTCTATCCCCTTCAGAGAATTTCTCAGGATTAGGAGCAATTGTACCAATATCAGAGAATTTATGAAGCAAGTAGAACAACTTCAGAAACTGCTCCTCCTTCGGGGGAATCCGAAACGCCTTGTGTGACAATCTCTGAAACTTGCCAAGTATTACAACAGGGACGCCCTCATTTCTGGCAAAGAAAACAGCCATTTGGTACATTGGTATGTGTAGTTAACCATTCTAATCTGAATTATAAGATCAAACAGATCTTGGATAAAAATTGGAGGATTCTCAATGTCAACGAAGAGGAGTCAACTCCAGAAAGCAATTGTGGCATACAGAAGGAACACTAATCTTAGGGACAAGCTTGTACATAGCAGACCTTAAATCAAGGATGTCAATAGACAAAAGACAATACATAGTCTACCTCCAGTCCTTAGCAATCACAGGTGTGGGCATTGCCATGCTTGTGATTCGGCCATTACCATGCAACTATGGTCTTATGGAAATAGATCAGGAAAATTGAGAAACTTCACAAACTGCAGATGTAGTACTGTAATCAACCTTATTCTGTGCCCTTGTGGCCTAGGATATATAGGAGACACAGGTAGGGAATTCCGCACACGTTTCTCAGAACACAAGTCAGCCATAAAAACACATAAGATACAGGCACCATTGGTTAGACACTGCCTAGACTGCAACCATAGAGAGAATGAGCTGAAATGGCTCATTTTAGAGCGTGTCAGACACAAACCTGGCTATGACATAGAGAACACCAGAGAAGAAAGAGAAACTTACTGGATCTTTACCCTCGATACAGTCCGTAAAGGACTGAACGAGGAGATTGTCTGGATAATAACTTGAAGACTTATTTTTCTAGTATGATAGATCTGCCCCCTCCATCTGCATAAACCTAGGTCCTTTTGCCACTATTGGTAGGTGATTCAGATGGACAAGAGTTATATACTATCTTACTTTTTTTGTACATAAGACTTTAGGAGGAACGGACTTTATGCTGCATGGCATTGTTTACAATGGGACATAGCATACCTTTTGAAATATCTGCATATTACCTATTGTAAAATAGCTTAATAGGCATTGACCCTATACCATAGGGTATTATATATTAACTGGTTTGCATGTGGGAGGTCCCTTTGGTAAACCAAGTGCTAACATGGGCTCGGCCGAGCCTTGACAGCTCCTACTTTTAGACAGCTGAGTCCACATCTTATTTGTATAAGAGAGGTCTTTCACGTTGTCAAGCCTGCATTTCTAGCGCTGATCAGACTAGTTTGGCAATCTTCTCTCATGCAGTTGGTGATGAAATTTCACTTTCGGAATTAAATCGAATCTGATCCAAATGCAATACACATACAATTACAGGTAATGGATCAATATACGTTTTTGGGTATGCTTATATCACAAGGATATCGGTATATCTTTAGACTCAGCCATAGTCATTATGGCCTACTTTGTATGTGAAATCAGTATTCCCTCCGCCTTCATGTGGCACTTATATCTGAGCTAGGCATCACAATAGATCTTACTCTGATCATTTCAATATCGATGCTGGTCGAGGAACCATCTGTATACACAACTCTATTTGCTATGTCATCTCATTACCGCAAGATCATGGATGGCTCCTCGCGCGTGCTCCTTAAATAAGGAAAACAAAACGCGAGGGGAGAGAGAGACTGACGGGAAAACGCCGGCAGCGTGGGCCGGTAAGTATTCAATTCAATTCAAATCAGCTTAATTGCGGTTAGATTTACCATAAAAGCACATACAGAAAAAAAAAAAAAAGGAACACAACAATACAACAGGTCAAGCAATACATTCCAATATATTAATCTCAAGAATTTTTAGTTGATTGTTAGACATTTTTTTTTTTTAAATTTAAATAATTCTTAAAAGTTCTAAAATTGATAAAAGACAGATCATTCAAAGGAGATAAAATGTTTTTTTGGTAGTCATGGACTTAGTGTTAGACTGCTACAGCATTGTTTATCAAATTCCTTCGGGTTATCCACATGGAATATAAATATTTGGCTACTGCAGAGACAATCACTGCATCTGTGTCAGTTTTCAGAATCCTAAAAAAAGCCAAGTATTGCCTTATGCCCAAGTTCTTGCATAGCTGAATTATCCATTTCTTTCTAATATAGGAGTAGGCTGGACAAAAGAGGATGACGTGCACAGAAGTTTTATCCTCTTGCGAGCAACCTGGGCAGGGACGGACAGAGCCCCCTTTCCACCTATCAATTTTTTGGAAAAGGGGCAAAGTGCCATATCTAAATTGCAAGTACAGTTTCTTTGCTAGTGTAGGTTGGATTGTATCAATCGCAGGCTCAAAACTATAAAAGTACTTGGTGTCCAAGAAAATATCGGTCAGGCTTGAACCTTTTGTAGAGCTAAAAAGGTTCATTAAGTTGATTTCTTTAACAGTACTTATCATAGTTTGTTTAGATGTGGCTGGGCAGGCAACCTCGGGATTAAACCAGAGTTCCTCAAACCCAGTCGATGTCAGTGACTGTTTTACAAAAGCCAACCAGGGAATCTTGCCAGAACCCAATGAAGCTAACACTACTTTAAGCTCCTCCTTGTAATGCAATCAACTCAGAGGTGCTCCACAGGCACTTCCAATACAGTAAGGGCCGGAGGGCAATCACTTCTGAAATTGGGCAAATGTTTAGGTCTAATCTTAGAGGAACCAAAGGAGTGCTTTGAGGTAAATCCAGCAATTGTCTTATAAAATTGTTTTCAGTTAGTGATAGGTTACTAACCGATGTGTGTCCCCAAAGTTCCGCCCCATACAGGGAAGATGCCCTAGCTTGGACTTTGAAGATTTCAAGGGGGGCACTTATTATTTTGTGTGTGCAATTCTTCTGTACTTTCAAAATTCCACCTGCTGCTTGAGTTAACCTTAGATTAGCTTTCACCATTTGTGGGCCCCATCGCATTTTGTCATTCAGAGTCAGACCCAGATATTCAAAGGTCGGAACCCATTCGAGGGGTCTGGCATCCATTGTTGGATGGGGGCAATTGACGGTATTGGCATTAAAGACCATATATTTAGTCTTGTTTACGTTGACCACCAGGTTTCTTTTGGAGCAGAAATTAGAGAATTGGTTCAACACGCGCTGCATCCCCATTGGGGATTTTGAAAGCAGGAGCGTGTCGTCCGCAAACATTAGGGCGGGGAATCTCCGGGCACCCAATTTGGGGGAGTCGATGTCATTTGTAGCTAAAAGATCTTCGATTAACCCGTTGAGAAACAGGGAAAATAAAGTCGGGGCAAGGACGCATCCCTGTATAACACCTTTCTCAATCGGGAACGGACCAGTTAGCTGTCCTAGTTTACCGAAGCGAACTCTCGCATAAGTGCCTTCATGTAAGTTCTTAAATTGTTGGCATAGATAAGGTGGCGCCCCCATTGATAGTAAAATGGACCAAAGCTGGTTCCGATCCACCATATCAAATGCTGACTTTAGGTCAACAAATGTGAGGTAGAGGCTACCCCCGTCCAAAGTCACGTGCTTCCAATGGAGCACTTGCAACCGGAATAGTTGGTCAGTTGTTGATATTTTTGCCCTGAACCCCGCCTGTAACGGCGTCAATATGTCATTATCAATAATCCAGGTCTCTAGTCGATGAAGCAGTAGCCTGGCATACATTTTTTGTGTGACGTCAATAAGGCTGATTGGCCTATAGTTAGAGGGCTGGAGCGGAGAGCCCTTTTTGTGTATTGGGATAATCTCAGCCCCTAACCAAGTACTTGGCAGTGGTAGGCCCTGCAGAATCGCATTGAATAAAACCAGAAGGTATGGGCCCCAAACTGCTGGTTCTTCTCTAAATAAATCGCCAGGGATCTTATCAAGTCCTGGCGCTTTGTCAGACTGGATGCTAAAAATGGCCAACTTCACTTCCTCCAATGAAAAAGGTTGCGCTGGCCATGTAAGGTTCAGGGGTGAAGGGCTAGGGGGAACTTGATTTGCACAGAGAGGAGGGAGTGAGTAAAGATCTTTGAAGTAGGTGGACCAGGCTTCTTCAGAGATATTAGTGGAGATCGTGGTCCTACCTTCTGGAATCCCTGTATGTACAAGATTCCAGAAAGTCCTCGAGTCCTTTATCGCAAGTGCGGATGTAATGGCCACCCAACGATCCACCTCCCATTCTAATTTGGCGTTTTTTGTCAGTTTTTTATATTCTTTTCTGGCTATGATGACATTAGGCCTTCTGCCTAGCCTTAGAGCCAGCAATAGCGCTTTTTTAGCATCCCTGCAGGATTTGTTAAACCACGGATTGTTATCATTACATTGTTTGGGTTTGGCAATGCCTTCTTTGTAAAAAGTGTCCTTTAGTATAGCAACCATTCCACTGTGGATTTCGGTCATTGACTCGACTTCCACATTCAAAGAGTTGGTGAGGGTGCAATGGGCCCTTTCAAACAGGGGGATAGCATCGTAGTATAGTTTTGCCATAGTTTCGGTAGATGAAAGTACAGCCGCCCATCGGATTCTTCTCCCACCTTGCACTATTCTTAGATTATTACTTGGGGAGTTAACTGGGGCGCTATCCCCACTGATTAACTGATAATCCAACTCTATTATCAGGGGGTTATGGTCACTTTCTGTACGGGTAGGTACACTAAAATCTAGGATTTTTGGCCAAAGTGCCAAACTCACTAGAAAGTAATCAATGATAGATGTGTGCCCCAGAGCATTGTAAGTAAACTGGGCTGGAGTGTCACTCTTGAAGCGTCCATTGCAGGCTCTAAGAGAAAACGTATAAGTAAGGGAGGTCAGCTGGAGGGATAGGGCAGACCAATTTTTCACAGGATATGCATTGGATGGCGGGACTGCCCAAGTTTCGTCCTCAGCCAATGTGATCGGGGGGACCCCTTGCAAAGGTTCAAAATGACAATTGAAGTCCCCTCCAATCAGCAGAACTACGTCACCCCCAAGCGTGTGTAGCAGCGCAGTTAGGCTGTCCAAAGTTGTATAGGTTCTGCCAGATTGTACTGACCGGGAGTAGATGTTAATCAAAGCTATTTTTGGAGTTTTATTATGAGTCATCAAAATGCATAGGATGTCAGGGCTGTTTGTCTCTAGTTTTTTCAACGTGAAACCTAGGTGGGTGCCCACCCAGGTGCACAAACCTCCTGATGGTCTTCCTCTGTTGCCTTTAGATGCAGGTTCCGCGAAAGTGACAAACCCCAGTCTATGAGTTGGATCGACCGCCCACGTTTCCTGGAATAAACAGAACCCATGAGAGTCTACAAAGGTACACCAATCCGGGATGTCTAAGTTGGATGCAAGTCCCGCTATATTCCATGATAGGATTTTAAGAGACCCAATTGGCGATGCCTGCTTGGGCCTTAGGCATACCTTACTCGTTGACCCATCATGATCAAGTGTCCCGGGATCAGCTAAAAGTAGAGCTGGCTGCACAGTGGCAGTCTGAACTTGTGTGTCCGAGGGACAATGGTCGAACATGGGAAAAAGTAAGTCAACCTCAGACTCCCCTGTACTAGCTAAAGGCTTTTCATTGTATATCATTGTTGCTGCTATATGGTGCGAAGATTTATTAGCAATTTTGGCTACCTCCGTGTACTCCCTCCTGGTGGGCTTAAAAGCCCCTTTCGTGGTAATAGAATTTAGGTGGTAAGTCGGTGTGGTACTGGGGGGTACAGGGAGTCAATCCACCTGATCAAGCAAACTATATCTGTTGCTCAACGGGATTCCAATTGCTTCTCCCCTACATTGAACACCCCTACTTCTATGTGCATAATGCCAAGTGTCCTCCTGCTGTGGCGTCGCAAGGTCCCTACCATAGTCAGGGGGGGGATGAACATGATCTGTTAAATAAAAGTAGTCTAACCTCAGAGATTTGATCATTGTATTGGGACTTATCTGTTGCCAACTACAAATGTGATCGACAGCCCTTTGATCCTCAAAATTAATAATTATACAATCCCCGTCCACATTTTTTGGTTTATGTCCCACCCACCCCACCCTTCTAACAAACAAAATCTTGCTTTGGGTTGATCTGGGCAAGGGTCTGTGGGTGTTCAACCAATGGATTGTCTTATTTTTGAGTTCCTCATAAGATTCCAGTTTGGAACTCATTAACTCAGGGACCTCCGTAAGAATCACTACAAATGGGGCGCAGTCCGGGGGTAAATTGATGCAGGGTAGGTCACGATGGATACATTTCCCTCCACAGGGGTTTGAAGACTCCTTCCCTGGAATAGCGATACTGGGTGGATTGTCAGATTGAGAGGGATTTGCATTTTCCACAGTAGAAAAGTTATTTTTTGGGCCAATTGGATTAGAGCTCAAGGTTGGTCCCAATGTAGTGGGCAAGATAAGTTGGTCCTTTGCGATGTTATGTATTGGCTTAAGATGTAACTGTGGGGCATTGACTGTTGTTGCAAGAGCCTCGACTTGGGTTTGAATTGCAAGAAAGTCCGTTCTAAGGTCCGTGTTTCCCCCAAGCAGAGACTCCAGTTTCCCCAGTCTTTCATCTAGGCAATTCAATTTTTGCACCACAGGATGGATAAGAGTGGATAGGAAAACACACAGGATGATGGACGGAATGCTGCACATTGGCAAAACATTCACCCCAGTCACAGATCTGGGTTTAATCCATCGTTATTTTGCTCACCACGCCACCCCAGTTCGGACATGGCCATATGCAAATCAGTCTTGACCCTGTGCCTCATGGGAACAGTCCAGCCCGAACTGCCAAGCCATGTCTTCCCTGGACCGGAATCAAGCATCCTAGGACCCGTTTCGGGGTTTCACCCCTCTTCAGCCAGGATAGCTTGACTCCAGTGGCGTAGTGAGCACGGGATCCACGTATGGGCATACCCTTCCCACATAGGGCGAACAGCAAAACACACAGGATGATGGACGGAATGCTGCACATTGGCAAAACATTCACCCCAGTCACAGATCTGGGTTTAATCCATCGTTATTTTGCTCACCACGCCACCCCAGTTTAGAGTGGATAGGGCCAGGCTCAATTTCCCCACCAGAGAATCAAAATAGGGAGGGCATGTAATTTCGAGTTCTCCGCCGGCCTTAGAGGAGGTGTCTGTTAGAACCTCAGGGGTGCATGGCTCTGTGGGCTGGGGTACCAAAGAGCTATTGGGTTTAGGCTGTTTGGGTTTGCTGGCCCGAGGTGCAGTAGCAGCCTTCTTCTTTTTAGCAATTGCACCTTCCTTAGAACGAGGATTCTTCTGTTCGTTTGGGCTCATTACCGTTGGAGCAGGAAGTGTATTTGTGCCCTGGCCAGATGATGATTGGTTTAGTCGATTTGAGGCGTCAGCCTGGGCACCTGGATTATTCTCAGTTTCATCTGCGGGGGGATCCAAAGTGGCTCTATTTGGTTGGATAGGGGCTGGTGAACATACATGAGCAATCGGGCCCAGAGAGGATCTCCTCGAAAAAATAGGGTCTTGGGACAGACGGCGCTGCGTGAGCACAATTTCTCTTTCAAGGACTGATGACGCTCTCGTTATAAATTGATCGAGTGTCCCTGCAACCATTCCTATAGGTGTCGGTTTGGCGCCCCTTCTAGTAGTCATAATGTACAATGTTTTATTTCGCAGTCGGTAATAGCGATACTCACAGTTTGGTGTGGCGGTTAGGGGGCTGGCCCAGCCCGGCCCTCGTCGGCCCTGGACGGCCACAGACGGTCCCGCCCGTGTCCCGGGCTTCTCCCGGCGCTGCCCGCGCGCGGTCCCGCGACGCGGAGATTAGGCTGAGGTTTTGTAGCGCCTCCAGGCGCAGGTGGCGAGTAGTGGGCGGGAACTTCCCCCCCCCTGGCGCAGAGATTGCCGGGAGATGTAGTCCCCCGTTCCAGCCGCGGCCGCGAGGACACCAAGCGCGGCGGCGGGAGGGAGACACCAGCAGAGGAGAGCCCACGGCAGCGATCCGCTAGGAGAGCAGGGAGCTGGGAGCACACGCAAGCCTCTCCACAGGTAAGTTTTTTCTTTTTGTGACTTAAGACGCCGTATATTCAGATTTCAGGTAAGCGAGGGACTCTCACATTGGAGCATGGCTGATATCATACGTTAACTCCATCTTAGCTTTAGCCACGTAACATATTGCTCGCTTGTATCGGCAGTCTTTCAGACGCATTTATTTTTGACATTTATGTGAGCTTTTATTCCAGAAAGTCTAAACTGCACATCTAAGTCCATCACCGAATATAGCTTCATTTCAGTGCTGCATTCACTGGTAGTCTATCACCGAGCATGTCACTTTTGAACACATAAAAGGTGCATTTTCCAACACCACAATTTTACAACTGTGGCATTTAGTTCCAGGAACTACGCCACATCTTATCGGTATGAGACTCAATGATAACGCTAGCTGGGCCCCATATTTGCTAGTAAAGCTGATTTTACAGTTAGCCTTGTAAATGCAATATATCCGATTGCATCTGTGGCATCTTTTGCAACATGCACGTAAATGTTTTCATTTTCCTTGTGTATCTTAAGTGTTTAACTCCTTGCAGGATACTAAGAAAGAAAACACGTTATCACCATGGACCATTAATGCAGTCCATGACATTTTCTTTATTGCAAAGACCCCATAATCATAATTCAGAGGTATGGTCGCCCTATGATAACATTGAGCTATACACAATATCTTTATTATCTCTTTTTCCTAGAATGAATCCGCACATAACTTGAGGCTAAGCATCAATACTGGGCCCTCAAAGGCCTGGTGGCCGCGACCGGTCATTTGGTATTAAAAATGGTTACAGACATGGTTTTTGGTAAGAGTTAGGGGCAGGTGGCTCCCTTTTGAGAAGCTGTGCCTATAATCTCTATCTCCTTTACAATAAAACAAGCTCTTACATTCACACTTGGTAAAGGGTGTTTCGCTATATTCCTTTCTTTTTTCTTATTTCACTCGATTCTTGATCACATCTTGGCCCTATCTCACTAGGTTGCGTGGCACGAGGAAGCATTCCTATTGGTGGCTGGTACCTGTGCTTATATAGATAAACCACTTTGGAGGTTATGTCGTGAGCAACTTCACCTTTTTACAAGGGTTGTAGGTTTCTATGATATCAAGTTTCTTTAGTTTTTTTGAATTGTTATTAACTGCAACCTTCCCTAATTTAAGTGTCTAAAATTATTGACAAGATGGCCGCGGGGAAGGAGCTCTGACATCGAGCTCTCGGGAGCAGGATCATAACCCCTGCGAAGATCCCGACTACACTCCCCCCCACCGCACAACACAAGAAAGGCAGGACTCACATGAACAGTCCATACGAAGGTGAGCCGGAATCAAGCCGCTTCCGCCAAGGAAACGTCGATCCACGCTCCGGTACCTCCAGGACGGCAAATGCCCTCACGGAGGAGACCGCAGTGTAAAGATCAACAAGACTCCTGGACAGCCTCAAGTCAAAACCGCAACAGTCCCGATGCCGACAGACTACCTCAAACCAGTGTTTTTTTTTTTAATTAGATCCCGGAGCTTGAAAAGAATACACCTCGAGTCCGGCACAGAGCTCCGCCAGCTAAGGGAGGCTGCCTTACTCCACGATGGCCACGCACAGCATCCCTATGGACCTCCCCTGCACGATCACACGATCCGGAGGATAAACGGATCCATCACCGCCACCCATCGCAGCGAGATTCTGCTCCCTCTTCAGCGCTCACTGATTAACTAACGCACAGCTGACAACAGACTACAAAGGAGCATAACTGGAGTCTGCCTGACCCCAAGATGGACGCTCCCGTAGCCTCCACCACAAGAATCCCCAAGTCTGCCTGATCTGCAGACCCCCGCTCAAGACCGGTAAAGTGTTTAACCTGTCACGGGCAAATCGCCAGACTCCTCTTCACGCGCAAGACTGCCTACCCTACGCTTACCACCACTAGCACACCCAGGGACGTGGGAAGCAACACCAGCCCGCTTCTGCCAACCACAAGATGGCCGCCCCCGATGCACCCTCCGATCTGATCGAAGATCAGCACTTTTCAGACAACCTTTCATGCTGCTAACTGCCGCGGCTGCCCCAACTTCAACCTTCAATGAGGCCAACTAATAAAAAAACTAGTTACCTTTCATTATACCGTGTGATACGTGCTCAATTCAGCTCAATAGGAAATCTGCTCAGTGTAACAGAGGTCAACAAGCATAGTCTAAATTCCTGCTGGGAACTGTGCTTAGCTATACAAAACAATTTTTCAAGTAACGATATGGTCTGCTGCCATTCCTACATTCACCTGCAAGCGAAGGGATGTTTACTCAACCTGGTTACACTATTCCCAGTCTAAATGCTAAGGCTTTAATGACAGCGGGGAAGGAGGCCTGACACCGAGCTTCAGAGAGCAGGACCACATTCACTGCAAAAACCACGGCTCCCCCCACACCACAAGAAAGGCAGGATGCACAGGAACGGTCCAAACGAAGGTGAGCCGGAACTAAGCCGCCTCCGCCAAGGAAACGTCGATCCACACTCCGAGCATCTTGACTCCAGGAACAGACCGCGCAAGATTTTTATCAACAAAAAGGTACTTGCCAGTGCTCATCTGACCAAGCACCGCCTGGATCCGAAAGTCCTCAGCCCGATCGTAGGGTAAGGGAGTGCTCAGTAGGTCAGGAAGCCCCACCTCTTAGATCCAATGAGAATGACCCAACAAATCCTCCTCCTGGCGATGTTCCCCAGCGCCTCATCAGCTACTGAAGCATGACATGTAATTGAACAAGCTCTGACCGCTAAAGAGCTTTCCTCATCCCACCTCAACCCATCTGAACGTTCCCCAGCGCCACCTCAGCCATTGAAACAATGCATACAATAGACCTAACCCGACCCTCGATCAAGCTCTGACCTTTGAAGAGCCGTCCTCACCCCAATACACCCAGTTTGGAAGCAGACTAATACACAAATTGATCTAGCTGAACCTGCCAACTAGAACCGTCCATTCAAAAGTGGCCTCCACTCTCTTGGCTACAAGCCCTTAAGTCGATCAAGGCACCCTGCACCTCTCTTCTACTCAAGGAACAGAGAGAAAATGGCACCAGATACTCCTTCCTTCCAAAGTCCCCCCATACCGACTTACCTGAAACCCCATGGCCCGAACTCCTTCGCGATCAATTTCCCCCCAACCTCTCACTCAAAGCAAAAAGAAACATTAAACATAGACTGTTCAGACAACACCCCGAAACTCTTTTCGCAGACATCTTCCACTGCTCCTCCAAAGGGCAAATAAAAATGGATCTAATCTTCCACACAAAAAGACCAGAAAATTGGACCGCCATGCACAAAACACAGCTACCCATCGCCAAAACTACGACCACCCCGCACAGCTGCAAACTGACGATCACAATCACTAATCACTCGATGCGAAATGGCAACACCGCTGTGACCATCTACACGAACGGCACAGTCCTGATCCAATCCAACGACGAGATTCTAGAGGCCTACGACTCTCTTCCCCTCGCTGAAAATCACCCACTTACACAAGTCCCTCCCCTCCTCGCCCTACTCCGTACCTCTAACCAGCCGTCCATATTTGGAGAAACGATCAACCACTCCCTGCCATCTACCAGAAAAACCACCCTTCTTACATGAATCACCACCCTCACTCGCGCTCCCTCGAACCAAGAGCCACTACCTCCCGCTGAGTCACACCCTCCTCCTCCCGATCTCCCCAACCTGCAAGATAGGAAAGACCTTCATCCGCATTCACAGACTCCACTCATGCTGAGGACAACAGGATGGCGAAAGCGCAGCACGACCAACTGCTCCCCCTACCTATGATCCCTAATACGGTCAGCTCCTCCACCAACAGGCCCTGCAACACAGACATGCCCACCCTCTCCCCTGACGCCCCTGCCCAAGCCACCCTCTCCCGAGACGCACCTTCCCAATTGCCCCTACCATATCCCCAGTAAACTTGGAACAGCGGCTAACCCTTCTAGAAAGACAGCTAGAACTGATAACCCTGGGCGAAATCTTAACCAACCTCGACTTGGCTCGTAAGACTAGGCTGCCTCTGCTACGGTCTCAAATTTTGACTAGTTCCTCCCATCCAAGACCGAACTCACCACGCCTGAATGAGCTGCCACCCACTCTTGTGAGCTTGAAACAAAGACCCAAAGAAACCGAAAATGAGTATTGAACCCAGACACCCAGTGAACTCCCAACCAACCCTGTGACACTGACACAAAGACCGAGAAGCAGATACCGAGTATCGAACTCAGAGACCCTGTGAACCCCCATCAACCCCCGCGACCTCGACACAAAATCCCAGAAAAACTGACTTAGAGTATCGAAATTAGAGACCTAGAAGAACCAAAGCAGTCATGTCCTCTAAGGTCTCCCCTCACAGCCTCCCCTACAGCCAAGATAAAAGTGATCACCGGTTTCGGAAGAGACCACCGCTCCTCGAATTCACCAAGACCTCCGGCCCTCCTCACTCCCATTCCCAGAGCCTCCCCCGTAAAGAAGCACACCAAAGAGATATCCACTACCAAATGCATGCTTATAAACTGTAGATCGGCCACTAAACATGCAACAGAACTTGCGGAAACCATCCTCTCGCATGACAGACATTGAGTTTATAACCGAGACTTGGCTAAACGAGTTCTCCACACCAAACCTAGATATGTTGGTGCCCCCAGGCTTCACTATCATCAACAAGGACAGAAAAGACTAAAGAGGCGGAGACATAGCAATCATACACAAGAACACCATTGCCATTTTAGAAAAGGACTCTTTCAATTACAGCTCCATTGAATGTCTCACCGCCAACATCAAGACAAACGACAACAGAGCAATTCTCTGCCATCTCCTATACCATCCCCCAGGCAACACGTCCACATAAGGGGGAACACCTGTCAGATTTGATTGCCCACTCGGTGACTCAAATAACCTAATTCTCGGTGACCTCAACCTACATTGGAATGAGGCAAACAATCCACTAATTCTGACCCATAACAATCTTCTTCAGGACAACAATCTGACCCAATTCTGCTCCGAAGAAACGCACAATAATGGGGCAACCTTATATACCATTATCGCTCAAATGACAGTGACGATCGACCATGTCCTCCCCGTGGACTAGTCCAACCACCACAACATCCAGCTTACCTCGCACTACACCTCAAAGACGATGTCCATCCTTGATCAAATAGCTTCTTTGAAATTAAAAAAAAGCAGGAGCACTCCATCAAGATCATGGTTTAACTCTGACATCAACTCCGAAAGGAGACAACAAAGAGCCACAGAGACACTATGGAGAAACAACACTTCCGACATTCACCGCGAGCAACTCAAAGAAGCTCGCGGGAAGTATAAAAAACATATACAGAACGGAAAAAAACTCATTTTTCTGCACTGCACTAGACAACGCAAAAAACAGGCCCAGGGAGCTCTTTAACATCATTAGACAAAAAAACCTCCAAGCCGGCTACCTCCTCAGTGCAAGCCTCCAAAGAACTATGTGACAATTTCACAAACTTCTTTGAGGAAAAGATCAACAAGATCGAACTCTCACAGGACATCAACATCAATCCCCTCAGCAAGATCCTCCCGCCCAAGACCAAGGACGCCTCATACAAGCCTCCTTCAACATCTTGGAAATCTTTCAGCCCTATACAGGAAGATGAGATAGTCAACCTGATCTCCACATCTAAGCCCGCCTCACACGCTCTAGACCCTCTTCCGCCACAACTGACCAAAAAGCTTACACTCTGCCTTGCCCCGCTCTGGTGCAAGATCATTAACAGTTACCTGAGATCCGTAGTCGTCCCTGAATGCCTCAGAGAGGGGCAAGTCACGCCACTGCTAAAGAAAAACGGGCCGAGACAAAAAAGATCTGAATAATTACAGACCAGTCTCAAACCTACCTCTTCTATCCAAAACCCTTGAAAGATGCGTGCTCCGGCAACTAACAACACCTGGATAGCATCAACCAACTCGATGTCAACCAATCGGGCTTTAGAAAGGGCTGTAGCACGGAAACCGCGATCCTCAACGTCATTGACGACATGCACAAACCGCTGGATGCAAACAAATGCTGCCTTCTCATCCTCCTAGATTTATCAGCAGCCTTTCACACGGTTGATCACAACCTCCTCATTAAGGCGCTTCAAGAAAGGGCAGGTCTAGTAGAGGTGGTTTTACAATGGTTCTCCTCCTTCCTCCACAACCGCACCCAAAGAATGAAAATCAAAAACTTCACGTCCGACCTACATCATGTTAGCAGGGGAGTCCCCCAAGGGTCATTGCTCTCCCCACAACTTTTTAACATTTACATGGAACCACTCACAACCCTACTCAGAAAAGCCAACATCCCCTTCCACCTTTATGCCGATGACACACAGATCTATCTGGAAACCACCTCCATCGATGACATTCAAAGACTCAACGACATGCTCAGAGAAATCCAACACTGGCTGTCAAGGAACCACCTAAAACTTACTCAAGACAAGACTGAAATACTCCTCATCTCAAAGAAGAGAATACTCAAATTACAGAATGGCTATCTGCGATTGATACACTTGACGGAAACATCACCCTGGCGGACTATGTAAAATCATTAGGCATCACTTTAGACCCGAAACTCAATATGACCAAACGCATTAAGATCTCCGCCAAGAGCGCCTTCCTGAACCTGAAGCTATTGAACAAAATAAAACCTTTCATCCCAGCCAAGGACCTTAAACAAGCTACCCAATCACTGGTGTTATCTAGATTACACTACGATATCGCAACCCTCATGCTCATCAAAGGCACCCCTGGCCTCCCTTAAAACAACACTAAACGCAGCAGCTAGAATGGTCACAGGAGTGAAGAAATTTGACCATATCTCACCCGCACTCAGACAACTAAAATGGCTCCCAGTTGAACTGCGTGCCAGTTTCAGAACAGCCTGCCTCGCCCACAAAGCCCTTCACACAGGCAAACCTGTATACCTGGCCTCCAAACTCAAAATAAACCAGGCAACCCAGGACCCTCCAGAGCTCAAACACTCTACTACTCATCCCGCTGAAAGCACGCAAACAAAAAACGTATACGAAGGAATGTAACGATAATCACTCTGGAATGTATTTCAACTGTGTGTCTAAGGAACAAAATATGTTAAATTTTGACTGTATTAATAAGAAAAATGAAAAAAAACTAAAGGAAAACCGCAGCCCGATCCTTCGCGTGAAACGCGCCCAATATCTGTAACGCTATACCCCCCACATCAGAATTATCCCCTCCTTCGCAAAATTCAAATTACAATTCAAAAATCTTTTCCTAGATCGGTCACTAGTGAAGGGACATGAGACGCAGAAGAGCTGATGACATTACTCCCTGGGTGGGGGTGTGACCCTAGACTATGGACACCCAGCTAAGGCACTACTAGTACTCATTGACCCTGGTTACTTAACCCACTGAAACTCAACATGCATGCCCAATACTGTCTCGAGATTTTTGACACTTGTGCTGATACCTTCATTGTATTTACTGTGAATGTATGTTTGGTCTCTGCAATTCGACTGTTGTAAAGCGCTCCGATACCCCTGGGTCTGGCTAGCGCTATATAAAACTTCATAATAATATTGTTAGTGTTAATATTCCACAGATAACCCTTGTCCACTTTATTAGAAATCTAGCTGACATTATTTTTGGTCCTCTCAGAGACATACACCAGAGGAATCGAATGGGTGATACATGTATCACAAAGAATGATATAATCTGTCTCTGTCAAGCTGCTTAGGATCTCTGCTGAGATTGTATCTCTTCTGTGTATGAGTGTTAGTGAGAATGAGAATATGATAGGTGAGAGTGAAGTGTTGATGGTTGAGTGTGGGGTTATTATCTGTGCATTTATTTATTGTTTTTGATTTTAGAGCTGAAATGCTAATCACCTTGCCTTCAACACAGTTATAGATGAAGACATTGCCATAATTAGAAGCAATGTTAATTTAATCTACTGATCAGTTATCCATCCGCTGTTCAAGTGCTGATATTAAATGCTCAAAACAATACAGTAGGTTTTGTATACCAATATGTTGGAGCCTTTGGTGGTATCATGGTAACTGCTTGTTTATCTGTTCAAATGTACAATATTTTTATAGGAAAAAATTAACAATAAAAAAAAATATTCTTAAATTAATGTTGTTGTATGTCAATGATCTTGGGTTGGTTGCTGTTAATGAGCCTTAAGAGGCCAGATTATAAAGAAATATAGGTCAGTTGAGAGGTTTCTCCTAATAGGTTTGCTGTTTCCCCCTCGCCTTGGACCTAAAAGTAATTAGGGGGTACCTTTTTCTTTTTGCAATTCTTACTCGGTCTTTAGCGCTGGTAATATAGCTCCTATTTATCAGACTAAGTTTTACCACAATCCTGTGAGAAGTAGGTTTTGGTGAGAGCGGTCCCTACAATCCTACTTTCTTTCTAGTACTCTATTCCTTTTAACTGTTTTAGCTAATTGTCTATCTCTATGCACAAATAATTCTCCTTTTATTTTCAGTTCCTAGTTAATTTCACTTTCTCTGCTAATTTACTGGGTTTTTTCTAACCTTGTTAACATGGAAGGTCTAAAGACTTTTGGCATTTCAGATGATTAATTGTCAGCACTTATTGGCCAAATAGCAGGCACCAATAGACACATAGGGACTAACTAATGAGATTAATGAATGGACTAAACTACTAAATCTTAAGAAAAAGGAAAAACGGATGGAATCCCATGTCCTCTTACTGCTAGAATATCTCAAAGTGGGTGTGATACCCTCGGGCCTGAAGGTCAGGCATGTTCCAGCTCTCTTTGTGGAGGTTCGTAAATTCCTGGAGCGATGGTCCCAAATTGCGAACCGTTGCTCCAGGGATTGGATGATCCTCATAGTAGAAACTGTAAGGGAAATTATAGTGATACTTAACCAAGACATCTCAGACCTTGAACACAAATTCAAGGCTAGTACAGCCTTAGATGAGGCCAAAAATAAGATGCAGAGTATAAACCAAGAAACGCAGGACTTTCAGGAATACCTCCTAAAGAAGAAAACAGACAAATAAAAAAAGCCGTCAGGTGGTTTACGCAAGAAAGGGCATACCTCTACCTCTGTACGAACTACTTCCCGGAAGAACGGCAGGAAGGAGGCCATTATAACCAACGTCCTTATAAAAGACAGTATACTTTGACATTTTCTGATACCAATTCATCAGATTCTGATTATGAAGGGCCAGGAATGAGCGAAGGACCCATGTATGATTCTAGAAATCAAAGGGACCAACACACTGACCAATACCACCAACAAGTACAGTCCCCTTTTTAACAGAGCGGCAGGGACAGAGGTCGTATATAATTTCAGAGGCAAAAGAGGAACTATTACCAGCAGATAGAGCCACCACATCTGCATATATGTATGTATTTACATTTATAAAGCACACAGCTATCCAACAGGGTCTCCCGGAGCTAGACATGTGAGAGCCTCCACAAATCAGCAGAGAAATAGCAGGAATACAGAAAGAAAAAGAGAAAAAAAGAAAGCAGGAGTCAAACAAACAGAGTCACTAAACAACAGTATTTTTAAATTTTTACGGAAGGACAGCAAGGACTGACAATTTCTAAGCTCAAGCGGGAGGGCATTCCAAAGTCTGTGGCCAAGACAAGAGAAGGAGCGACCTCTCAGACGGGTCAGCCGAAACCTAGGAACTGAAAATAATGAAAGACTGGAAGAACGCAATTGGCGAACTGGAGCGAGAGTAAGCTTTGAATATAAGGTGGAGCGTGGCCCCATTTGGTGCGAAGCATGTAACAGAGGGACTTAAACTCAATACGCTTACTGATTTTGAGCCAGTGAAGTTGATGAAGGAGAGGAGAAGCTGAGGCATATCTCGTTAGACGAAAAAGGAGACGGGCAGCAGCGTTTTGGACAACCTGTAGCCGATGTAATGAGGCTTTATCAATGCCCAGATAAAGGAGGTTACCGTAGTCCAGTTTGGATGTCACCAGGGCCTGGAGAACCATTCTCTGAGCTGCCAATGGGATTAACCAAAGGATCTTTTTAATCCATCTGAGAACGGCAAAGCAGGATGAAGCAACCCTGGCGATCTGCAGTTTAAAAGAGCTTTTGATCGATAATAACGCCCAAATTCTTGACTTTAGACACAGGAATTTGTACAGGGCCCAGGTCATCAGGCCAGTGTTGGATACCCCACAGCTCAGGGTGATTGCCCAGAAGGAGCACCTCGGTTTTCGAACCATTGAACTTCAGAGCATTACTGGTCAGCCAGGCAGAAACATTTCTCAAACCGCACTGCAGTAGGGAAGGATCTTGATGCTAGGCCACGGAGAAGATAGTCAGACCTGACCTTTCCGCAATGTCAGCCATGGAGCGACTATATATGTTAAAAAGTAAAGGGCTCAAAACAGAGCCCTGAGGGACTCCAGAGGTTAGCTGTAACGTGTGTGATCTAACATTGTTAGAAAAAAAACTAAAAGTACAATCCCTAAGAAAAGACCTCAGCCATTTCAAAGCCAAGCCCTCAATCCCACAGACACCAAGACGTTCAAACAGGATGGAATGAGACACTGTGTCAAATGCGACGCTCAAATCCAGCAGGATGAGTGCAGAAGTCCCCCCAGAGTCAAGTTGTTGTCTGAGAAGCCGGAGAACCAGACTTTTTTTATTTTTGTTTTATTATTTTATTTTTAGCAGAGTTTTATATAGCGCAAACTTGACCTGGATCCAATCAGGTATCAGAGCGCCTTACATAGCACCAGTTACGTTACATGAGGACACACATTCATTTAATTGTTTTTTTGGTTTTTTTTTTTGTTCGGCACGGGGAGATTAAGTGATTTGCCCAGAATCACAGGATGTTTTAGCGTCGTTACAGAGACTAGAACCCAGTTCCCCCAGGTCCGAGGTCGAGCGCCCTAACCGTTAGGCCAACTCCCCTCCCCTTGACTTAATACCGCTCAGTGACAGCTTCAAGGAAGGTAAATCCAGGAGAGGCCAAAAGATAATCTGATCAGGATACTCAGAACCCTGCGTAAGAGGAGAAGGCTCATGGGCACCTAGCAAAGTGCAGGAACAAGACAAACTGCTTCCTTGTAGAACAGCATCCACTGCAAATTGAGCGTAGATGGACTTAACTTTGTCTTAAAAAACAATGCTAACTCGTTACATTGCGATTGAGTAAGTGAAGGGGAAGGCACAAGCGCACTGGTGGTCGAGAGTTGATTCACCACCTTAAACAAGGTTTTCTGACAGTGCTGAGAACTAAAGATCTTATCAATGAAAAAGGTAGCACGTGCCGATCAACAGAGCATGATATTTCTTTAACGATCCCAAGTACTCTAGTTTAACATCAGGCAAATAGCGTTTCCTCCATTTCCTTTCTAATGCTTTTTCTCATGTTTAAGAGAATCAGTGAACCACAGCACATGGTGATGCGTCCTGATCTGGGGTTTAGAGGTAAGAGACAAAACGGCATCAGTGGCGGAAGAGAGTCAAGAATGCAAGCTAGCTTGGGACACACAACCAGCAATATTGAAAAACCTAGATAGATGGTTAGATATTTCAGATACCATCCCTATCTATAACCTGTCTGCCCATGAACTTTCACCAGAAGAAATCAGCCTTCTTAGTAAAGGGCTGTCGTTTGTGCCTAGCACGCAGCATGACTCTTTTAAACTTAATAAATATATTTTTTCCTTCTTTCGGAAGATTAGATTGAAGAAGTTCATGCTACAAAGCCGACCCATATCTCTTGTCCCGGCCGTGGCAAAGGTGTGTGAAAAAGCAGTCTACAAATGTTGGTTGTTTTTGTTGACATTCGGAGCCCTTCATCCTTCTCAATCACGATTTAGGGCCAAGTATAGCACTGAGACGGCCCTTGTTAACATGTCGAAGGCGATAAGAGACTGTTTGGATGCGGGTGGCAGAGAGACCGTCATTTTGTTGGATCTCTCTGCCGCCTTCGATACGGTGCCCCACCGTCAATTACTTGCGCGTCTTTCAAGTATTGGCGTATCTGGCTTAGCTTGGGGCTGGCTCAAATCTTTTCTTGAGGATAGAACTCGGCTGTATGGCTACCACCGTTCTCCTAGTCTTCCAGAAGGGGGACCACGGGTGTTCCTCAGGGCTCCAATTGGAGTCCTCGCCTCTTTAATCTTTACGTTATGCCCCTGATGGACGAGTTACTTACCTTTGGTAACGATGTATTTGGTAGAGACACAGTCTAGCCGCAGATTCCTTAACTTAGAATATCCCCAGCCTGGATCCGGAAAACTTTCCGCAGCAGCACCTCTGCGCGGTAGGGGTCGGCGCCGCACGGCTCCGCCCTGACGTCGTCCACGGACGTGATGTCAGCGGAGCCATATATGCCCCTCCCGGCACGCTGACGTCAGTTTTGGTCGGGGAGACTTTTCCGCGCCACAACGCGGAGCCACAACCAAATTAACTGTGATAACATGGGAACAGTGTGCGAAAAAGATTAAAAAGCAAAACCAGTTGAATGGTGAGAAACAGCACCATAAAGGACAGTGCCAGGCACTGTATATTGAAAACTAGAGAAGGGAAAGAGCAGAGCACCGCTCTGAGAAACACCCCAGCAAAAGCGAAGACTAAACCTCCCCCGGAGCGAGCAGAAGATATGAAAAACATCATGGCAGACAACAGAAAGTCTGCAACCACAAGATACAACCGCGAAGGACAACAAGTCCGGAACCCATGAGTCCAGGATAATCCACCACAAGACGGCACCAGAAAGGGACATCGTATCCCCAGTCAGAGACCTATAGACAGAGGCAGAGCCAATTAGACTTCAAACCATGGGGCCACAGGGGAGGTAAGAGACCCCAAGCCGATGGAGAAACAGGAGTAGATCCCACAATGGATAACCCAGGTTGTAGGGATGTAAAAGGATACAGAACACATGAGCATACCGCCCAATCACGAGAATGGGCAGAGTAGAGCAAGCAAAACAGAATGAAGCATTCCTTGTAGGAGGGAAGTGAAAGATGTCACCCCGCAGAAGACAAAGCCACCCAGAGGGAGGCGAATGTCAGAAGCCTAACCTGAAAAGGTCCTCGCAGAACGGGGAAGACGGGTGGGCTTTAAGGAATCTGCGGCTAGACTGTGTCTCTATCAGATACATCGTTACAGAAGGAAAGTAACTCGTCCATCTGACAGACATCTAGCCGCTGATTCCTTAACTTAGAATAGATACCAAAGCCAGACCCATAGAGGAAGCGGGTCTGCGACTGAACCCCACCAAGTTCCCGAGAGAACTTAGTCGTCAGCAAGGTGACGAAACACAGTGTGGACTGCTAGCCAGTGCAGCCACACCCGACCACGAAGCTCTGAAGAGAGCAGAAGGCAAAGGCACCACAAGCCATCAAAGAACAGCTCGGAAACCCCCGTATGTATACTGGGGTTGAGAGAAAAAGCATAAAGCTAGAAATATCGGTGCGGAAGTGATAGTTCATGGCTTCGTAAAAAAGAGGACTGAGCAAGGGTCCGATGGATTCGCAGGATCTGATGTGTGGACTGAAGTAAAACCCAGCGAAATGACTAACTGGTATGACAGAGGCAGAGCATACTGGTACAGTATGCACAACAATGGAAAAAAGCACTGTCGAACCTGCACCAGCCAAGATACATAGGGCAGCATTGGCAGGATGCCGACCCCTGGCCAGAAAGGACTAGTAGTACCAGAAACCCAAAACACTCCAGCACGCAGTCGCTCCTTTACATGACATTTGACAGGGCGGACGGCAACAATCATAAGTACGCAAAATAGGACTACAGTAAGAATAATAGTCATGTGGAAGACAGGAACACACATAAGCATACAATGTGGATGGAAGAACCACACGAAGTATAGAAAATAAACTCCTGTAGGGTAGCGTGAGCAGCCCATAGGTTAAGGATGCATTAGCAGGTAGGCAAATGGTTAAAAAAAGGCGGGGTATCTGGCAAGCTGGATACCCACAGAAAAGATCGTAGGATAACCAGACAGGGGCGAAGACCACGGACACCACAGGAAGGAAGGTTGCCTGCGCGACTCTGCTGTGTGAAGAGCACAGAGCAGATATAGATTAAGACAATATATGTGTAAAACAACGTTTTACCTGATTAAATACTAGAGTACATGAAAAGTACCAACAGTCATATGGAAGCAGAAGTGGACAGGACCATGTCCAGAGTCGCAAGCGACATCAGCCACCTGCCCGGGAGAAGCCACTGTCCCCCGCTAGACAGATGAGGAGATGGAGCCAGACACAATAGTGGAAATAATGACGACCAACCTAATGGCCCAGGGACCCAAGAAATGAGTATCCTGAAAAGAATAGTCCCCTTGAGAGTGTTACAGCAGGAACCTAATGCCGAAGTGTGGAAAACACCGGTGCGGAAGCAACAAGGCATGTGGAACAAATCCTATTGGGAAAGTGCCAGGAGGTGGAGGGCATAAGGCTATGTACAGCAAATACGTGCGCAGCAAAGCCGCTACCTTCAAAGACAAGCCCAGGAAGGGCTGAGTATAGAAGCGATAACGTAAACACCCTATAACATTAGACATACCGGGGTGTACTCCAAATTTGCGCCAGCACCAAGAAACGTGCCGCCCAACGGCTTTTTCTCGGCGCAAAAGGATGACAGTGCATCATCCGTGAAAGAACTGTTCCTGAACTGAACAGAACAAGGGCTCCAAGAGGCAGTGGTCGGCAAAGATTAGCTCTATGATGCTGAAAAAAGGGGGCCTTGTTAAGGCAGGCAAAGCATCGGCCGCATGGTATGGTGCCCATACTGAGGCATAGAAATACTACAGGCAACTGGAGCCTACTGTAACCGGAAGTGCAATAGAGCGATACTAACGTTAGGTTCGCAGAACAGCAGAAAAGATGGACAGTCTGACCCAGAGAAGGATGCCTGTGAGGAAGACTCCATAGGAGCGTGCCAAGGTAACCACCGAATAGCCAGCAAGTACCCCACATGGGGTACATTTTAACCTCTGCTAGGGGAGCCCTCTTGGGCAAAGTACATATTCAGAGGGCTGAAATGAAGACAGAACCAGCCGTCCGGCTGTACTGAAGACCTACTGAAATGGCTGAACAACCGTTTACATTATCGGGGTACTATGCATAGAACCCGGAACATTAAACCCAAACAACAAGGCAACATCGTCTATGCAGAAGATAAGCATACTATAATGGCAGAAAGCGGATAGTTACGGTAGTCCCGACATGAGGCGGGACACCGCTGGATCTGCGTGGCTGTCGAAAAGTTCCACGCCATTGAACAGTAGATCTCTAAGAGCATCCGGAACACTGTCTGGGAAACAACTGTCGCGCAGCCATGCATGGCAGCGCAAAGCCACAGACCGAGCAAGAGTTCTCCGATAGAGTCAGTGGCATCAATGGAAGACCTTAGGGAAAACTGCGCCATTCCCCTGCCATCATGAAGAAGACTATGTAATTCTGGCCATTGTCCTTCAGGAAGAGAAGGCAGAAGGGACTCGACCACGTTCCAAAGGGCAAAGGAAGCACGTGCGAACACGCAAGACGTATTCAATGCTCGGATGCCTGCACTGGCAGAGGCAAAAAGCTGACGACCACATGCGTCCAACCACCTAGACTCCCTGGTGGGAGGTAACAACGGCAAAGCGGAAGAAGACTGCAAGTCAAAAGCCGCCTGAACAACCAGACCCTGAGCCCTAGGGTGAAGGGACAGGCAGAGTGGATCATCCGGGGGCAGGACCGTGTCTGCAAGCAATAGCCCGATCAACAGAGTTACTAGAAGAGGGCCTCGCCCATATGCCAAGCAGTATGTCAACTAAAGAACCCCCCAAAGGGTAGCAATGGCTCCACCTCAATGGGCTCCGGGTGGAGAAGATCTAGTAAAGGATCAGAAGGCAAGGACACCACGGGGGTTGAAAGCGAATAATAGCTGCCGCCATGTGAATAGCTCGTGCGTAGGCAGCACTAGCTTCAGTCGCCATTCTGGGAGGCGACATCGAACCGTCAGTAGGAGAGGGCTGGAGACTAACCAGACCACTAGACAGTATAAGTGGAGGAGCCCGAGATAGGTCTGAAGGCCACGCAACACTAGGTACCTGCACCAAGGGGCACAGAGATGACCTCGGACCCGTGGAGTACAATGGGACATCAACCTCTCGCGTGGGAGTTGCGTCAACGTCCAAGGAGTCCAGAAGATTATCCTCATACAAAGGTGGAGGCGTCTACATCGGTACTGGTGTGGGAGTCGAACTGACATCGACTACCTCCAGAGGGGACTCGGCCGGGGCGCCGACCGACGGCGATCCCACCGCAATAGGCGGAGAGTAAAGACGCCGACAGGGCGTCGAGCCCGACGCCGCCTCCGACATCACGCAGGAAGCCGCATTGGGCTATGCAGTGACCGGGCGGGTGGGCTGGATGGCCGACTGGGATGGCCCTCTGGGCTGTGTCCAGTAGGCGTCGTGTCGACTCGACTCAGGAACCTGAGTAGACGCACACAGCCGGCGCCGAGGACTAATCTGCCGGCGAGAATCGGACAGGAGTGCCTTCCACCTCTTTGGGACTAGAAGGCGCACCAGGGAGAGGGGGTGACCCAAGGAAAGTTTGGAGGGCCTTTGAAGAAGCCTCCATTGGGGTCCTCGTCGCTCCAACTCCCGGAAAGGGAGGGTACGTTGGAGACGACTGCTGGACGCCCGTGTCTGGCAAGAGGCGAGATGAACGGGCCCCAGCGTCACACGTATGGGCGGAAGATCTCCGCAACTTACACTTGTGCTTACCCGCCTCAGAACAACGTCCGCGGGAACTACCTCGGCAACGAGCCCGATCCTGAGAGGTAAAACGTCGACGCGAAGGTGCAGGGCCCGACAGCCATTTCATACGAAGCTCCCTCAAGGATTTTGGTTTCATGTGTTGACAGGCGTCGCACTCTTTGGAGTTGTGGTGCACTCCCAGGCACCATATACAGACTGCGTGCGGGTCCGTGACAGACATCTGGCAGGCACAGGTCTCACAGGCCTTAAAGCCTGAAAGCATCGCACACTGTTCCGTGACTCCAAAGGCGTCGAGAAGGCCGAAACAAAACAGGCCAAGGAACCGCTGGTTTTCCAGGAACCGCGTTGGGACGCGGAAAAGAAGAAAACTAACCTCAGCACGCCGGGAGGGGCATATATAACTCCGGTGACATCACGCAGAGGTGCTGCTGCGGAACTTTTTCCGGATCCCAGTTAAGGAATCTGCGGCTAGATGTCTCTATCAGATCTACTTAGCAGAGGAATTGGGAGCTAAGATCATAGCGTATGCTGATGACACTCAGCTTCTTTTCACCTGGAAGAAAAATGACTTGTCCCCAGGCCAAGCTAAAAACTGTCTCTCTGCCATTCTCAAATGGCTTGCACTTTCGCAGCTTAAGTGCAACGAGGACAAGTCGGAGATACTTCTGTATGGCTCTTTTCCCCCCTTATTTTAGGGAGGCGCTCTGGCCTACAGAGTACCCCTTGCCAAAGTCTATCGGCAATCCAGCTAAGAATTTGGGGGTCTGGTTCAGCGAGGACCTTCGGTTCTCCCCACAGATTAAGAGATTTGCTGGTGTGTGCTTCAGCATACGGAAATCGCTCAGAAAGTTCCTTACTCTGCTTCCCAGACCAGCCAAGGAGATGGTGACACGAGCCCTCATCTTGTCACGCATTGGACACTGTCAATGCATTGTACATTGGCTTGAACGGATATCAGCTAAAAAAACTACAAACAATACAAAATGCTGCTGCTAGAAGATCTGGTATGAAACAACACCTTCGAGACCTGAATTGGCTCCCTGTGGCCCGTCCGGTCCCGTTTAAAGCCCTTATTCTCGCTCATGGAGCGTTGCATGGATCGAGGCCACCCTATCTTAGGAGACGCTTTAGCTTCTACGAGCCCAGGAGACAACTGCGCTCAGATGCGCAGCTTTTAGTAGTGGTTCCCCGCTTTCGCCTTATTCGAATGGGGGGCAGCTCTCTATCCTTTAAGGCCGCAGAAGCCTGGAATGCTCTACCTTTTGAATTACAGAACATCCAAAATCTTAGGCTGTTTAAGAAGCAATTAAAGACTCTGCTCTTTAGTTAAGCTCCGCCTCTTTCAGTTTCACTGCTTTTCAGTTGGCTTCCGCGCCGAGACACTCTTGAGTAGCCGTGCGCGTAACAAATGCAAATAACATAACAGATATTTTTTCCTTCTTTCGGAAGATTAGATTGAAGAAGTTCATACTACAAAACACACTGTCAGAAAAAGATCAACTACTCGGGATGCAAACCACCTTCAAAATTTACTTCATCTTTGGAAATTGTCAGTCCCGAGGTCGCCATTTTTGAAAAGTCACCAAGTATGTTCCCAAAGTGACCCCTAATCTCACTATAGCCTTGATGAAACTGCCAGATAACACCGACATCACCATTAAGCCTTGCGACAAAACAGGCGGTATAGTGGTGATGGATACAGATCAGTACTCTAGCAAAATAGATGCCATTCTGCAAGTACCAGAACACTAACAAAAAATAGAACAGTCATAACCCATCTTAAAATCAAAAGCATTCAGTGATGGCTACATCTGTCAAAAAGAATTTGATTTTCTCAACAATAAGAATGCAGTTACGCCGGCCCTATATGGAGTCCCAAAAACGCATAAAAATATAGTTGACCCACCCTTATAACCTATTGTTTCATCTATAAACTCGTACACGGAACCACTTTCCAAATGTGTGGATGCTTTTCTTTGCCCCCTGACCACGCAATATGTATCATACATTAAATATGATAGCTACAATAGAGCATAAACCCTTTGATCAAAAAACACAGCTGCTGGTTACCCTAGACAGTTTAGGTACACCAACATTCCCCAGGACCTGGCCATTGAGTCTGTGGCAGCTCTTTTGGCCAGAGTTCATGGGGAGAGACCGGATAGGTTCATCCTGGAATGTTTAGCTATTGTCCATCATAACTATTTTGAATTTAAGGACAATTCATACCAACAAGTTGAGGGGACCAGCATAGGGCCATCTTGTGCCCCTAGTGTAGCAAACATCTTAATTGGCGAATATGAACACAGACAAATTTTCAACGAATAGCCCCATACGACGAGAACATAGATAGCTGGCACAGATTCATTTTTTTATTTTTTTTATTTCTTTATTGGTATTTTCTGCGTTCTTTTGTTTTAAACAGGGTTGTCATGTACATTCACAGAATTTCCAAGTATATATATATCATGCATACAATACAAAAAACAACGGAATACTCACTGAATTTCTAGATTATTGTTGGTGATGACATTGCATTCGCTAAGGACATGACTTACATTTTAACTAGATATGCACACTGGAATTTCAGTGTGCCATCACTCACATTGCTTCCGCAGCATGATTTGGAATTTGTGATCATTCCTAAACATAACTCCCAACTCATTGGACTAAATACATACTGAAATATTCCTATGCACCTATAACACAAAAGTACATTTGCTGCTTTTCAGAGCCGATCATCACATTACTACATAAAAAGAATAACATTTCCGTCCAGTGGCATTTTATGAAATGAAAGCACTGAAAATGTCCAATAAAGCTTATTATCTAAAACTATACAAACCAAACTAATACTTATATTAAAAATGAATAAATAAAGAAAGGGAGAGGAACTTAAAAAAAGGGGGGGGTGAGAAAGTTTGCCATCAGCGAAATACTAATGAAATCATTTTCTCTTGGCTGGGTATGTGGAGATATTGTTGGACCTATTTCACACAGTGCAATGGAACAGAGCGTGCAGCTAGGTGTAATTACCAACTAGGAGAGAGGACCCCAGTGTCTAACGAGGCAGCTAGGTAGTGCATATCTCCCCATGTTCTGAGCCAGGGATATGAGGAACAGTCTTATGGTGCATTCACTGATCAGTGACCAGTGTGCCATCTGCAGTGATGGCGATAATGGCACGCAATGTAGTGAGGAGTGCGTCCCAATCTTGAGCAATAGGGAATTTACGGAGCCCCGATGTCTCTTTCCTATGCAGCACCGTACTTTCCGCTTATGCCCACGTCAGAAATTAGCACTGCCAGTTGGATGTTACTGGAGGATTCGTGTTTTTCCAATTCTTGGTTATGAGGCGCTTTGCAGTAATTAAACCTAAATCATAAAATCTTGTGGCGACTTTTTTTTTAATAGATCTGGCATAGAGCCCTAGGAGGCAGGTTTCCCATGACATCGGCAGCTGCATGTCTGTACAGGAGTTCAAAGTTGTGACTACTTCCCGCCAGTAATGCTGAAGAGATGTGCAAGCCCACAGCATGTGAAGCAGATCTGCGCCTAGTTGTTTACAGCGTGCGCATGCAGAAGCGACAGTGTTAAAGGAAAATGCTACTTACCAGTATGCATCTGTTCTTGGCATGTAGCGATTCAGCTACACACATAATGCATAGATCGCCATCTGGTGTTGGGCCCAGATGTTTGCACTTGTTTTTGTCTTGGAAAAGTATTTGGAAGTCACAAAATAGGTGACTCCTCCTTTGGATGATAGTGCGCATGGGCATCGGCTCCATCTTCAGATTGTTTTTTGCCAGCAGGGAAATGATGGAGTTTTGTGAGAAACAGATAAGATGCCCATGTATGCTGTATCTAAATAAGATAGTACTGGAACAGATAAAAGTAGCCGGTGGGCGTGTGTGGATCTGCAGCTCTACATGCCAAGCCATGCCAAGAACAGATGCATTCTGGTAAGTAGCATTTTCTGTTCGAGGCATATGAGCTGCAGATCACACACTATGCATAGATTGTATAGCAGCACCCCCTACTAGCGGCGACCATCAGTATCTGTTGCAGTAGTTTGAAATAATGTTTTGAGTACAGCCTGGCCCACACTAGCTTGTTGTTTCGTTTGCAGATCTACACAATAGTGCTTTGTGAATGTGTGCGGTGTAGACCATGTAGCTGCTTTGCAGATGTCATCTAAGGGATTGTTTCCTAAAAATGCCATTGAAGCCCCTATCTTTCGGGTAGAGTGGGCTTTAGGGGGAACTGATAATGTACGTTTTGCTTTGTGATAGCAAATCTGTATGCATTTGACAATCCACCTTGCTATCCCAGATTTTGATATGGGGTTGCCTTTATGTGGTGGTGAGAAGGAAATGAGAAGTTGTTTTTTCTTGTGAAAAGGTTTTGTTCTTTCAATGTAATAAAGCAGTGCTCTTATTACATCTAGAGTGTGAAGAGCTCTTTCTGCGACTGTTTGTGGTTGCGAGAAGAATACTGGCAACTCCACAGACTGGTTGAGGTGGAAGGGAGGATTGTTTCTGAGAACCACTTTGTTTTGATGAAGTTGTAAAAAACGTTCTTTAATAGTGCCTGTAGCTCACTGACTCTTCTAAGGGAAGTAATGGCCACTAGGAAAGCAACTTTCCATGTTAGAAATTGTAGCTGTGCAGAGGTTCAAAAGGAGGGCCCATTAGTCTTGTGAGAAATTCCACACAGGTGAGGGTGGTACCCTGAGAGGAATTATTGTTTTGAGGCCTTCCATAAATGCTTTCATGGCAGGTACCCTGAAAAGCGACAAGTGTTGTCTATTTTGTAAGTAGGCTGCTATGGCAGCGAGGTGTAACCTAATAGATGTGTATGCTAAGTCGCACCTTTGGAGATGCATTTGGAGATGCAGTAGGTAACCTATGATGTGTTGAATAGACACATCTAGAGGATGGATGGTGTTATTGTGACAATATATCACAAATCGTTTCCACTTGGCTGTATAGCAGGCTCTAGTGGTGAGATGTCTAGCTTCTTTGATAATGTTCATACTGTCGGGGGGAAGGTTAAGGTCACCGAACTCCAAGACCTCAGGAGCCAGATCGGTGGGTTGAGATGTGCTGGGTCTGGGTGCCTGATCTCTCCACGGCTCTGGGTTAAGAGGTGTGGGGAGAGGTGTAGTTTTTGGTGCGGGACTACGGATAGTTCCAGTAATGTGGTGTGCCATGGTTGCTGTAGTTTGCGCACCACCAGTGGAATGAGTGGGAGAGGCGGAAAAGCGTACGCAAATCTGCCTGACCAATTCATCCATATCGCATTTCCTTTGGACAATGGGTGTGGATACCTGGCGGCGAAGCTTGGACATTTTGCGTTCGTGTGTGGCGAAGAGATCTATCTCTGGTTGTCCCCACATGTGAAAAAATGGTTGAAGAACTTGCGGATGAAGATCCCACTCGTGAATCTGTTGGGTCTGACGACTTAACAGATCGGCTATGTTGTTCTTGACTCCCGGGACATGTTGGGCTAGGAGAAAAATGTTCTGAGGAATAGCCCATCTCCATATGCTTTGCGCTAGTTGAGAGAGCTGTAGGGAGTGTGTCCCGCCTTGTTTCTGTATGTAGTATATGGCTGTCATGTCGGTGCCGACTAGGACAGCCTTGCCTGATATTTTGTTTCTGGAATGCCTTGAGCGCTAGGAAGATGGCTAGTAACTCCAGGTGATTGATGTGGAGTAACTTTTGTTGAGGCGTCCACCTGCCCTGCATGGTGTGATGTAATAGATGAGCTCCCCAGCCGGAGAGCGATGAGTCCGCTGTTAGCACAATCTGTGGAACCGGCTCGAGGAATGGTCGCCCTTTGGAAAGGTTTTTGGTGTTCCACCACTGCAGAGAGCGATGCGCGCAACCGTCCACCAACAACAGATCTGTTACCTGACCTTGAGCATGGTTCCACTGATGTGCCAGACATTCCTGCAGGGGGCGCATCTGGAGTCTTGCGTGAGGTACTATGAATATGCAAGAGGCCATCATCACTATCAACTGCATGAACACTCGAGTTGGAAGAGAGTGTTGCGGCTGAAATTTGGATATGAGGCTTTGTATGCTTTCCATCCTGGTTTTGCTGGGAAATGCAAGTGCTTTTGAGGTGTTTATTGTGGCACCGAGGTACTGTTGTATGTGGGACGGTTGTAGGTGAGACTTTGTGTGGTTTACTGTAAACCCTAATTCGTGGAGTAGTTGGATTGTGGCGTGAATGTGATGTACACACTGATGGTATGAGTTGGCTTTTATGTGCCAATCGTCTAAGTATGGGAAGACGTAGATGTGCTGTCTTCTTAGGTGAGCCGCAACTACCGCCAGACACTTGGTGAATACTCTGGGTGCTGCGGTGACTCCGAATGGGAGGACCTTGAATTGGTAGTGCTGACCGTCCACTACGAGATATTTCCTGTGAGAGTTGTGAATGGGAGTATGAAAGTAGGCGTCCTTGAGATCTAGAGTGGCAAGGAAATCGCCTTGTGAGAGAAGGGGGAAGGACCTGTTGAAGCGTGACCATGTGAAAATGGTCTGAGTGTATGTACAGGTTTAAGGGTCTGAGGTCTAGGATTGGCCTTAGAGAGCCATTTTTCTTCAGAATGAGGAAGTACAGGGAGTAAACTCCTGTGTTTTGCTGTTGCAGGGGGACTGGTTCTATTGCATGTTTGTGTAGGAGGGAAATTACCTGCTGCTTTAGCAGCGATAAATGTTCGTGACATTGGCCGCTATCTGGGTGGTATGTTCGGGGGGGGGTAGAAGTGAGTTCAAGACAGTAACCCGATTGAATGATTTGTCTCACCCACCTGTCTGTGGTGATGTTGTTCCAGACAGGTAGGGAATGTAGCAATCTTCCCCCGACCGGAGTGGAATGGTCTGGGGGGAGCGGAGGGAAGTGGTAGGGGTGGAGGCAGAGCGGGTGTTATTGGTCTTGCCTCTACCTTTCTTGTTATTGCCTCTGTAGCCTCCTCTTTGATAACCTCTGGTGAATGTGGTCTGGGTGGGAGTTTTTGTCAGAGGTGTAGCCTCTGGAGTTGCCCTTGTAAGAGGAGCGACAAAAGGAACGTCTGGGAGCTTGTGTCTTTTTTAATCTTTGAGAGATGAATCCACGGCTGGCCCAAATATATGTTCCTGGTCAAATGGTTGGTTAAGAATGTAAGTCTGAACCTCAGGTTTAAAACCTGAAATGCGTAGCCATGCATGCCTACGCAGAAGGACACTTGTGTTGATGGCTCTGGAGGCGGTGTCTGCCACATCTAGAGTGCTGAAAGATGGATCGGTAACAGCACCGAACTGGAGCGCGATAAACACATCCGAGCCAGGTGGCGGAAAAAAGAATCTGAAGATGGAGCGGATGCCCAAGCGCACTATCATCCAAAGGAGGAGTCCCCTATCTCGTGACTTAAAAAGACTTTTCCAAGACAAAACAAGTGCAAACATCCAGGCCCAACACCAGATGGCGATCTATGCATAGTGTGTGATCTGCAGCTCATATGTCTCGAACATACCTGTTTATCATGTCTGGTGAGAGGTATGCCCTTTTTATGATATATGTTTGTATAAGCCTAAATCTGGAATTTCTCGGTATATTCCTGGCTCCTGCCAATATGGCATCCCACTCCTTCTCTGTCCAAGGTCGGCCCCTGTCTGTCTCCCATAGTACTCGGAGGCGCTGCATCAGTTTCATTGTGTGTGTGAGCAACGCCTCCACTAGCCAGTGTACTACGGGCGATCCCGCCCCCATAACATGTAGATATTGCAACACTAGATGTGTCTGTGGTTCAGTTGTCAGATCACCCCAAACCGTTGACAGAGCCTTCAAAAGAGGTATGTAAAAGGAATTGGCCCGCTGGCAACCCAGACTCTTCGGACAGCGCCTCAAATGTTAACAGTGCACCGTCCCTATACAAATCACCCAGAGTGTGCAAGTCTGCCGCATGCCAGGTTGTCAATACTGCCTCTGATGCGCCAAACATTCCTCTTGGCATCCCCAGTAATGGCAAGATCGGGGCGTAAGGTATCGTCGTCCGAGTAAGATATAAACACAGTTTGTAACATTTATGGGCC
The DNA here is from genome assembly GCF_964204655.1 of Triturus cristatus. Classification (NCBI taxonomy): domain Eukaryota; kingdom Metazoa; phylum Chordata; class Amphibia; order Caudata; family Salamandridae; genus Triturus; species Triturus cristatus. The sequence goes on from NC_140579.1 coordinate 162,449,883, forward strand.
AGACCCAAATAGAATCGTGCTGGTCGCAGGGATTTAGCAATAGGGTGGAACAAATGGTATATTTGAGAGTGTGTCCAGGGCTGCTGCACCGTTGCGGTGTCCTCCCAAGATCTGCCGTCACAAACCATTTCGTCACCCACTGTAGTTGGGCAGCCAAATAATACAACTCCATATTAGGGACGGCTAATCCGCCTTGACCGATAGGAGCGTAAATCTTCCATAAAGCAACTCGCGGACTGGCCTTATTCCATATGAGATCTTGAAACAATCGTTCTAGGTCTCAAAAGATCTTAGGCTATACATAAAGAGGGAGATTTGAGAAATAATAGAGAAATTGGGGGAGTACAATCATTTTAAAATAGGGCTAAGCGACTCGGTCCATTCAGTGGGAGCGTTTTCCAGAATTGCACCTGGGCTCGTATGGCTGAGATGGCCTGCAGCAGATTTCCTTTAAATAAATCGACAGGTGAGCCATATATAAAAATTTCAAGGTATCTGAAAGTGGTGGGATACCACGTGAGAAGCGACCCGTTCAGGATGATATTCTCCTCTACTACGCCAGCATTAAACGAATATATCCCTGACTTGGCCCAATTGACCCGAAGACCTGATTTCTCTTTGAATGCCTGAAGTATATCTGCAATGGATTCCGGGATCGCTGTGATATCTCGGAGATATCACAAGTCGTTCGCATACAGGGAAATGGCATGCAACCCATCTCCCAACTGTATGCCCCAGTTCTCACCATCACTCCTGAGCAGCATCGCCAAGGGCTCCATAGCAAGAGAGAACAACGGAGACAGCGGGCAGCCCTGGCGCGTCCCGCGCTGAACCCTAATGCAATCGGAGACCAGATTGCCGGTGCGGACCTAGACCGTGGGTCGCTGATACAGTAGAGGAACCATGTTCAAATAATGGTCCCCCAATTCATACTTTTCTAGCACAGCTGCCAGGCAGGGCCATTCCAAAGAGTCAAAGGCTTTTTCCAGATCTAATACCAGGCAGCCTGATCGGGGACAACGGTGCGCTGCACATTGTTGAACCCTAAAGAGCCTCCGTATATTGAGTGAAGTGCATCGCGCGGGGACAAAGCCATTCTGGTCAGGGTGCACCTATGTTTTCACTAATGGCGAAAGGCGCCTGGCCAATAATGATGTAAATATCTTGTAGTCCGCATTAAGGAGCGCAAGCGGCCGATAAGAACACAACTGCTCCGGGTTCTTATCAGGCTTGAGGAGGGAAACCAGCAGGGCTTCATTCTGTGTAGTAGAGAGGGCAGAGTCATCCACTGCAGTCTTGTACACCTTTAATAATTGCGGTACCAAGATATATGAAAATATGCCTTGTACAATTTGGCCGGTAGACCATCCGACGTGGCGATTTCCCATTAGACAATGAGAAAATGCTATCGCTGATTTCCTCTGGGTTAATGGAAACATTTAATTCATCACTTTGAGTGCGGGTGAGCTTTGGCAGAGTTATATCTCCCAGATATTCCTGCAGCTATGAAGATGTAACCTGCACACGCGAGCTATACAGGTCTCGGTAGTGCGTTACAAACGCACTGTGTATGCTCCGCTGAGTATACGCGATATCCCCGGTGGCTGGTTTAACCAACGCTATCGGTGTCGACGACTTGCTCTGGCGGATAAGCCATGTGAACAGTCTGCCCGCTTTGTCGCCCATGTGATGTGTTCTTGCCGAGTGTGCCGCGTAATTGAGGCAACGCAACCGTTCTAGCAGCCGTGTGTGTTCCTCTCTGTATTGATCCAGCTGTTCCTGAGCGCCATTTATGGCAGTCTGTTCACTAGTGGCTAGTCTTCGTTCCAAACTAGTGAGGTCTTTTTCTAGTTGCCTACGCATGCCCACTTGCATCCCCAAGCAGTGCCCCCTGGTCACTACCTTAAGGGCGTCCCATTCCACCAATGCTGAAGTGGCCGTTCCCTCATTATCTTCGAAATATTGTGCTAAAGCGGTGGCCAGTGTGTCGCGAAATGGCCCATCTAGGAGAACGTCCGGTTGGAGACGCCATATCGGAATCGGCGGCAATTCTACCTCCCATTGGAGCTCCAAGACGTGTGGGTTATGATCAGAGTGTGTGCGTCCCATGTATAACGAGTCTGAGACGCATGGCAAGAGTCCATTCGACACCATGAAGCGGTCTAACCATACATGCAATCGGTGGGCCCCAGAGTAATAGGAATACACCCTGTCTAGTGGGTTCCTGTGCCGCCACGCATCCGTGAAGTGCCACTGCGTGGCCCAATTTGCCAACGCTTTTGCTGCCGTGTATGTGGCGGTGCCTGGTAAGAGAGGAAAGGACCGGTCTAAAGAGACATTTAGGACACAATTGTAATCCCCAAGACCATGGGAATGTCATGCCACACTGACAGTTTTTGCGACATCTGATCTAGAAAGGCAGCTTGCTCAATGTTGGGTGAATAAAGTGATGCCAATACAATCGGCTTACCATCTAATGTCCCCTTTACTAAAACATACCTGCCCTCCCCATCTACTATCGTGTCTACAACCTGAAATGGGGTCCCTGGTCTCACCCACACTAGGACCCCCCCCATGCGTATGAAGAATATCCTGTTGCATGTAATTGCCCTCTCCAGCGCCTGTGGAGGCGCTCGATTTCTGTTTTAGCCAAATGTGTTTCCTGAAGGAGTGCTATTTGTATGTGATGACGTTTAAGATAGGAGTATATGAGATAGCGGCGCGCTGGGCTATGTATACCTCGCACATTCCATGTGCCTATCCTAATGGGAGCCATAATCAATATGGTATCAGGAGTACAAATGGTCCAGCCGGGTCAGAGGACAGGAGGGGGAAGCAGCAGGTTTACCATGTTCATAGTGGAGCGCACACCTCTGTGTAGATCCATTCTCCAACACTCATACCCTTGTTGATGAAAGATGGCATAAAAAAAAAATAATTAAACAACACAATCAAAAATTCCATAAGAGCGAATCTGCAACAGGCAATCGCCCAAACTTCTAATGCAATGGCACACAACTAACGTCCGGGGGAGACTATTGTGCACAGCAATCTATAAATTAAATAAAGAAGTGGAGGGGACCGTCAAATGTGGCTGCCTATTTACTATATATGATATTCCCATACATTAAAGAATTAAAAACAAGAGGAGGAAGAAACATGGCTTTGACTAGAAACCCAGGCCCGCACCATCCCAACGTCATACAATCGACACAATACCTTAAGAGTACTTAGAGACATTTCTGGATACTTGCATGTCCGGTGAGGGCACACATCGAGCAGTCTGCAAATGGAGGGAGGGTAGAACACAGTACAGGCAAATGTTCAAGCAACATTATCAGAAATCTGCGGAGTAACATGTGGTAGCGCACAGGTGTCCTGGGAGCCAGGGAGATTGTCCTCATCACTTAGTGGGCCTTGCCGATCAGAGTCCGAATCAGAGTCCCGTCGAGCCACTGATGCTCGCCACTGCCTGTACCGCCTCCAGTTGACCACTCAACATCAACTCCGGCGTGGGGTCAGAGGCTTGAGATGCTGACGATTGCGATTTCCTTCTCCTGCCCCTGCGCTGCTGCGGTGCAGCCTCCAAAAGCGTTTCTCTCCGTCCTAGTGGTGTTGAAGTATAGGATTCTAACCATTCTGCAGCACTGACCGGGGTGGTGAAGAAGTGGGTCTTACCATTCGCAACGACTCAACTTCGCCGGAAACAACAAAGAGTATTTAAGATCACATTGTCGTAGGCGCCTTTTCACCGCTAGAAATGAGTGTCTCTGCTTCTGAACTTGGAACGAGTAGTCAGAAAAGATCATGACTTTATGGTTATCTACTTGAAGGTCCTGCAGCTTCTGAGTCTGTTGGAGAATGGTATTGCGATCTCGGTAGTTCAATAAACGTATCAGAAACGGCCTCAGGTTCGAGCCTGGAGGCGGAGGTTTGGCAGGCACCCTGTGAGCTCTTAACAACAAACTGTGGAGACAGGGCCTCCGCCGGAACCAACGACAGGATCCATTCTTCTGCATACATCACTGCAGTTCTCCCCTCCACTCCCTCCGGCAAACCTATGATGCGTACGTTGTTGCAGCGGGCCCTACCTTTGGCATCCTCTGCTGTGTCTTCCAAGAATTCCACCCGATTCAATAAGTCACGGTTGTGCTTCTCAGCCGTGGCTACACGTGGCGAAACCTCTGCAACATCTCCAGTGGCGGCTGCGCGGTCTGCAAGTTTGCGATGGTCCACATGTAGTAACGTGAGATCTAGTGCCACCTTGTCTATCTTGCCTTCTAAGGAGGTGTGAATTTGATTCATTGCCAGCACCGCATCGAGCTTGTACACCATTGGGTCCTGTGTTTCCTCTCCCGCCATCTTGTCCACCTGCGCCCGAGTCTGCGGGTGAGGAGCCGTCACACCCCCAGTGCCAACCTTCGTCCGGCACCCACGCGACATGGAGTGGCGGCTAATGATCGTCAGTAGCCTCTGAAAGAAGCCTTGGATTACCCACTCACCATCGGTGGCGTTCGAGCGAGGATGCAGCCAATGTGGCAGGCCTCAAATAACTGCGTAGTGTCACCCAGCGCCCGCTAAGTCCTACAGACTGCATCCGAAGGGTTGTCCCAGCAGAGCCAGCCTTCGGCGCGTAAGTAGTGTTCGGGCAGTAGTGAGTCCTGTAGTGCCCCAGGCCGCAGTCACCAGTATCGATGGGCCACGTGCAACCAGCCCTTTTATGCACAGAAATGCCACATCACAGTCTTGTGTCGGGCAGGACAACTTGGGCGGGTGGTCCGGTCTCCCAAGTAAGGGGGGGGGGGGAGCCAGTCACCAGTTCCAGATGAGTCACCAGGTCCAGCGCCATACCTCAGTCAACAGCAGGAGGGCAGGCCAGCTACCGGACACAAATGTACCTCGCCGCACCACAGGGACCCATTGGCACCCCAGGAGCTCCAGCAGTGGGCCGCAGCTGCCACCCACCTCCAGTCTCTCACCCTCCAGCTAGGCTCAGTGGACAGGACTCACCACCAACCCAATCCGCAGTCCCTCATCAGGTGCCACCATCCCACGCCCAGCTGCCCTATGTGGAGGGGGGCACTTCAACGGGTTTTACTCTTCAGCATCAGCTGGGCTGTCCTCAGGCTGATATGAGCTGCAGGCAGCGGGCAAAATAAGGCGGAGCTCAACTTCCGATGAGGCCGAGGGGTAAGAGTCAATCCCCGGCCTCGCGTAGACCACCGTGTCCGGTTCACAAATATGAAGTCCAGAAAAGGCTGCAGACCGGGAGAATCACCGCTGCAGCCCGGTCACAGCACCGCTCCCCACCTCACGGCAGGGGATCGGGCCCGCCGCTAATCACAGGTTCCCCAGGTCCTTACTGCGTAGATCTTCAAATGGGCTCGTGGTATTTAGGAGCCGATCGCAGCGCCCGCAGTACACCAACTGCTTGCGGGTAGGTCGAGCAGGCTTGGACGGTCTCCGGATTCGCTCGCAGGTTCACTGCGGGTGCCTCCTCCACTCGTGCTATTGCTCTCCAGGCGATGAGCTGAACCACCAGCCCCCTCCGCTGGATACTGTTTGTGCCAATGCGGGGTCAGCGGCGATTATGGGCAGCATGCAGGGCCGTTCGAATCCGCAACAGCCGGCAGAGCCCAGGAGGCGGAGCGAGGCGCGCACGGTGAGGCTTTGGGGCGGGGGTGCTACACAGTCGAAGGAGCAGTCCCGTCTGGCCGCGGCCCCCTGATGTCCAGTAGCAGCACAATATTTCGGCCAAAGCTGTGAACCGATGGCGGAGCTCTACAGCTACGCGTCCAGTTCCATTGCTGGCCAAGCCATGCCCCAGCTGGCACAGATTTATAGATTATATTTTCTTCGTATGGTCTGGTGATGAGTCAGATCTATTGAACTTCATTGAATGGCTCAACCTAAGTGACAGGAATCTAAAGTTCACAGCTAAATACTCATCTGAGAAGGTTGAGTTTTTAGATATATGGATCGTGGGCAAGAAAGGACAAATTGAAGTAAGTCTGTACAGAAAACCTACAGCCAATAACAACATTTTAGGGCACAGTAGCTTCCACCTTTCCATGTCAAAAGGACTATCCCCTTCAGAGAATTTCTCAGGATTAGGCGCAATTGTACCAATATCAGAGAATTTATGAAGCAAGTAGAAAAACTTCAGAAACGGCTCCGCCTTCGGGGGTATCCGAAACACCTTGTGCGACAATCTCTGAAACTTGCCAAGTATTACAAGAGGGATGCCCTCATTTCTGGCAAAGAAAACAGCCATTTGGTACATTGGTATGTGTAGTTAACCATTCTAATCTGAATTATAAGATCAAACAGATCTTGGATAAAAATTGGAGGATTCTCAATGTCAACGAAGAGGAGTCAACTCCAGAAAGCAATTGTGGCATACAGAAGGAACACTAATCTTAGGGACAAGCTTGTACATAGCAGACCTTAAATCAAGGATGTCAATAGACAAAAGACAATACATAGTCTACCTCCAGTCCTTAGCAATCACAGGTGTGGGCATTGCCATGCTTGTGATTCGGCCATTACCATGCAACTATGGTCTTATGGAAATAGATCAGGAAAATTGAGAAACTTCACAAACTGCAGATGTAGTACTGTAGTCAACCTTATTCTGTGCCCTTGTGGCCTAGGATATATAGGAGACACAGGTAGGGAATTCCGCACACGTTTCTCAGAACACAAGTCAGCCATAAAAACACATAAGATACAGGCACCATTGGTTAGACACTGCCTAGACTGCAACCATAGAGAGAATGAGCTGAAATGGCTCATTTTAGAGCGTGTCAGACACAAACCTGGCTATGACATAGAGAACACCAGAGAAGAAAGAGAAACTTACTGGATCTTTACCCTCGATACAGTCCGTAAAGGACTGAACGAGGAGATTGTCTGGATAATAACTTGAAGACTTATTTTTCTAGTATGATAGATCTGCCCCCTCCATCTGCATAAACCTAGGTCCTTTTGCCACTATTGGTAGGTGATTCAGATGGACAAGAGTTATATACTATCTTACTTTTTTTGTACATAAGACTTTAGGAGGAACGGACTTTATGCTGCATGGCATTGTTTACAATGGGACATAGCATACCTTTTGAAATATCTGCATATTACCTATTGTAAAATAGCTTAATAGGCATTGACCCTATACCATAGGGTATTATATATTTGACTGGTTTGCATGTGGGAGGTCCCTTTGGTAAACCAAGTGCTAACATGGGCTCGGCCGAGCCTTGACAGCTCCTACTTTTAGACAGTTGAGTCCACATCTTATTTGTATGAGAGGTCTTTCACGTTGTCAAGCCTGCATTTCTAGCGCTGATCAGACTAGTTTGGCAATCTTCTCTCATGCAGTTGGTGATGAAATTTCACTTTCGGAATTAAATCGAATCTGATCCAAATGCAATACACATGCAATTACAGGTATTATCGGTAATGGATCAATATACGTTTTTGGGTATGCTTATATCACAAGGATATCGGTATAGCTTTAGACTCAGCCATAGTCCTTATGGCCTACTTTGTATGTGAAATCAGTATTCCCTACCCCTTTATGTGGCACTTACATCTGAGCTAGCCATCACAATAGATCTTACTCTGATCATTCCAATATGGCGATGCTGGTTGAGGAACCATCTGTATACACACCTCTATTTGCTATGTCATCTCATTACCGCGAGATTATGGATGGCGCCTCGCATGTGCTCCTTAAATAAGGAAACAAAACGCGAGGGGAGAGAGGCTTACGGGAAAACGCCGGCAGCGTGGGCCGGTGCGTATTCGTTTACTTAGACGCTGTATATTCGAATTGCAGGTAAGCCAGGGGCACTCACATTGGGGCATGGCTGATATCATTTGTTAAGTCCAGCTTAGCTTTAGCCACATGAGATATTGTTTGCGTGTATCGGCAGTCTTTCAGACGCATTTATTTTTTACATTTATTTGTGCTTTTATTCCAGCAAGTCTGAACTGCACATCTAGGTCCATCACCGAATATAGCTTTATTTCTGTTCTGCATTCAGTGGTAGTCTATCACAGAGCATGTAACTTTTGAACAAAAAAGTAGATGTATTTTCCAACACTACAGCTTTATAGCTGTGGCATTTAGTTCCAGGAACTATGCCACATCATATCGGTATGAGACTCAATGATAACGCTAGCTGGGCCCCATATTTGCTAGTAAAGCTGATTTTACAGTTAGCCTTATAAATGCGATATATCCTATTGCATCTGTGGCATCTTTTGTAACATGCATGTAAATGTTTTCATTTTCCTTGTGTATCTTAGGTGTTTAACTGATCTCAGGATACTAAGAAAGAAAACACGTTATCACCTTGGACAATTAATGCAGTCCATGACATTTTGTTTATCGCAAGCTGGGTAAGACCCCATAATCCATAAACATAATTCAGCAGTATGGTCACCCTATGATCGCATTGAGCTATACACAATATCTTTGTTATTATCTCTTTTTCCTAGAATGAATCGGCACATAACTTGAGGCTAAGCATTAACACTGGGTCCTCAAAGACCTGGTGGCCATAACCGGTCATTTGGTAATAAGAACGGTTACAGACATTGTCTTTTGCTAAGAGATAGGGGCAGGTAGCTCCCTTTTGAGAACCTGTGCCTATAATCTCTATCTCCTTTACAATAAAACAAGCTCTTACATTCACACTTAGTGAAGGGTGTTTCGCTATATTCCTTTCTTTTTTCTTATTACACTTGATTCTTGATCACATCTTGGCCCTATCTCATTAGGTTGCATGGCACGAGGAAGCATTCCTATTAGTGGCTGGTACCTGTGTTTATATAGATAGGACCACTTTGGAAGTTATGATGTGAGCAACTCCACCTTTTTACATGGGTTGTTGGTTTCTTTGATATCAAGTTAATTAAGTTTTTAAAAAATTGTTATTAACTGCAACCTTTCCTAATTTAAGTGTCTAAAATGATTGTACGTGTTATTATTCCACAGATAACCCTCGTCCACTTTATTAGAAATCTAGCTGACATTACTTTTGGTCCTGATGAAGGTGGTCTAAATGATGTTTCTCACACAAAGTAATGCGATGCTGATTCAGAACGCAACCAAAGTATATCTTAAAACCGAAGAAAGATTGAAGAGAGAACGGGGAGTCTTATCTTTTAAAGACGAGAACCCTCACTCACCCAAGGGTGACATGCTTCATCATTGGGTCCCCTCTTGCACACTGCAACCGCAAGGTATACAGTGTGGGCTACAACTCTCAAAGATGGAGAGGAGCGTGAGGTGTTTATAAGGTTACCAATTTAGGCAATGGGAGTGGGGGGCAGAGTGCAAATATAGAGCAAAAAGGTGTATTAAAACTAGCTCCTGGGTGACAAAAACAAGTTTAATAAATGTCCCCATGGGCTAGGATTAAAAAGAAAGTGATGTACAGGGCTGAAATAATGTCCTAATCGTCAACTGTCAACATGTTTCTGCCAAATGACAAAAAATTCGCGGCATTCATCAGGGCCTCTAACATTGTCACTCTGCTAAAGATTAGTGGAGAATAAAAACCATACTTAATTGTTATGGTCGTTATGACAAAGGCACCAGCTGCAGTCCGGTCCAATGTCTGTAAAAACAAACAAATGTCAAGTTCGTTATTAGCTTCAACCAATATTGACTCCCTTAACATCACACATGTGATACTAAGTCACACACGTGATTTTAAAACGCGAACAAGAAAAACATGTCTAAATGAACACTAAATAACTCACCTAGGCGGTAATTTAAATTTACCTCCATCTTTAAGGGAGTCTTGCCTCAGATCACAGATTTATGAGGGTAAAACAAAAAGAAGAAAAGAATAAACAAAACTCAGACTGTCTTAAATGTGCACAAAACATTAAAATATAAAAGGATCGTCAAGAATTCCACTTCCAAATACTCATAACAAAAATGCTATATATTTATAAGTTGGTGGTCTTGTCTATTCAATATCATCTGCTCAAGAACATATGCCATAAACCTATGGCTATTTTTACGTGTTACTATAATCCATAAAACCAGTGCAATGGATCGTGTACATCTACGATACGTATACATAATGGCCCGAAAAGCGCCACACTCGCTAAACGCCCAATCGCATCTAGGTTGTATACATAATAGCCCCAAGCGCTACAATCGCTAAGCGCTTAATCTCACCCATGTCAAGAGGTAATCGTCAAGGCTCAAAAATCAAAATGAAGCCTCCATTCGTAATTCGGTCTCAATCACAAATCGGACAGGTCTCCTCTCCGTTACCTCAAGGTACTCTGTGTCCTTCCTTAGACGGCAACAACCAAAAGGGGAGAGACAGCATACTCCCGTATGTTTTTATCTCCGAGGCAGCCTCCGTGAATGTATCTGACCCGGAAGTGTCGCCACTCACCTCTGGGTCAGGAGAACCATGGGAAGTGTAGTTCCAATATCCCAATAAAACTACTCAAAAACGAGAGGGCCCTTTATGGAAATGAAAGAAAGACGGAAAGTGTCATGCAACTATACAAAAGGATCGCTCCTCGTATATATGTTTGGTGGCGCCATACTAATACCGCCCACATCATATAAAGATGTCGTTCAATATATTGAGTATATTAAATTGAGCCATAATTGCCTCACAACACCCCTAATGTGTCTCTCAAAAGACAAAAGGGGACTGAAGTGAGTAGAAAAAGAAGGAGAGGGGGGGTAGGGGGGGAGGGGGGCTGAAGTGAGTTGTAAAAATTCAAAAGACCAGGAATCACTTGAGTTCCAAACTCTCCAATATAACCCACAATTTAAAACATCAGAGGTATGCAGTATGAAGATAGTTATCTAGTATGAGCACAAAACTACCATTGGTATAGATTAACATCCATTCATTTGTACCAAATCTGTCCACCTAATAAATGAGGTACTCACCAATCATTTAGTTCATATTGTATAATTGGATCAATGACAAGGCAAAATATATGTACTAGATGGTACCACATGTATGAGTACATTACACCAAGCAGGAAGGGGCAGAAGGATTAGCTACAGAGAACACCAAGGGATGTCTTCATTTAGACCCGTCATATGACTCTTCGTGCAAAACACCCAACGCTGTTCGCGACGAAAGAGGACACTATCTAGGGGTCCCCTACTGATGTCATAATGGGGTTTATCAATGATGAAAAGGAGAGGGGTGGAATGTTCCACACCTACATGACGGACAGCTGAATGAACTCAGAGTTTTCTGGATAACATATACAGTTTAATTGTACAAATTTCAAATGAACATTATAATCAAGTTCTCTGATTTATAACGTAAAGCACAAAGGTGTGCAGGTTCACTTCCAATTGACGTTTATCAATGATGACCCATTGTAAGTCATTCTCTGTGTGACCTTTCTCTAGATAATGTTTAGTCATACGCGTGTTGGATTTTTTGCACCGGAAAGTACTTCGGTGTTCAGTAATCCTGTGACGGACCTTGCGGGAAGTCATACCAATATAGATTAGTAACAGGGACAAGTGATAATATAGATCACTCCACTTGTGTTGCAGTTAGTATGCTTGTTCAATTTTCAAGGTGTGCCTGGTAAAATATCGACTTCTGTCAAATGTCGCGTGAAGGGACATACTGGACAAGATCCACATGGAAATGGCCAATCACAGGCTCCGAACCCCACAAAGTCAATTGTCTACTCTGACAGGTCGTGTGCACCATCAGATCTTGTAAGTTACTGCTGCGTTTCAATGCAAAGAGAGGGCGATCTAATATCAAATTTCCAGTGTTGAGTATATGCCAGTTTTTGTTGATAGCCCTTATAACATTTATAGTGAAATTGCTGAAAGTTGTAACACAAACCATTCTTTCCATTTTTATTTTTGTGTAAGTTTCTAAAAGAGCCTCCCTATCATTGGAGGCTCTTTTGATTAATTGTGCTGGGTAATGTTTTACAGCCAGTTATTCACTCAACTTAATGGCATGTTTGTGATAATTGGCTAACTCAGTACAATTTCTCCTCAATCTAAGGAATTGACCTACTGGTAAATTAGTCAAAAGGGCCCGAGGGTGAAAACTGTGATAACTCAACAAGGAATTCCTTGCCATTGGTTTTTGGTATAGTTCAGTGTGAATCCTCCCACCTTTAGGGTATAGTCTTAAATTCAAAATACAATGGAGGAGATGTTACATTCACCAGTGAACCTGAGATTACCATCACGTGTGTTAAACCAATCCGAAAAGGTCACTAGAGACTCCTGGTCACCTTGCCAGATGACCAGGATATCATCTATATAACGCTTCCACAATTTGAGTTTGCTATAGAACAGATTTTCCATTGGGTAAATATGTTTTGTCTCAAACCCATGCATGTAAAGATTTGCCATGCTAGGTGCACAGGTACTCCCCATAGAATTACCGGTGGTTTGCCAAAACGAATCTCCTTCAAAACTAAAAAAAAATTCTTTAAGTGCTAAGGTAGCACAACGCATTACAAAATCATTGGGAGTCTGGTCATCTCGTAGATTACTGTTCAGAAGATCACATATCGTCTCAAGCGTATCATCTTGAGGTATATTTGAATATAATGACTCCACATCGTACATAGCCATCAGTTGACAATTGGGATCAAAACTAATAGTTTCTAAACAGGAAAGCACATGTTTCGTATCCTGTAAATAGGATGGCATCTGGGCCACAATCGGTCGAAGGAAATAGTCCACAAATTTGGACAAAGGTTCCAAAATAGAACCAATTCCAGACACGATTGGTCTACCAGGCGGGGGTCGTTGAGGTTTATGTATTTTAGGAAGGATATAGAAGGCTGATATTTTTGGATGTTTCTGTATCAAAAATTCAGCCTCATTCTTAGTTATCCAACCTGCCTCTCTCCCCTCTTCCACCAGTGACTTAATCCGTTTTTGCAAACGTCTAGTTGGATCCTGAGCAATACGTGGATAAAAAGTCTCATTATTAAGTTGTCTAAGACATTCCTCTCGATACACCGCAGTATCCAAGATTACTATGGCTCCCCCTTATCTGCTGGTTTAATAGTGATAAGTGGATCATTGCCCAAGGTGGAGACACAATGTCTCTCTGCATTTGATAGATTACAAAACACTCTTTATCTGACTAAGATTAGACTCAATCTTTGAGGACTGCCTTGTTGTGATGTTGGTACAAACATAGATTTATTTCTAAGACCTGTATTTGAACTCTGGGTAGGTGACTCTTTTTCAATATTACTAAAAAAGAAACAGACGTATTTGCGGAAGAATTCCGCCAACTCCTTGTGTGTCATGAAATCATCTCCAAGTTTAGTGGATACAAAACCTAGACCCTTTGACAAAACACATTCCTCCATTTGTGTGAGAGTTTTACTACTCAGGTTAACAATCAAGTTGTTGGCTCGCTCGTGGAAGCTGTCATGCACCTCGTGATCCTCTGTTCTAATGCTGGATCCCAATTGACCCGTGGAGTCTCTAAAGTCTGTCCTCTGTTGCCTCTCCTTCGTCCTCTGTCCTGGCCCAAAAAAGGTTGGTAAGATGGGCCCCCATAAGGTGGACATGGATTGTAAAGAGGCGGTGGAAAAGCCCATGGTTGTGGGGCCCACCAGGGTGCTTGTTGGTTTAATGGATACGGTAACCCTCTACCCCTCCCTCTGCCTCTCCTAGGTTGACGGAAGGTAATTTGCTCTGTATCCGAATCGTTGGAATCACTCCACTCATCCGAGTTAGAGGTCCACTCGTCAGTATCTCTACGCCAACCACGTGTACCTTCCTTATTTGTCTTTTTATTTAGACTTGCCCGATATCCATCTGTCTAAATGATGTCCCATCGAAACGCGCATAGACAATAATTATTCCTGTGGGGAGTCCTCAGACATATACACCAGAGGAATCTGATGGGTGATACATGTATCACAAAGAATGATATAATCTGTCTGTCAAGCTGCTTAGGATCTCCGCTGAGATTGTATCTCATCTGTGTATGAGCACGAATGAGATAGTATGATAGGTGACAGTGAAGTGTTGATGGTTGAGTGAGGGCTTATCTGTGCATTTATTTATTGTTTTTGATTTTAGAGCTGAAATGTTAATCAACTTGCCTTCAACACAGTTACAGATGAAGACATTGGCATATTTAGAAGCAATGTTAATTTAATCTACTGTATCCATCCACTGTTCAAGTGCTGATATTATATGCACAAAACAATGCAGTAGTTTGTATACCAATATGTTGGAGGTTTTGGTGGCATCTTGGTAACTGCTTGTTTATCTGTTCAAATGTTACTTGTATGTGTAGATAACTATGAAAAATGTCTCTGATCGATAATGAATGGCAGTACCTTCATTATAAAAAAAAGTATAACATTTTTTATATGAAAAAATTAACAATAAAAAAATATATTTTCGAATTAATGTTATATGTCACTGATATTGGGTTGGTTGCTGTTAATGAGCTTTAAGAGGCCAGATTATAAAGAAATATAGGTCAGTTAAGAGATTTCTCCAATAATGTTTGCTGTTTCCCCCTCTTGTACCTAAAAGTAATTAGGGGGTACCTTTTTCTTTTTGCAACATCTGTATCTTTCTTCATTTTTTCTAAAGAAGAATCTACCTCCGTTCCAAATAGGTGTTCCTTGTCAAAGGCTAGGTGTAAGACAGAGGCTTGAACCTTGGGTTTAAACCCTGAAACTCTGAGCCAGGCAAGTCTTTTTAGCAGAACGCAGGTATTAATAGCGCATGCAGCAGTATCAGTTGCATCTATAGCGCACACCTGATGAAGTGCTGGAAATGAGTTTCCCTTCTTGGATTAAATCATGTGCCTTAGCTTTGTGCTCATCTGGCAAGAATTGGAGCAATTGCTACATTTGATCATAATGAGCTCTGTCATATCTAGTTAACAGTGCCTGGGTGTTAGCTATACGCCAATTGTTGGATGCCTGTGCTGCAGCCCTTTTGCCCGATCCATCTATTAACTCTGAGTTCTTATCAGAAGGAGGGGCATCTCCTGTTTGTGAATTTGCCCGCTTTCGAGCATTTGAAACCACTAAGGAGTCTAATGGAAGTTGACCCCTAATGTAAATTGGGTCTGTAGGTGCGGCCTTATACTTTGTCTACTCTTGGTGTGAATCCTTGCTCGCATTGGGTCTTTAAATATGTTATCTGCATGTTTAAGCATACCCCTAAGCATAGGCAGTGTATGTGTTTTATGAGAAGAACTTAAGGTTTCGAATAAAAAGTATTCTTCAAGAACATCTTTGTGGAGTTGTACCCCATGATATTGAGCAGCTCTGTTGACTAGTTCTATAAACTCTACATTATCGTCTAGTGGAGAAGGTTTTGTAGGGTATAAATCTGGGTCTGTCAGTGAAAGGATCTGTATTATAATTGATCCATGGGTCAGGATTATTGTCCTCTCGTGCATCTCCAGCCCCATCCTCCTGGTGATCAGGCGATAGTGGTTGTGGTGAATTTGTGGGTGTAATAAGCAAATTTGGATCTGGATTTGTGAAAGGGGAGGTCGAGAAGTATTAGTACCCATATTCTTTCTTTTAAGAGGAATATGGTAAAAATCCTTGAGTTCTGGCTTGCGTTTTGCTGGTAGTTTTGCATAAAGATGGCCAGTCTTAGAGTTAATGACAAGTTATTTTTGCTTTGGGTCCGTGTTAGAAGGCGGGACATCCAACTGAGGCTCTTTGGATGGAGGAGGAGCTGTCTTGTCTTTAGGTGCCAGAATTTTGGGTGCAGAGGTTTTCGGTGCCGATTATTTAGGAGCCGAGGATTTCAGATCCGAAGATGTTGGTTTTGATTTTGGTGCCGAGGATTTTGGTTCGCTGCCTGAAAGTGGTTGACTTGGTCCCGAGCTGGAAAGCTTTGACATATGAATTGGTGCTGGGCCAGAGGGCAGGGCATTCAAAACTTCTCAGTGCTGACTTTTGGCCCGAAGGCAGAGGAGTGCCTGGAGCCTGGTTTATGGACGGAATTTGAGGCTGGGGAATAGCTTTACTCGCGGTATGCGGACCCTGCGTGACGTCCCCTTTGATGTCAGAGTCTTCCTCAGACACTGAGATGTGTAGTTCTTCCTCCTCGGCTCCCTGTGCTTCGAAGATTTCCTGGTCTGAGTCTTCTCCAAAAAGATTCGGAGCAGAGCCACTGCGTTGTTGATACATTTCGTCGAGCCCAACAGTCACAGAGTGTCTCTTTAGATCGAAATGATCGGCAGGCTTCACAGTTCTCTTCGTTGGGTTCTGGTGACAAACACAAGTTGCACACTTTGTGCAAGTCGGCGCGGGGGTAATTAGTGAGACACCCAGGACAGAATTTAAATGGAGTCCGTTCCATCTACTGCGAGCTTGCCCGACGTGGTTAAGCCCAATGGCATTCCACAAAGTTTTCGATTTAGGAATCTATACGATATGTAGAGATAGGAGAACGCGTTCGAGAAACAAGAACGTTGATGGTAGTGGATCGTGCACTGCAGAGAACGGAAGGACGGTGTCGAACAGGAGCACAGCAATACATGTCCGAACCCGATGGCGGAAAAAAAAAATCTAACAATGGAGTTGAAGCCCATGAGCACTATCACCGGAAGGAGGAGTCAACATGACTTGTGACTGGAAACGACTTCTTCGAACAAAAACAACTTGCAAAAATCCAGACCCAACACTTGATGGCAGGAGTATAAAAAGCATGTGATCTACAGCTCACATGCCTCGAACACAACATTTCCGTCTGTTGAAATTGCGGGAGAACAGGTGGGATCTTTGTGCAATAAACCTTTTTGCATTGAGACTGATTACCAAGTTACCAACTAGCTTCAAAACGAGGCTAGAACTGGATTGACAATGCCCTTGGAAGAACAATCAACTATGTACTCCTCTGTGAATAAAAGCAGTTTAGGTGAGAAGATAGAATGCATACATGAATCTGATAATGTCATTTTTAAGGTCCCATGTTTTCAAGGACTCTCCAGAGGTTCTCTACAGCATCTCCACTTGATGGTAGAAAGGTTATCTTTGGCTGATGGCACAGAGGTTTACTGGAGACTATGAGAAAAGCCCCTTGATCTGGACCTCTGCTTGGTGGCCCATCTCACTTGGTCAGCCCCCGGAACCCAAACAGAAAGTACAAAATCTGGGAGTTTAGTTTGATTCCAAACTCTCCTTCGAGGATCAGATCAGAAACACTGTGGGCAAGTGATTCGGTACCCTTAAGGCCCTTAGAAAAATCTTAGACTTAATTCCAACAAAGTATCGTAAAACCATTGTGCATGCTCTTATTACTTCCCAAATGGACTATTGCAATGCCCTGTATCTCGGAGCCACTAAGGACAGTCTCGACTCATTTCTGAGAGTTTAAAATGCCGTGACTAGGCTAGTGCTCAATCTCCCCAGAAGATACTCACATGGGAAGTTCGCAACCAGTCGCACTGGCTTCCAGTAACCCAAAAAATTAAGTTTAAAGCCATGTCCTTCTGCCGCCGTATTCGTCACCAGCAAGGCCCCAAATACCTGCATTTCATGATTCAGCCATACATCCCTTGTTGCGATCTCAGATCCTCTGCAGCAAAACTAGTCAGGTTGCCTAGGTCAATGAAAGCCAGGCTGGGGGCATGCTCCTTCTCCTTTTTGGGCTCCAAAATGTGGAACTCCCTTCCTTATGATCTGAGAGCGGCACCCTTCGAAAAATCTTTCATAAGCAAACTGAAAACCTGCTGTTCTGCACCTCTTGATACGTCCCCGTTGTCTTGATTCTTGTTCATCTCTTTGTCTGTTGGTCAGGGACTCAGCACGAGGACACACAGTCTGGTGTAACCATGTGATTTACAAAACTAATTATTATTTAGAACAGGCATCATTTCTCATTCAACATACTTGGTCGACTGCCACCACTACAAAACCGCAGATCGGCATGGACGCCCTGGATCAGCTGACTTCTTGTTCTGTGACTCTTTCTTGGTAAAGCCAATTGACCACAATTAAAGAACTTTTCAATATCCCAATTAATATTCTGTATGAGACCAGTGTTTTTCCAGTGACATCATATGCCATTTCAACATCGGGCCCACAAAAACAGCCTATGCCCTTTAGTATGCAGCATACTTATTCTAAAACCAAATCTTTAAAGAAGGGACGTCAAAGCTCAACTAAAGAATTGTCCAATACTAACCAACAGCAATTCATTTTATTAAAATGAAGAGCTACTGCCTAAACAACATGAATAAAATACCTCAGTCCAAGCACTATTTCAGATAGTTTTGAACCGTTTTTTCATCAGCACAGTTTTTTTTCAC
Source organism: Triturus cristatus (assembly GCF_964204655.1). Classification (NCBI taxonomy): domain Eukaryota; kingdom Metazoa; phylum Chordata; class Amphibia; order Caudata; family Salamandridae; genus Triturus; species Triturus cristatus. The sequence goes on from NC_140579.1 coordinate 162,468,185, forward strand.
AATGAGACAAACTCCTTACCCGTAATAAATCATCTATCCTTCCTTCCTTCTTCTCCAGGTCAGAGTTCTTGCTGTTTTCTAAAGCACATATTTTGTCCATAGTGAGGTCGGACTGCAGAGAGAAGAAAACCAAAGAATTAGTTTTATATGACAGAACAAGCATACATTAATGTACTTCAAATCAGGGACTGCGCTACACTTTTAGAAATGTTACTTTCCTGACCCCTGTTCAGGAGGCATCTGCACTTTAATTGTGGTTCTGCCACACGAAAGGTATTTACTTATCAGAATCAGAATCTTTGTTATATGTAACCTTTTTTTCTATCAACAGTATTCTGTCTGAACGTATTAACAGTATATTATATGTTTTTAATTTGAAAATGCACTCAAATAATGACGACGTCCATAAAGGGCAACCGTTTCTCAATTGAGCATCCAAATCAGCAAAAATATATTCCTCTGAAACAAGCATTGGCAGAGTCAATGGGTCTCACGTATGGGAGAGCTATTTGCTTTGTCAGTATCTTTTAGCCATGTTGTACAGCAACATCGTGGCTGCCATGCAGTATCGCTGAAAGTTACGACGGGAAAACGCTATAACGCGGCCAGGCCGACGTGAAGGAGCAGTGATCTGTTTTCTACGTAGGGGTTTATGCTCTACCTTCACTCGTCAAGAGTTGAAGGTTGCAGTTTTAGCCCTGTATAAAGTCGGTGCCAAAACCAGGCCATGCAGAATAGGAAGCGCAGTGCCATTTTCAAGTTTGTAGCAACTTGACACCAGTTTTTATGACTTTTGGGCACTTGTTTATCCTGGAAGGACAGGAGGGGGCAAGCAGCAATGGGGGTGGGGCAGGCCGGACAAGCAACAATGCAGGATGAGAGTGGGGCTCATACAGGCAACAATGCAGTGGAGGGTGGGCAGGTAGGACAAGCAACAATGGAGGAGGACTGTGGGGGGTAGGGCAAGCAATAATGCAGGAGGGTTGGGGAGGAAAGGGTGCATCTAAAAGAGAACAAAATTACATCTGAAAGAGGCTAACAGTGGAAGGGCAAGGAAAGCGGTACTTGAGCCATGCTCCAGGGTAGGGAAACGAAGCCAGCACTTGCTGACCAAAGAAAAGTGATTATAAAGGCAAACAATGATAAGCAATGACTCTCCAAGCCTCTTTAGTAAACAAAATGTCTTGCAAGAGACAGCACACATGCTGTCTCAGGCAAAGCCTAAAGTATAGGGTGTGGGAGTGAGGGAGGGAAAACTGCCTAGGAGATGATGGTGGCAACCACACAAACGGAAGAGCATAACAGTGACCCCAAAATATTAGTATCCTGCCGGAGGGGAAACAGCCTTAACCTCACAGCTTTTATAATAGAGTCTTTACCTTGCAGATTTTAATCATCCAGTCTTTACAATGCAGTTAAGCACTAATCGGGTATGTTTACCTTTACCTCGCAGCACTTTGCAATACAGGTATTTTTAACAACATACTTTTAATGTTATTTTTAAAAAAAAGTGATTTTAGGGTTCAGAGGTGGGCAAAGGTAAAGGGAGGTAAGGTGACTTGAGAGTTGAAGGTGAGGGATGAACAGAGGTACAGAATGGCAACTTCAGATTTCAGGGATGGGTACAGGTAAAGGGTAGTGAGGGTGACTTGAGGGGTGGGAAAAAGGAGAGGAGGGTGACTTGAGGATTGAGGGGTGGGTAAAGGGAGGTGAGGGTGACATGACTGCTCCGGCGTGAGCAGAGGTAAAAGGAGTTGAGAGTGACATTGAGGGTTTAGGAATGGGTATAGGTAAAGGTAGGTAAGGGTGACTTGTAGGCTCTGGGGTAGGTAAAGGGCGGGGATGATGACTTGAAGGCTCAAGGGTGGGCAGAGGTAAAGGTGGCTTGAGGGTTATGGGTGGTAGAGACAAAGGGTGGTGAGGGTGACTTGAGGGTTCAGGGGTGACTAGAGGTAAAGGAAGGTGAGGTTGTCTTGAGGACTCAGGGGTGCGCAGAGGAAAAAAAAGATGAGGGTCACTTGATTGGATAGCATATGATACGATACCGTCATTGTACAGTAAAGTATGGTATGGGTTGTCATTTTATAATATGGCATACTTTTGGCTATTGTTGCATGGAATGTTATGGGGTGGCCTGTTATTTTATAGTATGGTATGATATGGACTGTCATTTTGTATGGTATGGCATCTTGTATATTATGTTGTGGTATGGTTTACTATTCTAGAAACAGAATGGCATAGTATTGCTAGGCCATGATATACCACTCCATAACATACCATGTTATATAGTATTCAATGCTATGAGTATGGTATGGCGTGTTATTGGGGCATACAACCAACGAACTGGGAGCAGCACACATACACATGCATTTAGACAAACCATTTCACCAGTTGGTACAATTTAAAAACATGTCATTTATGTTGTCTTTTACAAATTGGGTAGGAAAGTGTCATCACACAGAATGTGACCAACTGGAGGATGACAAATAAATGCACCCTTAGTGAATGCTTTAACACACAACTTTATTAAAATGCAATACATTGAGATGTTATGCGGCTCGGAAAAAACTGGAAAATGAAGTGTTGTATAATGTGGAAAGCAAAAAACAATTAAGGGTAGCGACGGGCCCAAGACAAAAAAGCAAAAACGAAGGGACATAAAAGCAGATAAAAAAGACAGATACAGAAGCAGAGGAGTGTGTGAAAACTACATACAAATATTACACACACTCAAAAAAAATACCACAATCCAAGCACAAAGAGCACAGAAGAACACTAATCAAGAAATCAATCAGTACTCCGTCCATGCATCAGGGAAGAAAACAAAAATATTCAGATAAGTGAAGCAGACAAGCCTCAGACGCGTTGGCCAATGAAAAGAAAGAAAAGAAAAGTGCCAATGAAGCTAACCAATGGTTAGTAATCGGCAGGCTGAAATGCCCTTTTTAGAGTATTTTTCCCGCCCCCTTATTTTTTAAGAGACAAAATATCATTGTTGGCAAATGCGACAGTGCATGCACAATGTCTTAGGCAAGACCTGCAAATAGTATGCAAACATCTTCTTAAAAAGTGAAAAACAAAAGAGAAACATAGCCTCTGTCTTGGTCTCTGATCACAGCGAAAACTGGCACTCCTATTTTAAGGAATTCCTGATTAAATTTGACGACACCGCGTTCTTGATTAGGAGCGACTGACAGATGCGGCGCATCCTATATCCTGAGTGAGCTATATTGGATTTATGGCATAGATGACGATCCGAATTTACTTCCCATACAAGGGTGATGCTTACATGATTGTAGTTACCTTTGAGGTGTCTACCTTTTTGGGTCCTGGCGACAAATTGATGCTTAGATGTTGAAACATCGACGTATATGTGTTGGCTTTAAATGAATACTTGCTAGAAGAACAACTCATTTGGTCATTGGGGACAAGGATTTACTGCTAAAAAAATTAAGCATTTTTTAAGTCAACTTATTGTTTTTACAAAAACACTGCACACTATTGCTAACTATCCTGCACTACTCACTTTACAAGGAGCATCTACTGTCATTTTGTTGAAGTCTTTCTGTACAATTTATCGATTGGTATGTTTATGCAATGCATATACCTGAAGCTTGCACAGGCTTGTGCATCTAAATATACTAGTACTTGTTTAAACCACTGAAAGGTTTTTGAGTTCTATTTTTGTTCACACTTTGTTTGCCTTGGAAGTAAAGGCGGTCTACTTCTCTGTAGGGAACCATTATTTGTTTCTTATTAAACTTGATGAGGAGCAGGGTTAGCAGGCTTGCCTTTGCAAAATTACTGATAAAGTAATGCCTGAAAAGAAATTTGCTGCAGATTTTTGGTTGAACTGTGACAAAGAATATGAGGCAACAGAATTCATTAAACATCGATTTGACACAAAATAAAATTGCCCAAAAATAAAGAAATAATGAAATTGGAGAAAAAGTTAATTAGGAAGATTATTCAAAGTAAAAAATAGTAAAGGTTTGAAACAACAAATCCTTAACTATGCTTTAGACCACAAAAAGAAGCTAAGATGTTTAAAAATGTCAGAAAAATACACAAGCTGCAGTATTAGAATTAAAGATATAGAACGTTTCCTTCTCTCTCAACGGATACTGTGAAATTCTATAAAAAGAGGAACACCACTGCAAGCTGAAACTGACTAGGAAAGGTGGACTAAAAGGACATGTGGACTGTAAAAATAATGTATGCGAACCAATTAAATATGGCAGTATAATCAATTGGCTGTCTGTCTCTGAACAATGAATAGAGCTTCGCAAAGATATAAACTGTTGGCCAAGTAGTCACCCCAGAATGCCCACCACTGAAAAATGTCGTTAGAGATCATCAGTGCTTTGTACAGTGTATTTTGCCAGGAAAAGGCCTGTTTACGTTATGGTGAAAAGGTATTATAGAAAGCACCATCCACCTAGCTATAGTTTAGTTGACAGTCATTTGCATTTACATTAATCGCTTGTTTTTTTCCAAACATCTTAAACACACTCCTAATATAAATGACAAGAGGGCTCTTTGCCTGAGGCAGTGTCCAGAAATGTTGTAAGAATATATTGTTTGGTTCAAGTAAAAAAGTTAAATGACTTGGGAAAAGAGCGAGTCCTTAAGCAAATCTTATTATGATAGAGTACAGGCATAGAACCTAAAGATCATTGACAATCCAAGCGAAGTTATAGCTATTAAGAATGTAATTTCTTAAATGAAAGTGATAAACTAAAATTAGGGCACTTAGTGGGTGAAGAGGGGTATAACTAACATAGGATGATGTTTAATTCCCAGAAAGGGATAAACCTTATAACGGAGATGGACGACTTTTTACCTGACCAGAGGGGCCATTTTCTTGAAGAAGAAATGGCAGCTAAGTGCAAAGTAAAATGCTAACTACTGAAAATAAAGCAGCACTGTTGATTCTTTGCACGTTCTTGTGCTCACCTACCTCTCCAGATACTAGGTGCATATGGAGATCTTGCAAGAAAGATGTCTGGCCTCTATCTGGATATCCATGCCATAATCTGGCAGGCTTAGCTGGACAAATTGTAGACCTTACTGCTCACTGAGGAAGCAGGAAGATGAGCACAGTGATGAGAGCAACATCATCATTAGGTGTGAGTGCCATTACCAAAGACCTCCACTGTGGCTTGATAAAGAGGTGAGAAGGTCCGGCCACCACAAATATCTTCCCCCAACCAAGAGAAATTAGACTTCTTATTCTCTTGCATTGTAAGTTTTTGACATTTAAGTTAGGCAACAGATATACAGGAGGAAAGTCATGTGAATGTCTTCAAAGTTTCTTGAGCCATGCTTCGAGCAGAATGCTCTTTGGAAAAACTGGCTGAAGTGTGTATTGTCAGGATTTTGTAACTAACAAATATACATGTGATTAACCAAATGCCTCTAAAATCTTGGAAAGATCCTCATTATTTAGCACCCATTCATGGCCTTCTAGAAGGTGTCTGAGCTTTTCTGATTTTGATCCTATAGGTTTGGGACTGAGATCAGTCCTTTCCCGATAGCATTCTGATCTGGTTGTCAGCTTTCTTGTCCTGTTCTATAAGTATGGTTGTGGATAAATAGAAGGAAAGATTGCAGGAACATGTATACTGCCTTAAAGCACCAAAGGGACCACTCTCCCCCTTTAATCGATGCATCTCTTACAATGGTGTCTGTCATTGGAGATTTCTGAAAAGGGACTCCGTGGAGCACATTCAGTATGCTCTTGTTCAACCTCTTGCACAACCATGCCAAGAATTGTAGAGCGTAATTGAGGACTATACATTTGTCCCAAACTACTGTCTGAGACCAGTGGTCGTCTATACATTCCTGAAGAGTATCATATGTGGAATCTGGGATTCAGTATTTTGTACTATGAAGTGCAGGAGTCAGTTGGGCCAGACTATTAGAGGTCTCTCCTCTAGAGAGGACACTTGAAAAAATCACCATCTGTCCTGCAAAGGAAAGACTTTTGCGAATCGTTTTTGGTATTGGCCCTAATATCGAATGAAGAACGCATCGGATAATCACCAAGTCTCCACTAATTTCTTGCCTGAGGTTCTGAAGAAGAATAACAGCTGACTGAACGTTGTGTAACAGTTTATGAATTGAAGTGACCATGGGCAGGAGTGGATAGACTAAGATGCCGCTGTACTACATCACGGCAGCTCTTGCTGGCTTGCTCTTGGAAATGCTTGGGGGGCAGACCTTAATCCAAATGAGAACCATGTACTGGTCTTCTGAATCACATGGCAATTAAAAAAAATCACTGGGTTTTCAATTAACAAAGGGATTTTTGCTATGCATAAAAGCCGTTTTACAAGATATTATGAAACCATTTCCAAATCGAAAATCTCAGGCAGCGTGAATAGGGCATCCCTGTGCTACTTCTGAACCATAAAGTATACATCAATGGTCTGTGACTGCAATCTGGTTGCTAACCATGAATGCCACAAATTGCAATCTGTCAAATGAATACTTCTAGGGAATCCATTTTGCAGCTCACTGTGAATGGACAGTTTGCAATGCAACCTATAAGTACATAGGCATATAGGCACATCGTGTTAGGACGTAAAGTGTGATGCATGGCTTGGGAGAGAGGACGTCCATGCCCTATGTTGATCTCCTTGCAAGTCGCTTGAAATCTGCTGTAGATCATGTTGATCTCTACCTTGGTGAATATGAAAATCCTGCATGTTCACTGTGAGTGTCCCTGTTTATATGGATGAAGACCACAGAGCTTGGCTCCGAGGTCGAGGGGGCATGCACAGCACACTCCTCTTTTATGGAGAGTGGCTATTGTCCACTCAACCAAGGCTTTGACAGAAAATGACAGTGTTGGCATCTATACCGGTTTACTTTAGGAGGGTTGTTTATCAGCTCCCTCCTAGTAAAGTCTGTAAAGTCTCCCTTTCCTGCGTTCTTTTAGACACTGTCATATCTGAGATCCGTGTTTTGAAAGTCAGTGGGTTGAGTGAGGATGGTGAGAAATTATGTTTAATATGAGCAGAGCTGCATCCTGTTCTGTTGGACATTTCAGCTCCCATGTGCCCTTCTCCTATTCCTTGTAAAAGCTTGGTGGTTTGAGGTAGGCACTAGCTTTTATTTGTGTTTAGCTCAGACTCCCTCTGCTGGGACAACCTCCTTTCTTTCTGTTGGGGGACAGGCATGGCCTCCTGGTCTGGCGTTCATTAAAATTTCTCTCTGGGGTTTTATGCCGGACAGGTCCCAAAATACTGGGAAGGGGTGCAGCAGGCCCTCCTCATATGCACTAATCACATGCAGGAAATGTGCCCCAGGATTGGAGGGGCACCAAAGATTCAAAGTAGAAGACACCCTGATTAGAACAGCCTGTCAATTACGGAATGTTAAGTCTGGCCTGATCAGCCTATTGTTTGTTCAAGGTTGTTCCCTCTTTCTGACAGGATACATCCACAAGGGTTTGTATAGGAAGCGGAGATTCAGGAGTGGAATCCAGGCAGGTTGGATTGCCATTCTCCTTTACAGACCCGGGAACAGTGTTTGGAATTGAGAAGGTGTCTCTGTGGAGGATTACCTGTGAAAGGAATGTGCCAATCTGGCAGAAGAAGCCGGGCTTCAGCTCATCCTTTGGCATTCTAGCAGAGAACATGCTGACTGTGACGCTTGTGGAGGCGATTGCACTTTGAAGCAAAAGGAGACTGTAGAGAGCTGCTCAAGATAAGGCACATTAGCATCATGGGAGACGGAAAAATATCCATATCATCACTGAAGGCGAGACTGCTTCACCACTCCCCTGTGCTGTGGGAGCCTGTGGAGCTTTCAGTTACCATCTACAGCTGGTGAAAGAGTGCCCTGTTGAAAAACTTACCATCTGAACCCTTGGCCCCTGCCTAAGGACATGCATACTCTCCAGCTTAGTCCTTGCCTGTCCTGCACTAGAAGTAAGTAGTACCATCCTCATTGGTGTCCTCCTAATAGAACATATAGACTGTGGCCAGTGGGCTCTGTGCTGCAGACCCCCACCCACCTGTCCTCTGAGGGTATCAAGGAGGATAGGCACGCTGGCCAGAATCTATATTCCTGGAGCTAGCCCAGTGGCTATTAGACTAACGGGACTCCAGTAACTGTACCAAGACACCAGGCATCCCTAACCAGACACATGACTCCACTAGCGGGTATTCATCAAGGAAGGGTGGGCAATTCTGTTGCTTTGGGTTGGTGGGACAGTGGCCGACCAGGAACATTTGACTTCATATTAACTGCTGAAACCACATCACTGTAATACAAGTATTGGTACCATTGGTCTAGCTTTGTGAAGTAACCCAGTGCACTGTGGTTTGTTAGATGCAAAGTTACCTGTGTTTATATAGTGCCTAACATCTAGAAGCTGTAATGGTGTTTGAGGTCAGAACTCAGGACCATAGGGTTGTAGATAATTCTTATTTTTGCTGTGTATCTTAGCTTTATGTGTAGTATATGTTTGTGTGTGTATTAAAGTACATTTATTTTATAAAGTAAAGCACTCACTGAACATTGAGCTTGCTAGCTGGTATTACGGTGTAAGTGTATTCAGGCTGTCTAACTCAACTCACCATTTTGAGCAAGCACTGACTGCTCTGTCTCGCTATCAAGAGAGTCAAGGGCTGGATAAGAAAACTTTGTTATCCATTTTGGAGTTCAGTAGTATGGTGGTCCCAAGGCACCAGTGGTGAACAACTCCAATTGATGCAATTGGAGACCAGTAATCCAGCTGCCCTGATGGCCCAAAAGGAAAATGCTACTTACCCAGTATGCATCTGTTCTTGGCATATAGAGCTGTACAGCCATATGCTTTAGCATAGATGGTCATCTAGTGTTGGTTTCGGATGTTTGCTCTTTGTTTTTATTCAAAGAAGTCTTTGCAGTCACGAGGTAGGTGACTCCTCCTTTCGGTGATGGTGCGCATGGGCGTCTCCATGCCCAGATTGTTTTGCCGTAAGGGTGATGATGGAGTTAGTAAGAGTATTAAAGGGATGTCCATGTATAGTATATCTAAGTAAGATAATACTGCAACAGATAAAGGTACCCGGGGAGGTAGGAGGGTGCATATGGCTCTACAGCTCTATATGCCATGCACAGATGCATACTGGGTAAGTAGCATTTTCCGTTATAGGCATATGAGCTGTAGATCATATGCTTTATCATAGACTATATAGCAGTATAGCGGTGGTTAACATGTATCTGTTGAAGTGGTTTGAAATAGTGTTCTTAAAACTGTCTGGTCCACACTAGCTTGTTGTTTTGCTAACACATCTACACAATAGTGCTTTGTGAATGTGTGTGGTGTAGACCATGTTGCAGCTTTGCAGAGGTCATCTAAGGGTGTGTTCCCTAAGAATGCCATAGAAGCTCCTAGTTAGCGTGTACAGTGCGCCCTAGGGGGAATTGTTAATGTGCGCTACGCATTAATGTAGCATATTTGGATGCAGTTAACTATCCATACCTGCTTTTGATATGGGATTGCCTTTATGCGGTGGTGAAAAAGCAACACAGTTGTTTAGTTTTTCTAAAAGATTTAGTTCTTTCTATGTAATATAGTATGGCTCTTTTTACATCCAATGTGTGAAGAGGGCGTTCTGCCACTGAGTCTGGTTAAGGGAAAAAAACAGGTAGCTCAACAGACTGGTTGAGATGAAATGCAGAAACGACTTTAGGTAAAAATTTGGGGTTAGTCCTAAGAATCACTTTATTTTGGTGAATTTGTAAAAATGGTTCTTGAATAGTTAGTGCCTGGAGCTCACCTACTCTAAGAGATGTGATGGCTATAAGGAAGGCTACCTTCCAGCTGAGACATTGTACTTCAAATTTGTGCAATGGCTCAAAGGGTGGACCCATGAGTCTAGTAAGGACTATATTAAGATTCCACACTGAGAGGAATGATTCTTTTGAGTCCTTCCATGAAGGCTTTGATAGCCGGCACTCGAAACAAAGACAAGTGTTGGCTGTTTTGTAGGTACGCAGCTATTGCAGCAAGGTGTAAGTGTATAGATGTATATGCTAAGTTAGAACGCTGTAGGTGTAACAGATAGCAAATGATGTTTTGTATGGAAGCATCTAGTGGATTGATTTTATTGTTTGTACAGTAAATTACAAATTGTTGCCACTTTGCTGCATACCATGCTCTTGTGGTAGGGCGTCTAGCCTCTCTAATTACGTTCATGCAGTCTGGTGGAAGATTAAGGTAGCCAAACTTTAGGATTTAAGGTGCCAGATAGCAAGGTTGAGTTGACTGGGATTTGGATGTCTTATCTCTCCATGGTTCTGAGTGAGAAGCTTGGGGGAGAGGTGTTTTTGGTGAGGAACTACTGATAGTTACAACAGGGTTGTGAACCATGGTTGTCGAGCCCATGTGGGAGCAACTAGGATCATTGTCAGGGAATGTTGTTTGAGCTTCCGAACCACTAATGGAATTTGTGGGAGAGGTGGAAAAGCGTACACAAATTTTCCTGACCAATTCATCCATAGCGCATTGCCTTTAGACAATGGGTGAGGATACCTGGACGCGAAGCTTGGGCATTTTGCGTTGAGGTGTGTGGCGAAGAGATCTATTTCTGGGTAGCCCCACAGCTGAAAGAATGGGAGGGGAACTTGAGGATGTAGTTCCCATTCGTGGATCTGCAATCTGGTTGTTTACTCCTGGGAGGTGTTCTGCAAGGAGATGCATCTTTTGAGGTATTGCCCATCTCCATATCCTTTGAGATAGTTGTGAAAGCTGTAGAGTGCCCCCCCTGTTTTTTTATGTAGTACATTGCTGTTGTGTTGTCTGTACGAACTAGGACATCTTTGCCTACTAGATGCAGTTGAAAAGCTTTCAATGTTAGAAAAATTGCTAGTAGCTCCAGATGGTTTAAGTGGGGTCATTTTTGTTGTAGGGTCCACATGCCCTGAATGGTATGTTTTTGACGATGAGCTCCCCAACCAGTGAGCGATGAGTCTGCTGTTAGCACGATCTGTGGAACCGGGTCGACAAATGGCCGCCCTTGGAAAGGTTTTGCGTATTCCACCACTGTGGAGAGAGATGGGTGCGGCGGTCCACCAACACCTGATCTGTTAACTGACCTTGAGCCGGGTTCCACTGACGTGCTAAGCATTTCTGTAGGGGACGCATTTGAAGTCTTGTGTAGGGAATGATTAGAATGCAAGAAGCCATCATGCCGATCAATTGCATGAACACTTAGGCTGGTAGTGAGTGTTGAGGCAGAAGAAAAGCGTTACTTACCTGTAACTGCAGTTATCCAGAATTGGTATCTTTCATAGATTCACATGCCTGAATCATTCCCCGTCGTCGGGATGGGAGTCCCCGGTACATAAGAAAAGTAATGTCTCACTAGACATATAGAGAGATAGGCCAAAGGTCTCACATTAGTAACATATCCAGGTCCTTTTGTAATGAGGACCAAACTCTAGAGAAACAATCAGCTATCACCACCCTCTGGAACCTTCCTGGAAGGAGCTCTAGTCCCTCAGATTTTCGTAAGCACAGTGCTGAGTAGATGTATCACTGAGAGAACCAGGTGAGCCCTTCCAGGGGAGGCGGGTGAGTTGCATGTGAATCTATGAAAGATACCAATACTGGATAACTGCAGTTACAGGTAAGTAATGCATTTCTTATCCAGTATTAGGGTATCTTTCATAGATTCACAAGCCTGAATCAGAATAGCAAGCAATGATAGGCACATTTCGGAGGGAACAGAATGCACAAATTCATCAGATAATAACATATCAATGCGAAAGTAACAAAGTGCAATCAAAAGAAAACAGTAGAAAGCACAATGGAGAAATGTGCATGTAAAGGAAAGGATGGTGGGATGGTGGGATGAAAAGAAGGCTCACCTCTATTGAAATAGACGACGTAACACCGCCTGTCTCAGTGCAGCATCCTTCATGAGTTCCGTATCCAAGCAGTAGTGCTTGGTAAATGTATGCGGCGTCTGCCATGTTACCGCTCTGCAAATGTCTGTGATAGGCACACCCGCAAAGAGTGCCATGGAGGTATTAATCGCCCTAGTGCAATGGGCATGAACTGTCGAGTGCAAGGGATGGCCTGCTTGTGACAGAAAGTAATAGCGGCAGAGATCCACCTAGAAATACTCTGTTTAGTAAGTGGAAAACCTTTTCGAGGTAGACTGTAAGCCACAAAGAGTTGGTTGGATTTGCGGAACGTCTTTGTCCTATCAAGGTAGAATTTAAGGCAGCGTTTAAGATCCAGTGAATGCAGAGCCCTTTCTGCCGCCGCTTGAGGATTCGGAAAATAGGTTTGTAAGACTTTAGGCTCATTGAGGTCAAAGTCTGACGGGACCTTGGGAACAAACTTGGGATTAGTCCGAAGTATAACCCTATCATGTTTGAATTGAAGAAAAGGGTCTTGAATTGAGAATGCATGAAGTTCGCTTACTCGCCTTGCAGACGTAAGGGCTAGAAGCAGTGCAGTTTTCCAAGAGAGAAACTTGAGGTTAGCTCTGTGCATCGGCTCAAAAGGGTGTTTCATAAGCTGAGCAAGAACGATGTTGAGTTGCCAGGTTGGAGGTGGAGACTTCACGGGAGGGCAAGTCCTAAACAGACCTTTGACAAATTGTTTAATCAGTCTATGTGACCAAAGAGAAGGACCCGTAGAAGATCTCCTGAAAAAGGATATCGCTGCCAGGTGAACCTTAATAGAGGCGTGAGCCAGGCCTGAAGTCGCCAGATGGAGAAGATAAGGCAATATTTGTTCCGGAGAAGAAGTGAAAGGATGTATATTCGCAGACTTACACCAGATGCAGAATCTTTTCCATTTCAAGGAATATGTTTTGTGTGTACTGTCGGCCCAAGCACGAGCCAGAACCGCCCTGCAGTCTGGAGGAATGTCTAGACCATGGAACTCTCGGATCTCTGGAACCAAGCCGATAATTTGAGAGATGCTGGATCCGGATGTCGGATTTGTTCCCGGTCCATAGTGAGGAGAGAAGGAAAAGGTTTCAACGGAATTGGTGGTTCCAGGGAGAGAAGATGAAGCTCCGTGAACCAATGCTGGCGAGGCCACGCTGGCGCGATCAGGATTAGCGTGCAGGGTTCTGCCTTCAACTTCCTGAGGACCCTGGGAATCAGGGCAATCAGTGGAAAAGCGTAAGCAAAGACGTTGAACCATGCTATCGAAAATGCATTCCCTAGAGATCCTCGTTGGGGATGCCAGCTTGCGAAGTTTTGGCATTTGGCATTGTGCTGGGTGGCAAATAGGTCAAAGAGAGGTGTGCCCCATTGAGAGAATATGCCGTTGAGAACCTGCTGGTTCAATTCCCATTCGTGACATGTTGTTTGTTGCTTGCTTAGTGAATAAGCCAGCACATTGTCTGTTCCTGGAACATACTCCACTCTGAGGGAGATGTTGTGTTGAAGTAACCAGTTCAGGATCTTTTGAGATTCGCAAGAGAGTGGCAGTGAACTAGTAACCCCCCGCTTGTTTAGGTAGTGCATTGTTGTAGTATTGTCCATCCAGAGAACCTTTGATCTTGGGAAAGAACGCCAGGAGGGCCAGATAAACAGTCCGCAGCTCGAGGAGGTTTATGTGAAGTTTCCGTTCGGAAGGAGACCACTTTCCGCTGACCCGAAGTTCCTGGAGGAATGCTCCCCAACCCTCCAAGGACGCATCAGTTGTGGAGAGGCTTGAAGCAAGAAAGGCAGGCCTTGAGAAAGATTCCGTGGATGAGTCCACCACTGCAGAGCAGTGACCATCTGGGGGTCACCTGAACGACATCGAAGGATCCTTCGGCTTGAATCCACTGATTGGATAGTGACTCTTGGAGAGGGCGCATGTGGAGGCGACAGTAGGGAACCAGCAGAATACAGGATGACATCATCCCGAGAAGAGATTTGAACAGGCACACTGAGAAACTTCCTGAATTTTATGCGATTCGCCAAGTGAGAAAGTTTGCACTGTCGCTCTTGCGACGGGAAAGCTTTCCTCAAAAGTTATCCGTTGAAACGGTTGCAGGATGGATTTGTCTGGATTGAGAGAGAGTCCCAAGCGACTGAAAAGCTGCAGACAGGCGTTGGAAGATCTGCTTGCGCCATCCAGAGAAGGTGCCTTGACGAGCCAGTCGTCGAGGTAGGGAAAAACTTGGTGACGTTGCTGCCTGAGGTATGCAGCCACTGGAGAAAGGCACTTTGTGAAGATGCGAGGGGCTGACTTGAGTCCGAAGAGCAGGATTCGGAATTGGTAATGTCTGCCTGCCACAGCGAACCTCAGACATTTTTTGTGATTCCTGTGGATAGGGATATGGAAATAGGCATCTTGAAGATTCAAAGATACCATGAAGTCATTTGCATTGAGAAGTTGGAGCACTTCTTGAATGGTAACCATGCGAAACGATTGTTTCTTTAAGAATTTGTTGAGACTTCTCAAATCTAGAATCAGCCTCCATTTCTTCTCCTTTTTGCGCACCAAGAAAAAACGGGAGTAAAAACCTTTCCCCCGCTGGCGAAGAGGAACCCGCTCTATAGCACCTTTCTGGAGAAGTAATGAGATTTCCAGGAGTAAAAGGCACAGATTCTTGTGAAGCATAGGACGAGGAGGGGTCTGCGGAGGAATCTGAATGAACTCCAGTGAGTGTCCAAATTGTACCAGTTGAATAACCCAACGGTACGTTGTGATCGGTTTCCAATTGTGTAGAAAATGGGAAATTCTTCCAACTACTCTGGAGGATGGAGAGGAAATGGAGACCGGCGGTAGAGAGAAGTCATTGACGCCGGGCAGAATCCTTCTGTCGTCCGCCCTTTACGCGAAAGGAAGACTTATTATATTGAGATTGCTGCTGTTGGCGCTGTTGAAACTGTGGTCGATATTGCTGGTTGGAGGAAGAATAGGAAGACCGATACTGCTGGTAGGTTCCTCTACCCCGTGAGCCTCGAAAAGTTTTTTTTAAATTGAAGGGTACCCAAAGCCCTGGCCGTGTCCGTATCCTTTGTTATGCCCTGAAGGGCTTCATCAATAGGAGTGCCAAAAAGCAATTGGCCATCATAAGGCATGTCTAAAATCTTCGTCTGGATTTCCGGTCGGAATGTCGTTGCCTTAAGCCAACCTTGGCAGCGGAGGACCACAGCCCCAGCCAATTGGCGGAAACCAGTAAAGGCGATATCCATCGCACAATCGATAATTTCGGAAGCCGAACGTTCGCCTTCCAACAAAATTTTCTTTGCCTCCGCTTTGGAGTCGTCCGGCAGGGCCTCCAAGTATGGTGCAATGTCCGCCCACATCTGCCTGTTGTAGCGCCCCAACAACGCTAAGTAATTAGACGCACGCAACGTCAATGCAGACATAGAAGAAAAACGCTTCCCAATATTGTCTAGGCATCTGCCCTCCCTATCTGGAGGGACTGAAGGCGGAACAGAAGGGTTTTTAGATCTCCGCTGAGCTGCCTGAATGATGACGGAATCAGGCTTGGGATGTCCGGTAAGACAGGCTGGAGCGGTGTCTGGAGCTCTGTACTTTTTATCCAAACGAGGCAACACTGGGGGGACCGTAAAAGGATTTTGCCCGATTTTAATGCCTTGATCCCAGATGTAGTCTATGATCGGCACAGATCTCACAGATTTTTGAAAAGGTTCCTTGAAGTCATACAAGAAACAGTCCTGCTGGTGAGAAGGCATAGGAATCTGGAAACGCTGTGCAGCCCTTTCCAAAACATTGTGAAAACCCCCAATATCTTCAGGAGGGGAGTCTGCTTGAGGAGGCACTGGAGACGCCGGAAAAGGGATGACGTAGTCGTCCCACTCATCATGAGTCGATTGGGAATCATGAACCTCTCCCTCCTCTTGTTGGTCATCCTCCTCATCATACGTGGAAGGGTGAGGTGCTATTGTAACAGGCATAGCCGGTGGAGTCGGAGGTGGAACCTGTGGAGGCGGAGAGAGAACTGGAGTAGAAGACGGAGCAGAAGTAGGGAACCTCTGCTTGTAGTCAGAAATCAAAAATTGGCAGTCAGAAACCAAAGACGCAGGGAGACCAACCATGGGTTGTTGGCGAAGATGGCTGTAGTCCAGATAATATGCCTGATCTTCTGCGTCTTGCTCGTCATAGTCCGAGTCCTCCTGATACTTGACATGAAGTTCAGAGGGACTTGTTGCAGCCCTGAACATGCTGCCCTCATCTGAACCCTCCTCCTCGCCCAAAAGGTGAGACGGAGGTAATGGATGGACCCTGCTTGGTGATGTAAGGGAAGGAGTCAGCTTTCTTTTAGTGACCTTGAGATGAACATATGCACTGTCCACCGTTGATTTTGGTGCCGTCGACGATGCAGTCGTCGGTGAAGTCGTCGCCGACCAGGAAACACCAATGGACACAACCGATGATAGCATTGTCGATGCGCTCGTCGTCGAGCGTGGCGCCGACACTGTCTTGGACGTCGACGACGATTTTTTTATCTTGATCGTCGACGACAATAGAACAGCCATCGACGATGACGTCGTAGTCGAGTTTGATGCTGACGACACCAAGAGTGTAGAGACTGTTGTCGTCGACTAGGTTACTCCCACAGCTGTAGAAGGAGATTGTCGTCGTTGAGGCCACAGTAGACAAGGCGGTCGTCGACGGAGCTGAAACAGGCTTTTTAAAGGTGTGTACAATCCTCGTCAGAGGATCCTTGTGTGCCAAAGCCTTAAGTTGTGCCTCCGAAGACTTTTTCTGCGTCTTCTTTTGCGGGGGCTGCGAAGAAGTACCTGGAGAAGCATCTCTGGACCTTTCCTGTGAGGTTTTTGAAGACTTTGTTGAGCCCTCACTCTCCTCTGCGGACAAGGGGTATTCTTTGTCCTTAAGCCTCTGCAGCCATATTAAAAGCCTTCCCTCACGGTCTTTAAGAGTCTTTGATGAAAAGGTACGATATACCCTACAGTCTTTGGAGGAATGGTCCGGATAGAGACAGTAGAGGCAGTCTTTATGCTGGTCGTCGACATGCAGTATCTTCTTATTGCAGGAAGCACAGGGCCTAAAAAGGCCTTTCTTTGGAATGTCTGACATGAAGACAGAGTAGACTTCACTCAGAAGAAGTAATTGTGAAGAAAAATCCACTTGAATTCCAGAAGCAAAGAAAAACTGAGCAAAGCTCAGTGGCGACTTCCTTAGCACGACGTGCGGTAGAAAATCTGAGGGACTAGAGCTCCTTCCAGGAAGGTTCCAGAGGGTGGTGATAGCTGATTGGTTGTTCTCTAGAGTTTGGTCCAAATTACAAAAGGACCTGGATATGTTACTAATGTGAGGTCTTTGGCCTATCTATCTATATGTCTAGTGAGACATTACTTTTCTTATGCACCGGCGACTCCCATCCCGACGACGGGGAATGATTCAGGCATGTGAATCTATGAAAGATACCCTAATACTGGATAAATTGTGATATTAGATTTAGCATGTTGCGTATCATGACTGGGTTTGGGTATGCTAGAGCTTTGCAAGTGTCTATTGTGGCTCCTAGATACGCTTGCGTGTTGGACGGCTGGAGGTGAGACTTGGTGTGGTTTACAGTTAATCCCAAGTCGTGAAGCAGCTGAACTGTTTTGTGAGTGTGGTGTATGCAGCTGTGTTATGATCTGGCTTTTATTAGCCAGTAGTCCAGGTAAGGGAAGACGTGAATGTGTTGTCATCTTAAATGAGCTGCGACTACTGCCAGAAACTTGGGTGAAAACTCAGGGTGCTGTAATTACCCCGAATGGGAGAACTTTGAATTGGTAATGTTGTCCATCCACCACGAACCTGAGATATTTTCTGTAAGTAGGGTGAATGGGAATATGGAAGTAGGAGTCCTTTGAATCTAGGGTGGATAGAAAGTCGCCTTGCTGAAGCAATGGGAGCACCTGTTGGAGGGTGACCATGTGGAAGTGGTATGACTGAATGTAGAGATTTAGCTGTCTGAGGTCTAGTATAGGTCTGAGAGGCTGTCCTTTTTTGGAATTAAAAAATGCAGGGAGTACACTCCGGTCTCTTGGTGATGTAATGGGACTGGTTCTATCACATGTTTTTGTAACAGAGAGAGAACCTCTTGTTTTTGAGAGGGCGAGATGTTCTGGTGACATTGCACGTTCTCTTGGAAGAATAGTTGGGGGAGTGCAGATAAGTTCCAGGCAGTAACCATACTGGATAAGAAAAAAGTTACCTGTAACTACAGTTATCCAGTATTGGTATCTTTCATAGATCCACATGCCTGAATCATTCCCCGTCGCCGAGGTGGGAGTACCACAGTAAAATACAAAAGCAGTGCCTAAGTAAGTAATAGTAGTAGGCTAAAAGAAAGCCAGAGGCCTAAAACCTGGTAGCCTATCTACATCATTATACGAAAAGAACTAAAAAATAGTTCTAGCCAATCAGCTACTAGCACCCTCTAGAACCCTCACAGCAGAGGCAGTTCTCCTCAGATTTTCTTAGCACAAGTGGGAAATAGGGATCCCAATAAAAGAACTGTCTCGCCAGGGAGGAGGGTGGGTGCATGTGAATCTATGGAAGATACCAATACTGGATAACTGTAGTTACAGGTAAGTAACTTGTTTTCTTATCCAGTATAGGGGTATCTTTCATAGATTCACATGCCTGAATCAGAATAGCAAGCAGTAAGCCAAAACAGTGTTTGCGGATGGTGGGAGACAGGATACATAAACTCCCAAAACGCATCCAGAAAGTTTAGAATATTAATCAGCTAATCATGCTGTCAAACAAAACAGAATGCACTTTAAGAAACAGTATCAATGAAAAGCAAATTTAAAATATATAAAGAAATGCATGAAGTCAAAACCATAAATATAATACATACATATATACATACATATATATATATATATATATATATATATATAAATAAACACATGAAACAGTGCAGTATAGATAAAAACGTAAATCTAACCTTAGTTAAAAAGATGTTAAAGTACGGCTTGTCCTACAGCTGCATCCTCCTGCAGAGCAGATTGCAGACAGTAGTGTTTCGTGAACGTGTGGACATTCTTCCATGTCGCAGCACGACAGATGTTTTCCAAAGTTACTCCGGCAAATAGCGCAGTAGAAGCTGCCATAGTTCTGGTAGAATGCGCCTTGACCTTTCTTTGCAAAGGTTTGTTGGCTTTATCATGACAGAAAAGAATTGTAGAAGCCAGCCATCTGGCTATTGTTGCCTTAGTTACAGCAGTCCCAAGTGTAGCTTGACCATAGGCTACAAACAATTGATTGGATCGCCTGATGTTCTTAGTCTTCTGTAAATAGAACTTTAAACAATGTTTAACATCGAGTGAGTGTAATTGAGTGAAATTGAGACGGTACTTTAGGGATGAACTTGGGATTCGTCCGGAGAGTTACATAATCCTTAGAGAAATGCAAAAAGGGTTCTGAGATAGTGAAAGCTTGGATTTCACTAACCCTTTGAGCCGATGTAAGAGCTAGTAAAATAGCAACCTTCCATGTGAGAAATTTAAGATCAGCTTTGTGGATAGGTTCAAATGGTCTTCTCATTAATTGAGCTAACACTGTGTTTAACTCCCACTCTGGAGGAGGTGCACGTATCGAAGGAAAAACTGGAGTCCTTTCATAAATTGTTTTACTAGCGAAGAGGAACAGAGCGAAGGTTTATTAGAACTCTTCCTGAATCTTGAAAGAGCAGCAAGATGAACTTTGGCCAAGGATAATAAATAAGGAAGAATTTGTTCCACAGGATCTTGTAAAGGGTGGACATCATTCACCTCACACCAATGACAAAATCGCTTCCACTTTAAGCGATACGTTTTTAATGTACTCTGGGCACTTGATTTGGCTAGAATTTCACAACAGTCCTGAGAAATATTTAGATCTTTGAATTCTAAGAAATCAGTAGCCATGCGTGCAAGCGCAGCGACTGTGGATCTGGATGAAGTACTTGATCCCTCTCCCTTGTCAACATCGTGAGTGTTAGTACTAGACGGATAGGATTGTCCTGAGATGGAAGAAGCAGTTCCTGGAACCAATATTGTCTTGGCCAACGGGGTGCAATCAGGATGAGACGGCAACCCTCCATCTTCATTTTGCGGAGCACTTTCGGAATCAAAGGTATTGGGGGGGGGGGGGGGGGGGGGAAAGCGTACGCACAAAGCCCTGACCATCTCATGGACAGGGCATTCCCTCTTGATCCCTGTTGAGGGAACCTGCTGGCGTAATATTGGCATTTCCTGTTCTCTCTTGTCACAAACAAATTCAGTGCTGGTTTGCCCCAAACTTGGAAGATCCTGTTCACCTGCTTCTGCTCTAATTCCCATTCGTGACAGCCCGAGAGAGACCTGCTCAGGGTGTCGGCCAAAGTGTTGTGAAGCCCTTTGACGTGCTCTGCACTTAGGGTTATTTTGTGTGCTGTAACCCACTCCCACAGCTCCTGAGCCTCCTGCGAAAGAGACAGCGACCTCGTTCCCCCATGTTTGTTGATGTAATACATGCTGGTCATATTGTCGGTCCGGACCAGCACTGAAGAGCCCGCAATCCTCGGGAGAAAGGCTTGCAGAGAGAGAAAGATGGCACAAAGCTCCAATCTGTTGATATGCTGTTGACGGTATTCTTGGGACCATCTTCCTTGAATCTGCAAGTCTTGGAGATGGCCTCCCCATCCCTCCATGGAAGCGTCTGTTAGAACGAATTCTGGAGGAGTTGGTAGAAAAGAAAGACCCGGAGCCAAGTTTGCCGTCTGAGACCACCAGTGCAGAGAGTCTATCATGCGCGGTGTTACCATGATGGAGTCGTCGAACGACCCTACGGCTTGCTGCCATTGCAGATGTAATTCCTCCTGCAGTGGTCTCATTCTGAGTCGTGCCAACGGTACAAGGTTTATTGCAGATGAGCACATCCCCAGAAGAGAAGCGAATATCCGGACAGAAACTGACTTTCTTTTTGTGATTGATATTGCCAATTTTTGCAGACAGTGCTGACGGTCTTTGACAAGAATGCTTTGCACTGTATGGTGTCTAGCATTGCTCCCAGAAAAGGAATCAGTTGAAGAGGACGCAGTTGAGACTTGCTTTCGTTGAGAGTGAGGCCTAGGGTTGAAAAGAGACATAGCCTCTTCGGCTGCCTGCTTCGAAGGACCCTTGAGCAACCAATCTTCTAGATAAGGAAACACCTGTATTCCTTGAGATCTTAGAGCTGCTGCCACTGGTGCGAGACATTTCGTGAAGATCCTTGGTGCCGATTTCAGTCCGAACGGAAGCACCTTGAACTGATAGTGGACACCAGCCACTGTGAATCGAAGGTATTTGCGATGTTTGGGATGTATTGGGATGTGAATGTATGCGTCCTCCAGATCCAGAGAAGCCATAAAATCACCTTTGTTGAGGCAGCTCAAAACTTCGGCCAGCATAACCATCCGGAAACTTTGTTTCTACAGAAATGTATTGAGTTTGCGGAGGTCCAGAATCGGGCGCCACTCTCCTGACTTTTTCTTGATGAGGTAAAAGCGAGAATAGAACCCGGTTCCCTTTTGAGATGATGGAACTGTTACAATGACGCCTGGAACAGGTAGGTGAAGTTCAAGTTACTCTTTTATTACGGCCTCCACTCTGGAACCTCTAACACGTCGCTATCAAGGCACAGCTCACGAACTCTGCCAGTCAGGCTGCACTTGTCAACATTCCAAGGCAGCCTCTGGCTCAACTGTAGGAACATTCCAAATGGTAGAATGGGGAAGGGGGGCACAGAGAGAGAGAGGGAGAGACCAAAGAAGGTACATGGAAATACAATAGTGCAAACAGTAAAAGTGGATGAATTATAACACATCTTCCCCCCATAAAACAATGAAGGAGAGAAAAATAATTCTATTGCACAACAAAGTCTTTATGCCATATGGGTGAAACAGGAGGTCTTCTGGTATAGCTCCTAGGAGAAGTGACAGAGTCTTCGGGTCCCCCAGATGTTAGGGAGTTTTCATGAGTGGTGTTCTCTGGCTTCGGTCATTTAGTCAACCGGTCCATGCTGCAGTTTTTCCCATTCTCTAGAACTACAGTGTTTTTGATCTCTACTATTCTTCTGGGTTCATAGAACTTCGATTCATGATCACCTGCGAGAGAGGGTTTTTTCACAGCAACCCAATCTCCTACAGACCAGTCTCGTTTTTTTGTTCCAAGCTTATTATCATATCGGTCTTTGTAGTTGGCTTGTAGGGAAGCGATTTTAGGTTTGGCCTTGTCAAAAGAGTGTGCAGTTACCTCTCCACCCCCTATCCAGGTAGGAAATAATTTTGTACTGGGTTTTCTTCTCCTGAGCGATGAGAAAGGGGATATCCCAGTGACCAAGTTGGGGGTGGTGAGGTATGCCCAGAGCATATCTTGAATAGAGCGTTCAACAGGTAGGTTGTTGATACAAGCTAGCTGTATGTTCTCCTTTACCATTCTGTTAACTCTTTTGACTAAGCCGTTTGCACGAGGACAGTACAGAGCTGTTTTTAAGTGGGTTATGGCTAAGCTGGTTAGGAAGTTGGACATGGCTGACGAGGTGAATTGTACACAGTTGTCCGTGACCAGGGTGGCCGGAATGCCTCCAGTGGTAAAAGTGTCTCGCAAAAAATTGATCAGGGATTCGGTAGTTTGTTGTACCATTTTAATGACTACCCAGTGAGAGTGAAAATCCGTCAGAACAAACTCAAATCTTTTGGTGACACCTCTCTTATTGATCGGCCTGATAATGTCCAGTGCCAGTTTTTCCCATGGTTTGTCCGGAATGGAAACTGGGGAAAGAGGTGCCATCTGGATTTGTTTAGTTTTGTCACTGTTGGCGCATATGGTACAGTTTTTGACTTTGGTCTCAACCATAGAGTCCAAGTTGGGGAACCAATAGTGCTCTCTGAGTCTATTTTTTGTAAGACTTCTCCCTAGGTGGCCGTCATGAACCAAGTCTATTATTTTGTCTTTCAAACCCTTCCAGGGGGATAATTTTGTTATTTCTCCATATGTAACCATTGTTCAAGTTGATCTCATGTCTTACTTCTCAGAATTTATCTAGGTCTTGGTTGACACTTTTACGCGAAGCTGGCCAACCTTGAATAGTATACTCTTTAAGACAAGAAAGTGTGACATCTAGGGTCATGCACTCGAACCATTCATCTTGCTTTATTGTGGAGGAGTGGACCAGTAAAATGGGAAATTCATATGTTTCAAAGTTTTCTGAAAGATCTAATGGTGCCCTCGAATGGAAGTCAGCTGCGGTGTTGAGGTCACCCGCGACATATTCAAGTTTAAAAACGAAGCTTTGCAGGCCTAATACCCATCTAGCTACCCTAGGTGTACTGTTAGCTGAGCCTTTAGAACTGAACATGTAAATAAGGGGCTTGTGATCGGTACGAACAGTGAACTTTATCCCCCACAGGTAGAATTTAAAATGTTTAATTGCCCAAGGGCAGGCAAGGCTTCCCTCTCTACGACGGAATAGTTCCTTTCTGAATTGTTGAGGGTGCAGGAAGCGAAAGCGACAATGCGTTCTCTCCCACCGATGACTTGAGAGAGGGTTGCTCCTAGGCCTTTATTGCTGGCGTCGGTGGTTTGAATGGTTTTCCTGGAAGGGTCCAAAGTGCATAAGTGAGGGGCATTTAAAATGCTTCTTTTAATGTTGTCAAAGGCTGCCTGGTGCACCTCTAGCCATTTGAAGGGAGTATGGTTTTTGGTGAGCTCCCTAAGATCGTTTGAAATATCAGAAATGTTCTTAACATATTTGGCCATGTATTCTGCAAGACCCAGGAAGGATAATGATTCTTGCTTGGTGGTGGGTGCATTAGCTTTTTCGACAGCATCAAGGAGGCTTAATTTAGGTTTAAATCCGTCCCTGGATATGGTGTGCCCAAGGTAATCAACAGATCCCATCCTCGTCGCCAGTGTTACAAAGACGCCTGGAACCGGTAGGTGAAGTTCAAGTTACTCTTTTATTACGGCCTCCACTTTGGAACCTCTAACACGTCGCTATAAGGCACAGCTCACGAACTCTGCCAGTCAGGCTGCACTTGTCAACATTCCAAGGCAGCCTCTGGCTCAACTGTAGGAACATTACAAATGGTAGAATGGGGAAGGGGGGCACAGAGAGAGAGAGGGAGAGAGAGACCAAAGAAGGTACATGGAAATACAATAGTGCAAATAGTAAAAGTGGATGAAATATAACAGGAACCTTCTCTATTGCAATCTTGAAGAGCATTTTTAAGGCTTCATTGAACAGTAAGTGAAGATGAGGGGAAGGGGGATCCCTGGGCGGGGTAGTAGGTGGTCGTTTTTATAAATTCCAGGGTGTGACCGTTACCGACTAGGTCGAGACCCCATCGATCCGAAGTGATCTGTTCCCACTTGTGTGCAAAAGCTGAAATGATTGCGCCCACGGGGAGGGAGGGAGGGATGACAGGCGTCCTGCGTAACTCATTGTTTTCTGTTGGCATCGCGACCCTGATTGTTCGATCGCTTTCGTCCGCCCTGGCGAGAGAAACTACTTGAGGAAGATTGTCTGTAAGATGATCGCCTGTAAGGCTGCCTATACTGTGTTTGATATTGTCTATTTTGTTGATTTTGATACCCTCTTGATGCAAAGCCACGACCTCTTGCACCTCGGAAAGATCCACGCCTATACTGAAGAGCAGCCAACGATTTCGCCGTATCTGTATCTGTCTTAATAGCAAGGAGGGCCTCATCTATGTGTTTTCAGAATAAGGACTCACCATCAAGATGTTGCTTTAAGCCATCCTTGGCGTCTAAGTACTGCAGCACCAGCAAGTTGCCGAAGGTTGGTGTTAGCGATGTCCAGAGCGCATTCTATTATCTCGGATGCGGTTCGTTCTCCCTCCAAAAGTATCTTCTTTGCATCTTGTTTACGGTCCTCAGGGATGAGGTCCATAAATTCCGACAACTCTGACCACATCTGGCGGTCATAACGGCCGAGTATAGCCAAAGAATTTGCTGCTTTAATGGAGGTTGCCGCCATAGTGGAGAACTTTTTACCAATAAGGTCCCATCTCCGTCCTTCCTTATTGGCGTAGCTGGATTTTTGGATCTTTGTTGGGCCGCTTGTGATCTAACGGAATCTGGTCGGGGATGACCAATCAGACAAGATAGAGTTTCCGGAGGAGCGCGGTATTTTTTGTCAATGCGAGGGAGGACAGCTGGAATGGAGGCAGGTGTTTTCGTAATTTTTATCCCTTCATTCCAGATATAATCAATGATGGGAATCGCTCTTGTGATTTTCCTTTGCTCTTCTTTAAAGTCATGCAAGAAGCAATCCGTGTGTTCCACTATGACTGGCAATTGAAATCTGGTTGTGGCACATTGCATCAGGTTGCGAAAGCCGCCAATATCCTCAGGAGGAGAATCCGAAGGCTGAGGAATGGGTGGAGAAGGCATTGGTATGATATAATCATCCCAATGATCCAGACTAGTGTCTTTATCAGGCACTTCACCCTCTTCGATCTCTTCTTCATCAGAGGAAGTAGTATCATGGTGAGATTGTGGCCCCGAGCCAGAAGGATGAGGCGGCAAACTTGGTATTTCCTTCTGCGGTGAGTCTGGCTCTTCAGCAGGTAAAAGTGGTACGTTAGGAACAGCCTGTTGTGTGGGAAACCGTTGGCGGTAATCTGCCAGCATGGCCTGGAGATCCTGTATGAGCGTAGGAGGGAGATGACTCGTTTCCCTATGATCCCAATCCCTTCTGGGATGTCTGTAATGTGGTGTAGAGAGGCCTTCTTGGCATTTCATATGAAGTTCCGAGGGGTGCCGAACAGTCCCTCATCTTCCTCATCAAAGTCCTCATCCTCTACATAAGTCTCTAGGATATGAGATGGCAGAAGAGGAGATATCTTGCTGTAATCCTGTCTATTAAAGTCTTTAGTTGAAAATGAGTATAAGAAATGGGCGTAGTCTGAGAAACTGGTGGAATCGCCTTCGATAAACTTGTCGTCGACGAGCTCTTAGTCGTCGACGGGATGGTCGTCGACGTATTCTTCGTCGACGGGATCGTCGTAGTCGACGGGCTCTTCGTCGTCGACGGAACCGTCGTCGACGTATTCTCCGTTGGGGGCTCTTCGTCATCGACGGAATCGTCATAGTCGACATATTCTTCGTCGACGGGCTCTTTGTCGTTGTCGGAATCGTCGTCGTCTATGTATTCTGCGTCGACGGGATCGTCGTCGGGCTCTTCGTCGTCGACAGGCTCTTAGTCGTCGATGAGCTCTTCACCGTCGAGGAGCTCTTCGCCGACAGGCTCGTCATCGATGGAATCGTCGTCGATGGGACCTTCGTCGACGAGCTCGACATCGACTTGATCATCGACGGAGACTTAGAAGATGAACCTTTCATCGAGGAATCTTTCAAAACAGGCTTTTTAGACATAGTAGATATCTTAGTAGATATCTTAGAAGACACAATAGGTGAAGAAATAGCCGTAGTGGAGACTGTAGCCGTCGGGGCAGCAGAAGTTAGAGTCTTAACCTGGGTTTTACTCACGGTTTTAGAGGCTGAAGGTCCTTTGGATACCTCAGAGGGCGAAGACAGCGATGACCCAGAGGATCATTTTTGTGACCTCTGTGAATGGTCAGAAACTTCATGAGGCCTTGTGATGCTTTCTTGCCTCACTGGAAGAGCTGTCAAGCGATCTAGCCCTTTTGCTAGACGTCGAGGTCTGGTCATCCTCCTCAGCCGAGGAAGATTTTAACCATAAAAGTAGCCTTGCCTCCCTGTCCCTTAAAGTCTTAGCAGAGAAGGTCCGGAAAATCCTACAATCCTTAACAACATGCTTAGGATGTAGGCAGTATATACAATCTTCATGTTGGTCATCCACATGGACCCTTTTCTTTTCACAGGTACTGCAGGGTCTAAAAAGAGCTTTCTTATCAGACATTCTGAAGAAAAGGTGAAGAAACTGAGTAGGCACTCAGGGAGACTCCTTTCCACACGACGTGCGGTGAAAATCTGAAGAGAACTGCCTCTGCTGTGAGGGTTCTAGAGGGTGCTAGTAGCTGATTGGCTAGAACTATTTTTTAGTTCTTTTCGTATGATGACGTAGATAGGCTACTAAGTTTTAGGCCTCTGGCTTTCTTTTAGCCTACTACTATTACTTACTTAGGCACTGCTTTTGTATCTTATTGTGGGACTCCCGCCTCGGCGACGGGGAATGATTTAGGCATGTGAATCTATGAAACATGGCCCAATACTGGATAATTTGTATTACCCACTTGTCAGAGGGGATTGAGTTCCAGACAGGTAGGAACTCTGAGACACGTCCGCCGACAGGAGTGGAATGATCGGGGAGTAGCGGGGGGAAGTCACTGTTTGTTGGCAGGGGTGGTGCGGTTGTAGTTACCTCTGCCTCTTTCCTTATTATTTCCTCTGTAGCCTCCTAGAAAATCTCTGGAGGAGGTAGGTTGTTACCCTTATAAGAGGAGGAGGGATTCTCTGTAGACAGTTTTTGATCCACCCCTGTAAAAGGAGCGACGAAAGGAACCCATGCTAGAAGGTAATTGTAATGCCCCCATGGACTTTGCAGTTTCTGTGCCTTTCTTCATCTTTTCTAGGGAAGTATCGACAGCTGGCCCGAAAAGATGCTCCTTATCAAAGGGCTGTGAGAATTTGGCCTGGTATATGCTGTCCACTAATTAAAGTGGGCACCTTGTACCACTCCAAACAACCCCTTATGGTGATAGGTTAAAGACAGCCTTTATAGAAAGCTATCCTAGTGGTAGCTATGGAGAGCAGCCTTCAGACTAAGTCTTGAAGGAATGTAAAGCAGCTTGTTTTACCATTCTATAATCTCTTGAATGACCAAATGAAAGGACAACCACACCAGGTAATATTCAAAATATATGCTTTCAAGATAAAACACACCCTTCTAGTCTCTTTATGAGGCTGGAGTTCGAAGTACTTAAGTTACAAGTCAGTATTCAACAGTAAAAGCACAAATACACATTTGGGCCCCAGGGGCGTACCAAACCATATACCAATAAAGTGGTATAAGAACCACGACTGAACTAGACACAAGGCCTATAGCCTTTAGAAGCGTTTGGGCCCCAAGGAACCACCCAAGGTAGTGACGTAGGGGACCCACGGGAGACGCGTGCAGTGTTAGAACACAGGCGCGATTCGCCGTTAACTTCTATGGGGAAAGTCGTGGTTGGAAAATTACAAGTTGAGGACACTTAGAGCATGACTATAAGCAAACCCTTTTGGACTTAGAGGTGTCTAGGGCCAACACCCACGGGAGCACTAGAGTACTCGAGATACCTCACCCAGGGAAGCCGGGTGCATAGGTGTCTTTTGGTGTCGGGTCACGGCGTCGTTTTCAATGGAAGCTGGCAAAGAAGTGCTGCTGCCGTGAAGAGAAGTGTCAGAAGAGATCCAAGCCTGGATCAAGGATGGAAGGAACCTGAAAGCAGAGGGGACAGTGTCTGGGTCACTTACCAGTGACCAAGGGCACGATAGTCCAATGCCCACAGATGTCAGGTGCTTCAGGTGAGTTGACGGGTGTCTTGACTCTTCAGCCACGAGGTCCAGGAGGCGTCGACGACTACCAGGAGCTGGATTCGAGCTGTCCCACGAAGTCTGTCAACTGCTGCGGTGTCGGTGACCCAGCAAGCCTTGGCAATGGCAAGTCAAGTGGAAACAGAAGAAAGATGTCGGTGCAGACCAGCAAGGTCTGGGGGACTCACCCAGCGAGGGTAAGTCAGGGCACGTCTGGAGCAACCAGGAAAGCCCAAGCAGAACAGGAGTTGCCTTCGTGGGGACCCACTAGCCAACAGGCTAGCGATCGCAAAGGAGCCTCGAGCAGTCGCATTGGAAACTGGCCCATGGGTCACTCGTGGAGTGGAGGCCAGAGATATTTGGTGATGTAGGTGCTTAAGGCTGGGGCTACTCAGAGCCCAAAGCATAACTTCGAGGAAGACCAGGAAGATGATGTACCGGCAAAACTTCACGGTGTCCAGGGGTCACGGTTCCACGTTACCCACGATAGCCACGGGCCTCAGCTTTGCTGTGGACTCAGGGTTGCCTCTGGGAAGTCTGGAAATCCACCTCTGGTGATACAAAGACTTCGGCGTTCGGCGGGAGCTTCAGAGTTGCAGACCGAACAGTTGCTACTTTGGTGCCTGCCAAGCAGGGGAGTCACTCCTTGACCCAAAGGGAGATTTCTTCAGTCTTCTAGTCGAAATAGAACGTCAAAGGTCCAGGATATATGTTACAGAATTTCGTCCAGGGTAATCCAAAGTCTCTAGGACGGGGTTCCTATACTAAGATAGGGGTTTGGACATACTCTGGGGACACACCTATGGGAGGGTTTGGAAAGAGGGGTGGTTGCACCCATTTCCTTTGTCCAGTTTCGCGCCAGAGCTGGGGCAGGTAGCCCCTGCAACCGGTTTGAACTGGACTATGCACAGGGACACCAAGTGTGCCCCCAGTGCAGGACTTCTAAGCACCAGAGAGTGCTCCCGCCCAGCCCCAATACACATCTGCCTGTCTGGGGAGGTGGATACACCTCCCTGGGACAGGAAACCCATTGTCCAGGCCTCCCCTGCCAGAGTTTCGGTCAGCAGCAGGAGGCCAGACCCGTGTCTGTGGCAGTGGCATCCATTTTGTGATGCCAGGGCTCTAGAAAGTCTTTACCGGTTAGACCAGTGTGAACATGTCTCTCCCTCTAGAAGAACTGGCGGGGGGGGGGGGGGGGAATAGGATTCCAAAGTGTTTGGCACCAAACACGACATGTTTCTGTGCAGCCAGTTCAAAGTTAGCATTTACCGCAAGGTTGTAATGCACTTAAGAGTATATGGTCAGGCTGCACCACAAACAGCAGCAGAGGAGGTACTCCGAACGCTGCAGAGGGGCTCTGCTCATGCAGGGGCACCCTCTCACATAAAAACCAAGCACTCTGCCTTCAGGAGTGTTAAGGCCTGCCATAGGAGTGACTTATAGGTTTAATATGTGTGTGCAATTGGGTAGCCTATACCAGAGTAAGGAGTGCATGCACCACCTCACCCAGGCTGCAGTAGCAGACCTGTGGTGTCATTTTGGAGTGCTTCCCAGGGGTGGCATAATACATGCTGCAGCCCCTGGTAGGCCTCTGAGGTACCTATGCCCTGGGTACATAGTCTACCATATACTAGGGACTTATAAGGCACTCCAGAATCCAATTAGAGAATTACCTAATGTACATGGAAACCATTTTAGAGAGGAAGCAGCTAGGCTGGGGTCCTGATTAGCAGGGCCACAGCCAGCCTAAGGTCGAAAAACAGTGAAACACCAGCAAAAAGTGGGGGTACCCATGGGAAGCAGATCCTACTCTCATACAAGGTCTGATTAAGTATGGAGGACTGTACCTCCTACTTGAATCCAGAGATTTTTAAGCCAAGCGTGTGTGCGCAATCGTATGCTAGTGTTGATGGCACGAGATGCTGTGTCTGCCCATCTAGTGCACATTTGATGGAAGTGTTGGTAATGAGTTTCCCTTCTTGAATGAGGTTGTTAGCTTTGATTTTATACTCATCTGGCAAATATTGCAGGAGGAGGGCCGTCGCTTGTGGTTTGAGAGTTAGCTCTCTTGCAGGCATTAGATACCACAAGAGAGTCTAAGGAATCTTCTTCTAGAGGGTCTGTATGAAGCTCCACCATGTGATATTGAGCAGCCCTATTGATAAGCTAAACATAGCCAATGTGGTCGTCAGGTGGGGAGGGTCTGGAGGGATACAGGTCGGGGTCATTGTCTTGATCTGTGTTCCCCAATATAATTCTCCTGTGGTATGCCCTGATCGTGTGGCATATCTTGCTCTTCATCCCCATAATCTTCATCCTGAGGGTCATGTGATAGTGGAGGTGGTGGTGAATTTGATGGTGTAATGAATAAATTTGGGTTAGGAGGAGGAGAGGGAGGTATATAAGAGGGAGAAGGGTTAGGGCCCATGTCCTTTTTCTTCAGAGGTATAGGGCAATCTCTGAGAGATCCAGCTTCTGTTTTTTAGGAAGAGTGGCCAGGAGGTGTCCAGTTTTAAGGTCAATACTTAGTCTCTTTTGTTTTGGATCCAAAAGGTGGGTCCTCGGACCGAAGCTCTTTGGGTGGAGTATCTTTTTCTTTAGGAGTTTCTCGGCATTGAAGATTTGGGCTGAGAGTCTTTGGGAGTCGAATGTTTTGAATCAGAGTGCTTGGTTTTAACCGGTTTGGGCTCTGAAGCTTTCGTAGTGGAAGGTTTTGCCTCCAAGCTTTTCGGTGCAGAGCATCTTGGCTCCGAGCCTTCAGATGTCGAGAATTTCAGCTGTGAAGCTTTCGGTTTAGACTATTTTGGCTCAAAAACTTTAGGTTTGGAGGACTTCAGCTCAAAAGCTTTCGATTTGGAGGATATCAGCTCCGAGGCCTTTGGTGTATAAGGTGTCTTCGGTGCCGGCAATGTGGAGACTGGCAAATGCTATGTCTTATGTTTTGGTGCTGAGGGTGTTGGCTCGTCACCGGAATGTGGCTGGACCGAGCCGGAAGGCTTGCCTTTGTGTTTCATAGCCAGGCTGGAGGGCGGGGCATCTGAAACTTTTCTCGGTGCCGACCTGAGCCTGAGGGCAGGAGGTGATACAGGAGCCTTCGATTTTGGTTGAGTGGGCACGTGGGGATCTCTACTCACGGTACGTTGACCTGGAGTGATGTTCAGTTATTCTTTCATGTTGGAGACGGCTTCAGACACGGAGACCAGTTCTTCGTCCTCGGATTCTGCAGCTGGATAATGGAAATCGGAATCTTTGTCGAAGATGTCCGGTATGGAGCCGCTACCGCGTTGCATCTCGTGGCGTCGAGCCAGACGATCATGAATGGTCTTCAGAGAGGCAAAAAGGAAATCTCTACTAGAGGACAAAACTATATTGGCTACTCGACGCCATGCTTGGACCGTAATCTCTTCCTACTCTTATCAGCAACAGCAGACCTATTTAGCAACTCATTTAGTCAACACTTAAAAAAAATCTTTATTGACTACAGACTGGGTCTGCATTATTCAAAAGATCTAAGACCGTCGTGGAAACATCAGATCTCCAATGTAGACTATGTGGATACCACAACGAAACTCTAACTCACCTGTTTTGCGTGTGCCCAGCGCTAATGACACTGAGAAGGAAATACCTACGTGCTATTTGTCTCAATTTGAACATAAAAACATGCCGACAAGCCGGGGACTCAAATTTATGACAGAAGCTAAAAAACTACTCCCGGGCAAATGAGCAGCCCTACACCACAATTGAAGAGGAACACACTGATTAAGGCCGGACGTTCTACCACGTTACTACATCTTAAAACGTGTTGGACTAAGAACTCAAAAACTATAAGTATATTCTTCCGGGGTCTTTGTGACATGATTTAAAAAAAAATAAAACAAATACTAAAAACAAAACAAAAAGACAAGACGAAATAAGTAATTTATGTACGCAAGTTTTATAATTGTTTTTATATTAAATGTGGATTGTAATAATTTTTATTAATTATGCAATAAATTGAATTGAATGGTCTTCTTCGATCGGAATGATCAACACACTTCACAGTCCTTTTCGTCGTGTCCCGAGGATAAGCAGAGTTTGCAAACCTCGTGCACGTCTGTGTGTGGAGATTTAGCACGACATCCAGGACATAGCTTAAATGTAGTCTGTTCCATCGACTGCTGGCGTGGTCGGCCCGGGTAGGCCCGACGACCCGCCCCGAAGTTCCCGATCGAAGGTTTTCTCAGTTTAAACGATATGTGTTGAATGGAAACCGTGATCGGAAGACAATACTGTCGAGGGTAGAGGAATGCACGTTGAAGGGGTTTGAGAACGATACTGAAGCGCAGCAATACCCATCCGAATCAGATGGCGGAAAAAAACAATCTGGGGATGGAGTTGATGCCCATGCGCATTATCACCTAAAGTGGTATCACCTACCTCATGACTGCACAGACTTTCGGATAAAACAAAGCGCAAACATCCAGACCCAACACTAGATGGCGATTGTGAGAAAGTATACATTCCAAAAACAAGAGTGAAAGTGCACACCGTTTCATCGCCATTTCACTTAATTTTGTCATGCTTAGTTGTTTGAGCGTGCAGCCTGGATACGCAGTCCGGATTGGGAGTGGAGTCACGCTCCCATAATTTTGCTATGGATCATGAGAAAGTGCCATCTTTCTTGCATGGTTTGCCCCCACTTTTTGCTGAATTGCTGTTGTACTTTGAGTGTGCCCTGGGCTCCTGCCAATCAAGTACCCAGGGCCTATGTTCCTTCCCTAAAACTGTGTTGAAGCCTAAACCCAATTGGCATCTCTGGCCACATGTCAGCCCCTGGTAAATGGTACACTAGGTACGCAGGGCCTTGTGACCAGAGAAGGCCCCTAAGGGCTGCAGCACTTATTGTGCCACCCTTAGAGGCCCTGTACCCTGACACACACACACTGCCCTTGCAGGCTGAGTGTCTGGGTGCAGAACAAAACAGAGAGTCGACATGGCACACATCCCTGTGTGCCATACCCACAACACACACTGCCCTGGCATACCTCAGTCACCCCTCTAGTTGGGTGCCCTACGCCAGTGGTGTGGGTACAGGTGCATGAGCCCTGTTCCCCTACAGTACCCAGGTCAATTCCTGGGCACTGTAAGTGCAGTGTGCTGCCATTAAGAGTATATGGTGCTGGGAGGTCGTCAACACGAACTCCACAGCACCATGACGGCAACACTGAGGACTGAGAAGTTTGGTATCAAACTTCTCAGCACATTAAACCCTCACTGATGCCAGTGTGGGATTGAATATACAATGCACGACAGAGGGCATCTTAGAGATGCCCCCTGAACCTAACCTACAATCCACGTCTTGTCTGAGGGGCTGCCTAGGCTGCACACAGCAGACATGTTGCTGGACCCCTGGGTAGAGAGCCATCCGCTCTCCTGGGCCTGCAACAATGCACATCCTGGGCGAGGTGCTAGGTCTCCTCCCCCAGGATGGGCAGGGAGAGCTTCAAAAGCATGCCGCCTTTGTGAGCTTCTCCAGGCCAATTGCTGTACTCAGCAACTGGCCCCTACCGGTTCTGATCCCCACTCTGGCGGGAAGACTGGCCGGAAACCCAAGGAAGGAAAGGGGGTGTGCCAGCCTCTGCCAAACCCACCCCTCAGGTGGGGGAGGCGAGGTGCAGCACATCTCCGGGCTCTTGCCATCTTGAAGATGGGGAGCCCTGCCCAATCATAACATAACATGTACTTTTGTATGGCGCACGTATCACCCGAAAGTCTCAAGGCGCTGAATAACAGATGTATATTGTTACCCAACTCAATGGTACTCATTTTATCGACCTCAGATGGATGAAAGGCTGAGTGGACCCGCCAGGATTAGAACCTGTGACCATGAGGTCGAACACAGGCCCCTACAGTTGATGCATTTAGGACTAGGCTACTGCCCCCCTCCCACAGGCGAGTGGTAGGATAGGGGGGTGTACCCACCCCAGGGAAGGGACACATTGGTCCCTGCCCTTTACCTACCTGTAACGCCCCTAAAATTAGTATTTAGGGGCACCTTGAACCTTCCTCCCTCAGATCCAGATTCCGAAACAAGCAAGAAGTTCAAGAAACAAGAAGACCTGCCGTGCAGCTGCTAACAAGAGGACACCAACTGATTAGGCCCCAGCCCTACAGGCCTGTCGACCCTCAAACCTGCTCCTGCTAAACCCCGGCGTCTCCAGTGGTCAGCAACCTCAAAAACCCCAGAGCACCTGACTGCCTTGTGACTAACTGGGACTCCCACGAGCAGTGGTACTGCTCAAAGCAAGTAACAAGCTCCTGGCATCAGCCAGGAACCGCAACTCCTGCACACACTGCACCCGCCAAGCCTGGCCTGTGCCGGAGTGAACAAAGACCCCGAGGATGTCCCCCCGGCGACTGTGACCCCGAATCCAGCACCCAAGGACCCACCTCGAAGCTCCTGATGACGCCTGCAGCCTCAGAACCAGGGACCCCTCCAACCGCGACCAGCAGAGGGTAAGATTTCCCAACGCCAAAAGGCACCCCTGCACCCGGCGCCTTGCGGCCCCCTGTGCCCAACTCTTGGGTGCCTACCTATCCTCCAACTACCAAACTTACCTCTCGAAGTGGTGGTCGCACCTGAAGAATCTTCGCCCCCGGGCTTGCAGCCTTTGTTCGTCACTGAGCTTCTCCATTGAAATCCATTGAGTGCCCAATGGCTCAAAAGCACCCTGCACCCAGCTGCCCGAGTGCCCCTGGCAGTGCAACCTCTAATCTAATTTACTTTCCCACTTGCCCTGAGTAAGTGACCAGGAGCCCAGCTCCCACAGCCGCGTGACCTGCTAGCCAGCAGCCACCAACCAAGGGCCCCCTGCCTCCCATAGGGTAACACTAGGCCTAACTCTCTTTGCACCCAGCTGCCCCTGTGCCGCTGAGGGTGTAACAACTGTGCCTACCTGACCCTGGGAGACCCCCGAGTCTATGCCCAGAACCTTAACTCTGCCAGTCGAGTACTTACCCAAAAGCCGATAACTCACTTTTCTTCCATAGGGTAACAGACTGGTTTCACTTGGAAATTCTTCTAAGTGTCGAGTTTTGAAACTTTAAAATATTAATCTAAAATCAGCCAAATAACGAAAACGAATTTACTCACCTGCTATCAGGAGAGATCCCAGTGCTGGATCTTGGTGCCCAGCACTGACCCTGCAAAGTAATTACAACCGTACTTACCGCTAACTTGATTTTCCTCCATAGGATAACATTGCCTGGTTTTTGCCAGAAATTCTTCTGTCGATTTTGCCAACTTACAAATATTCGTTAAAAATAGCATGTATAACAAAAATGCATTCTTTCAACTGTTTACAGGAGCTGCACCAGTGCTGGATCCAGGATCCAACACTGAGTTAGAAAAAGTAACGATAACCCTACTTACCTGCTATTTGAATTTCCTCCCATTGGATAACATTGGTGACTCTATGTGAAAAAGTTTGTCAACTTTTAAAATACAATAATATTCCTTAAAAATCACAACTGTAGCCAAAACGTTTTTACTCAACTGTTTACAGGAGATGTCCCAGGACTGAATCTAGGATCCAGTCCTGTGGTAAGAAAAGTAAACCAAAAAGTAATCAATTGCATTTAACTAGAAATTCCCATTGAGCTCAATGTACAATTGTGTTTGAAATTGTGTTGCCTATTTCAACAACTGTATCTATTGCATTAAAAAGTCTATTCCCTATTGAAAGTATTTATCTAAAGCATCTCATTCTGAGAAAGTATATTTTGATACCTATTGTTGGTTCTAAATTAAAACTATATATTTTGATACAAAACCATTGGCCTAGACTTCAGTTCTTGAGTGTGTGAGACCATTTGCTGACTGAGTGTGTACAACAAATGCTTTACACTGTCCTCTGATACTGCCTTACTGCTCGACCAAGCTACCACTTTAGAGAGTAAGGTTATATCTAACTTTAGCCTCTGCCAAACCTGTGGGGGCTGTGGACTCTGTGCACACTGTACCTATTTGGGGACAGTATATACAGAGCCACTTTCTTACAGCGATCTATGCTAAAGCATATGATCTACAGCTCAAATGCCCCGAACAAGCAGTCGTCATATAAACCGCAATTTCACAAACCAATCGGTGTGCAAACTGCGAATCCTATTTTGCGAATGGGTATTACTACAAAAGGCCCAAAGTACCAAATGAACAAGTTACTTACCTTCGGTAACGATATATCTGTAAGAAACATTAGTTATAGATTCCTTACTTTAGAATTACCCCCAGGCGTCAGACTGGATCCGGAAAGTTTTTTCGTCAGCAGTACCTCTGCGCGTCGGAAGGTGGCATTGGTCGGCTCCAAGTCCGTCGTCGTCGCCGGAATGACATCGCGAAAGCTATTTAGATGTCGCCCTTGCGCGCTGACGTCAGTTCTCCAGTGAATCCTGGAGAACAGAACGTCCAAAGAAGCCGTCTCTCCGGACTCGACTGTCCAGGCAGTAGTGTTTGGTGAACGTGTGCAGCGATGCCCATGTGGCAGTATGACAGATGTAATTCAGAGTAAGAAACAAATATTCTCAACTGGTATCATTCAACACAGACAGATAAATTGCATGTACAAGACATTACAGTTAGGATAAGGAAGACTCTGAAAAAATTAAATTGAGAAAAGTCATATTGTATTAGATCAAAAAGTTTACAAAAAAGTTTACAGAGGGACATACAAAAATATAAATGAACAAGATAATGGAACAGTTGTAACAGCACTGTGCGCAAAATCAATGAAGCATAAGGACAACCCGAACTTGTACTTGGTGCTTAAAGTGTACGGGACACGGAGACGGCGCGAAGTGAAAGTGAAAACTGGAACAATATATACAAAGGTTCTGAATTCAATTTCTTACAGTAGAAGTAATTAAATATTCATTTTAAAGAACCATAAGGCCATCAATTAAGCTGAGAAGTCGACGGCGTTTCGATCCGATCAAATTAGGATCATCATCAGGACTGGGCTGTAATATTCAAAACAGTGCTGTACAAGAAAAAGAGGGAAGGGTGTGAGATAAGAGATAAGGAAAAGACCAAGTCATGGGATGGACTAGTCGCTGAAGGACAAGAAAGGCCCTAGTATTATTGTCTTAGAAGAAAAGATCAGGGCCAGTCAAAGGGTGTTAATATCAAGTAATTAGAGTGCATGGTAAAGGGACCAAGTGAGGAAACGAGGTGGAGGGGGGGAGGGAAGGTAAGGGAAAGGGAGGTAGGGAAAGGTAAAGGAAAGACAAGGACATATGGTATGGGTTACCTGTAGACATGAATCAATCTTAAATAAGGAAAACCACTAGAGAGCAAGGTTCAGTGGAAGTCTGTAGAGAAAGGGGAAAATGTAAACTAGCGAGTAAAGAAAATCACAATAGGGAGGGACAAAGCTATAGTGGAAACAGAAAACGCCAATTCCCTGGACGTGGACCAATTGGACATGTTCCAGAGAAGGAAGAGCGTTGTGATTAAAGAGTTCTATAAAGACAAGGGACCACAATTAACAAGGGGCGAATAGAAGGAAGGGAGACGTGGAAGGGTAATTATGGTGGATGGCAAGTTAATAAAGGTCGTTAATTGCAGCAACCTCTAAGTCAGGAATAGAGAAAGTTCATACCTGAAAGAGCCGAGGGTAACACTCGTAATTAATGGGGGCAGCCAAAGCGCAATAAATGCAGCAATTCTAGAAAGGGGAACAACGGACTTGGTCTTCTCCTTATCTCTTATCTCACACCCTTCCCTCTTTTTCTTGTACAGCACTGTTTTGAATATTACAGCATGGTCCTGATGATGATCCTAATTTGATCGGATCGAAACGCCGTCGACTCCTCAGCTTAATTGATGGCCTTATGGTTCTTTAAAATTAATATTTAATTACTTCTACTGTAAGAAATTGAATTCAGAACCTTTGTATGGAATATGCTACTTACCAGTATGCATCTGTTCATGGCATGTAGAGCTGCAGAGTTGTACACTGTGCATAGATCGCCATCTGGTGTTGGGCCCGGATGTTTGCAGTTTGTTTTTGTTCTTTGGACAGTGTTTGGAAGTCACGAGTTCGGTGACTCCTCCTTCGGTCCGTACTGCGCATGAGCTTCGGCTCCATCCTCAGATTGTTTTTCGCCAGCAGGGAAATGATGGAGCGTAGTAACAGTGAGAAACCCATGTGTGTTGTATCTAAATAAGATAGACTGGAACGGATACAGGTAGCCGGGGAGGCGGGCGGGCGTGTACATCTCTGCAGCTCTACATGCCAAGAACAGATGCATACTGGTAAGTAGCATATTCCGTTCGAGGCATATGAGCTGCAGATTGTACACTGTGCATAGATTATATAGCAGTACCCAACCTTAGCGGCGACCACCGGTATCCGTTGCAGCGGTTTGAAATAGTGTCTTTAGTACAGCCTGGCCCACACTAGCTTGTTGCTTGGAGTGCACGTCTACACAGTAATGTTTTGTGAAGGTGTGCGGTGTCGACCATGTGGCTGCTTTGCAGATTTCATCTAAGGGTATGTTCCCTAGAAAAGCCATAGAAGCCCCTAACTTTCTTGTAGAGTGGGCTTTAGGTGGAACAGATAATGTTCTTTTTGCCTTGTGATAGCAAATTTGTATGCACTTTACAATCCACCTAGCTATCCCTGATTTAGAGATGGGGTTGCCTTTATGCGGTGGAGAGAAGGAGACAAACAATTGTTTAGTCTTCCTGAAAGGTTGCGTTCTTTGTATGTAGTACAGTAAAGCCCTTTTAACATCAATTGTATGTAGAGCCCTTTCCGCAACAGATTGAGGTTGCGAGAAAAAAACAGGTAATTCCACCGATTGATTGAGATGGAAGGGGGAAATGACCTTGGGCAGAAATTTTGGATTCGTACGAAGTATCACTTTGCTGTGATGTATTTGTAAGAAGGGTTCCTGTATAGTGAACGCTTGTATTTCACTAACCCTTCTAAGGGAAGTGATAGCTACGAGAAAAGCCGTTTTCCAGGTGAGGAACTGTAGCTCGCATTTATGCAGTGGTTCGAAGGGCGGACCCATTAGCCTTGTAAGAACTACATTTAGATTCCATACAGGAGAAGGTGGTGCCCTGGGTGGAATTATGCGTTTAAGGCCTTCCATAAAGGCTTTAATAGCGGGCACTCTGAACAGTGATAAATGCTGTCTATTTTGCAGGTAAGCAGCAATCGCTGCTAGGTGTAGGCGTATGGAAGAATATGCCAGGTTACACCTTTGAAGATGGAGAAGATAGCATATAATGTGTTGTATGGATGCATCTAAAGGGTTGATTGTATTGTTACGGCAGTAAACAACAAATCTCTTCCACTTTGCGGCATAGCATGCTCGCGTGGTAGGACGTCTGGCTTCCTTGATAATATTCATGCAGTCAGGGGGAAGGTTAAGGTACCCACATTCTAAGATTTCAGGAGCCAGATCGCAAGGTTGAGCTGAGCTGGATCCGGGTGTCTGATTTCTCCATGGTTCTGAGTTAGGAGGCATGGGGACAGGTGCAGTTTTTGATGTGGTACCACTGATAGCTGTAATAGTGTGGTGTACCACGGCTGCCTGGCCCATGTTGGGGCTACCAGAATGAGCGTGAGGGAGTGCTGTTGCAGTTTCCTGACCACTAATGGAATTAGTGGGAGAGGTGGAAAGGCGTATGCAAATCTGCCTGACCAGTTCATCCATATTGCATTGCCTTTGGACAATGGGTGTGGGTATCTGGAGGCGAAGCTTGGGCATTTTTTGTTTTCGTGGGTGGCGAAGAGGTCTATCTGAGGATGCCCCCACTTGCGGAAGAATGGGCGAAGGACTTGTGGGTGCAGTTCCCATTCGTGTATTTGTTGCGTTTGTCTGCTGAGCAGATCTGCCATGTTGTTTTGTATGCCTGGGACGTGCTGTGCCAGGAGAAAGATGTTTTGTGGAATTGCCCATCTCCATATGCTCTGTGCTAAGC
This sequence comes from Triturus cristatus, assembly GCF_964204655.1. Lineage (NCBI taxonomy): Eukaryota > Metazoa > Chordata > Amphibia > Caudata > Salamandridae > Triturus > Triturus cristatus. The sequence continues at coordinate 162,508,629 of NC_140579.1, forward strand.
GGGAGAGCTGGGGAGAGTGTGCCCCCCCCCTGTTTTTGAATATAATACATTGCAGTCATATTGTCTGTGCAAATGAGGACTGCGTTGGCTGAAATCTGTTTCTGAAAGGATTTTAGGGCTAGAAAGATCGCCAATAGCTCCAGATGGTTGATTGGAGCGATTTTTGCTGTGGTGTCCATAGACCTTGCATTGTGAGGTGTAGGAGGTGCGCTCCCCAGCCAGAGAGCGATGCGTCCGCTGTTCGAATCACCTGAGGAACCGGGTCCAGGAACGGCCGCCCTTTGGAAAGGTTTGTGGTGTTCCACCACTGCAGAGAGTGATGGGTGCGGCCGTCCACCAACACCAGATCCGTCAGCTGTCCTTGGGCCTGGTTCCACTGTCGTGCTAGGCACTCTTGGAGTGGACGCATGTGGAGTCTTGCATGGGGCACTATGAAAATGCAAGATGCCATCATCCCTATTAGCTTCATGAACACATCTTGCTGGGAGAGAGTGCTGAGCAATGAACGTTTGGCGCAAGGCTTGTATGCTTGCGATCCTGGCTGAATTGGGATAGGCTATACCTTTGGAGGTGTCTATAGTGGCCCCGAGATATTGCTTTGTGTGAGATGGTATGAGGTGGGACTTTTGGTAGTTCACCGTGAAGCCTAGCTGGTGGAGCAGTTGGATGGTGCCGTTTGTATGTTGCACACATTGGTCGTAGGACGCGGCTTTTATCAGCCAGTCGTCTAAGTAAGGGAAGACGTGAATATGTTGACGTCTGAGGTGTGCTGCTACTACCGCTAGGCATTTGGTAAACACCCGTGGTGCGGTGGTGACCCCGAAGGGGAGAACCGTGAATTAGTAATGCTGACCGTCCACCACAAACCTGAGGTACTTCCTGTGAGAAGGGTGTATTGGAATATGAAAGTATGCGTCTTTCAGATCCAAGGTAGTGAGAAAGTCTCCCTGACAGAGGAGTGGGAGGACTTGTTGTAGGGTGACCATGTGGAAATGGTCTGAATGTATGTATGCATTTAGCGGCCGGAGGTCCAGAATGGGCCGCAGGGTCCAGTCTTTTTTCGGTATTAGAAAATACAGAGAGTAGATCCCTAAATTTTGCTGATTGACGGGGACCTGCTCTATAGCGTGTTTTGGGAGGAGGGAGATCACCTCCTGTTTGAGCAGTGTGGAATGTTCCTGTGACATTGGACGGTGCCTTGGTGGGATATTGGGTGGGGTAGATGTTAGCTCGAGACAGTACCCTGACCGAATATTTTGGGTCACCCATCTGTCCGATGTTATGGACTCCCAGGCGTGAATAAAGTGTCGTAGTCTGCCCCCGACCGGAGTGGGATGGTCTGGGGGGAGCGAGGGGAAGTCATTGTGCGGGCGGTGTGGCAGAACGGGTGGTGTTGCTTTTGCCCCTGCCCTTATTGTTGTTGCCCCTGTATCCACCTCTTTGGTAGCCCTTTGAGAAGGTATTTTGAGGAGGGGACTTGTAGGAGGTAGAGGCGCTATCGGTGGAGTAGCCTCTGCCTGTGCTACGAAAGGACGAACGTCGAAAGGAGCGTCTAGGGGTTTGGGATTGTAATGCCCCCATAGACTTTGCTGTGTCTGTGTCCTTTTTCATTTTTTCTAATGCTTCGTCCACCTTTGGCCCAAATAGGTGTTGTTGGTCAAAGGGGTGATTTAGTATGGATGCCTGGACTTCTGGCTTAAACCCTGAGATCCTGAGCCAGGCATGACGGCGAAGCAGGACACTAGTATTTATAGCTCTAGAAGCAGTGTCCGCTGCATCGAGGGCACATTTAATGGAGGTGTTAGTAATGAGCTTTCCCTCCTGTATTAGGTCATGAGCTTTACGTTTGTGTTTCTCCGGGAAGTGTTGCATAAGAGCCTCAAGCTCATCGTAGTGTGCTCTGTCATAACGCGCAAGTAGCGCCTGTGTATTCGCAATGCGCCAGATGTTTGCGGCTTGCGAGGCAGTGCGTTTACCAGACGCATCTAAGAGTTTTGATTCCTTATCTAGCGGTGGAGCCTCACCTGAGGACTGGGAGTTGGACCGCTTTCTAGCCGTGGACACAACCAGGGAATCTAAAGGAGCAGGGCCTTTAATGTATGTAGGATCTGTGGGTGCTGCTTTGTACTTTTTTTCTATTCTGGGGTTTAAGACCCTGGCCCTGACAGGGTCTTTGAACACCTCTGCAGCATGTTTGGTAACACCCTTAAGCATGGGCAAGATGGCTGTGGATTTATCCTGAATATCAAATGAATCCAGTAAGAAGTCGTCTTCCACTGGTTCGCTATGTAGTTCCACCCCATGATAGTGTGCTGCTCTCTGCACCAAGTGGTGAAACCCTAGTGAGTCCTCCGGGGGAGATGGCCTGGATGGGTAGAGGTCATCTTGAGGCACATCTGGTATGTCAGGGTTTTGGTAATCCTCCCATGGGTCTGGGGTCCCTGGAGGTGTGGGGTCCATCGGGGCGTCCGCTGGATCATAATCTGGATCCCCGTAATCCGGTTCTGGGGATGGGGTTGGGGAGTGATGAGGCAAGGGTGGCGGAGACCTGGGAGGGAGAGGAGGTGGAAGAGGTGGAGGAGGTGTAGGAGGTGGTGGGGAGGGCACTCTGAGAGGAGATGTGGCAGAGTCCTTCCGTTTTGGCGGTGGAGGAGGAGCTGGTGTGTCAAGACGTCTTTTCTTGAGAGACAAAATCAAGAGCCCAGTCTTTGGATCCTTTGATAAGGTTTTTTGAGAAGGATCAGGTGTAAATAGTTCTGTTGGCGCCGAATCGTCCGCTGGCGCCGATGTTTTTGGAGCAGAGGACTTGGGTGGTTTCTCTGCGCCATGCTTTTTTGGAACCTCTGGTTTTTTCGGCGTCGAGGTAGGCTTCGGCGCGGGAGCGTCGGTGCCGAGGGATTTATGCTTGTGCTTGGTCGGCACCGAGAGTCCAGGCTTCGGCACCGATGGCTTCGGAGTCGAGCTGGGTGTCACTTTCTTCGGTGCCGAACGGTGTTTATCGGCACCGGGAGTAGGCTGGCTCGAGCCCAAGCTGCCGTGAGACTTGTGATGCTTCGACACCGGGCCCGAAGGTGGGGTGATAGAAGCTGCATGTTTGGTTTTCCCTAGGCCCGGAGGCGAAGGTGTAACCTGAGTCTCTTTGGATATGGGCGCGGGGGTGGGAGGGGGTAGAGTACTCACGACCCTCTGCGCCGGTGTGATGTCCTCCAGGTCGGAGTCGTCGGCCTTGGAAGCGCCGACGATGTCTTCCTCCTGCTCGGTGTGTTGTTGCCCCGAACCTCCGGTGTCGTCTCCGAAGATGTCCGGTGGAGCCGAGGTCGATGAGTGCACCATGGTGCGTCGAGCTCTTCGATCCCGGATGGTCTTTTTTGATCGAAAAGACTTGCAGGCGGGGCAGTCTCTGGCCTCGTGTTCTGGAGAGAGGCAAAGGTTACACACCTGATGGAGGTCTGTGTGGGGAAATTTAGACCCACATTTTGGGCACTTTTTGAACGGAGTCCTTTCCATCGGCCGGGACCGGAGTCGAGAAGGGCCCGAAGGCCGGTGCCGATGTGTGGAATCGAGAAAGTGCCTCTACGAGAGATGAAGAAGATGAAGGATCTCGATGAACGAGGATTTTCCGTCGAGGCTGGAACCGGAAAAGTTCGAAGCCAGAGCACGAAGTATCACATCCGAGCCCGATGGCGGAAAAAAACAATCTGAGGATGGAGCCGAAGCCCATGCGCAGTACGGACCGAAGGAGGAGTCACCGAACTCGTTACTTCCAAAGACTGTCCAAAGAACAAAAACAAACTGCAAACATCCGGGCCCAACACCAGATGCCGATCTATGCACAGTGTACAATCTGCAGCTCATATGCCTCGAACATATTGTTCCAATTTTCACTTTCACTTCACTTTGCGCCGTCCTCTGCTGATCTCACCTTGTCACTTGCGTCGCCGTCTCCGTGTCACGTACACTTTAAGCACCAAGTACAAGTTCGGGTTGTCCTTATGCTTCATTGATTTTGCGCACAGTCCTGTTACAAATGTTCCATTATCTTGTTCATTTATTTTTTTGTTTGTCCCTCTGTAAACTTTTTTGTAAACTTTTTGATCTAATACAATGACTTTTCTCAATTTAATTTTTTCAGAGTCTTCCTTATCCTAACTGTAATGTCTTGTACATGCAATTTATCTGTCTGTGTTGAATGATACCAGTTGAGAATATTTGTTGTTTCTTACACTATTACCCCAGTCTCAACGAGGTTTATGGGTTTATGCTCCTGTTTATTATAAGATGTAATTCAGATGCACTCCTCTTCCCAAGACAGTAGTGGCTGCCGTAGTCCTGGTGGAGTGAGCGCATAGCCCAACTGGAGGCTCCTTTTTTAGTCAGAGTACCAAGCCTTAAAACACAAAACGACCCATAGAGAAATGCTGCGTTTGTGTACGGCCCAACCCTTCTTTGAACCTATGTAGCCAACAAAGTTGATCATCCACCCGTAACTGTTTTCTGCGATCCAGATAGATGGAGAGCACACGTTTTGGGTCCAGACGGTCGAGCCTCTCTTCTTCCTTTGAAGGATGCGAAGGTGGAAAGAAGGTGGGGAAGGTAATAGTCTGCCCGATGTGGAAGGCAGTGACCACCATAGGAAGAAAGGATGGACGGGTACTGAGAACCACCTTGTCCGGATGAACAGACAGGAAAGGAGGCTTTAAAGAGAGAGCCTGCAGCTCACGCACCATTCTAGGAGAAGTGATGGCTACCGGGAAAGCAATCCTAAGTGTCAAGAGACGTAAAGGACAGTTACGAAGCGGCTCAAAGGGAGCGCACATTAAATAAGTTAGCACAAGATTCAAGCCCCACTGAGGCATAACAAAAGGGATTGGAGGAAAAAGATGTGTTAAGCCTTTTAAGAAACAGTTAACTACCAGGGACTTGAAAAGAGAAGGCTGATCTGGCAGCCGAAGGAAGGCAGAGATGGATGAAAGGTATCTCTTGATAGTGCCCAGAGCAGAGCCCTGCTGGGCTAAAGAAAGAAGGAACAAGAGTACTTCAGAAAGAGGGGCAGAAAGGGGATCCACAGCCTTTGCTGTGCACCATGCCACAAATTTGTTCCACCGGCAGGCGTATACCGTCTTAGTGGAGGGACGCCTGGCTTCCAAGATTATGTCAAAAACTTCGGAAGGCAGGTCGAAAGATGTCAACTGCCGCCGTTCAATCTCCACGCATGGAGGTGGAGGCTGGACATGCTCGGGTGGAGGACCGTCCCCTGCTGCTGCGAAAGAAGATCCTCCCAAAGAGGCAGTCTGATCAGAGGATCGATGGCCATGTTGAGCAGCTCGGGATACCAGACTCTTCGTGCCCAATCCAGAGCCACAAGAATGACTTGGGCCCGGTCGCGCCTGCTCTTATTCAGAACTCTGTGCAGAAGTGGTATAGGCAGAAAGGCGTACAACAGACCGCAACTTCACTCGCGACGAAAAGTGTCGCCGAGCGAGTGCCGCCTTGGATATTCCACCACACAGAATTGCTGACATTGCGCGTTCTCTTCGGTGGCAAATAGATCTAACCACGGCTCCCCCCACTATCGAAAGAGACCTTGCATCACCTTCGAGTGAAGACACCATTTGTGATCCATCATGCACCTGTGGCTAGGTTCGTCTGCCCTAGCATTCAGAGAACCTGCCAGGTGTTAAAACACCAGGAAAATGCCCTGATGTTCCAGCCATGTCCAGAGGCGGAGGGACTCCTGACATAGAGTCCACGACCCCACCCCGTTTGTTGCAGTACCACATGGCGGTGGTGTTGTCTGTGAACACCTGCACTACTCTTCCCCGGACAACGGGAAGGAATACTTTCAGTGCAAGACGAATCGCTAGGATCTCCAGAAGGTTGATGTGAAGCCCGGACTCCGCCAGAGACCAGAGGCCTCTGATCTCCGCCTCTCCCATGTGGCTGCTCCATCCAAGAAGGGATGCCTCCGTCACCACAGTGTGGTCTGGTTGGGGAAGGGACAGGGATCTGCCATTGACCCAATCCTGGTTTGTAAGCCACTACTGCAACTGTCGTGCAGTGCCCTCCGAGATCTGGACGCAATCGGACAGATTCCCCAGATGCTGCGCCCACAGGAACTTCAGGTCCCACTGCAGAGCCTGTATATGCCACCTGGCATGATTGACCAGCAGGATGCAGGAGGCCATGAGACCCAGCAGCCTCAGGGTCATTCTGACCGAAACCCAGGATAGAGGCTGAAAAATTGGAATCATAGCCTGAATATCCCCGAATCGCTGTTCGGGAGGGAAAACCTGAAACTGCCTCATGTCCAGAACCGCTCCGATGAAGAGGAGCTTCCGAAAGGGAATTAGGTGCGACTTCGGCATATTGATGGAGAACCCCATCGAATGCAGGAGGTCGGCCGTAGTCTGCAAGTGGGAGACAACTGCCTGGGGCGAGCCCGCCTTCAACAGCTAGTCGTCGAGATAGGGGAAGACTGAAATCCCTGATCTGTGCAGATGAGCTTCGACCAGCGCCATCACTTTCGTGAACACCCGAGAGGCGCTGGTAAGACCAAAGGGGAGCACGGTAAACTGAAAGTGTTCGTGGCCTACCGTGAACCGTAGGCAACTTCGGTGGGCCGGCAGGACGGAGATGTGAAAATACACTTCCTGCAAGTCCAACGCTACCATCCAGTCTTGCGGGTCGAGGGCAGACAAGACCTGAGCAAGCGTCAACATCTTGAACTTCTCCTTCCGGAGGAAGCGATTGATGTCCCTGAGGTCCAAGATAGGACGCAGGCCCTTGTCCTTCTTGGGAACCAGAAAGTAGTGGGAGTAAAAACCACGACCTACTTCTGGAACAGGAATGCGCTAGATGGCTCCCTTGGCCAAGAGAGCCGTAGCCTTCAGCTGGAAAAGGGCCAGATGATCCTCCAACATGCGGTGGCATGCTGGAGGGGTAGTCTCGAAGGGGAGGGAGTAGCTCCTTCAGACTATCTGCATAACCAACCTGTCCGACGTGATGATGCGCCAGTGGGGGAGGTGATAGCGAATCTTGCCGCCCACTGGCGTTTGATGGGCCTGAAAGGTCAGACTAGGAGCGTTTAGAGGCTGCTGCATAGGGGGGTTGGTGGTCTGGCGCGCCCTCTGGGCCCCGGAACCACGACGCTTGTTTCCACGTCCCCGGCAGCGCAAAGGTTGGGTAACTTGCTTCGGCCTGTGGCCCTGGGTGGGAGGTAGCGGGGCACCCAAGGGGTAAAAAGAAGAGTACGCCAGGCGGGTGGAGAGGCCCAAGGACTTGGCCGTAGTCCGCGAGTCCTTGAAGCGCTCTAGGGCGTGGTCTGCTTGGTCACCAAAAAGGCGACAGTCATCAAAGAGCATATCCATCAAGGTGTCCTGGACATCCCCTGACAAGCCAGTGGACCTCATCCAGGCATAGCAACGAAGCGCTACCGACGTTGAAATGGTCCTGCCCAGAGAGTTGGCGGTGTCCAGCCCACAACGTATTGTAAACTTAGCTGCATCCCTCCCGGCAGAAACAGCCTGGAAGAGCCCTGCCCCGCCTCCCCCAGACAATGATACAGCACTTGCGCAACCGTATCCCACACTGAGTGCGAATAACGGCCCAAGAGACATGCGATGTTTACTGACCGCAGTCCTAAGCTGGCGGAAGAGAAAATGTTCTTGCCAAGGTGGTCCAGCTTCTTGGATTCCCTTTCCGGCGGAGCGGTAGGGAAGGCGCTCTTGGATGTAGACGCTTGAACTACCAAGCATTCCAGGGTGGGATGTTGGGAGAGGAAAGTGGGGTCGTCAAGAGCCGGGCGGTGGCGTCGGGCAATCATCCTGTCCACGGGAGCCCCCGTGTTGGGCCTGGACCACGTACCCAAAAGGACATCTGAGGGCCTCATTAAACGGCAGCAAGGGCTCCGAAGAGCTCGCAGCCAGTTGAAGCACCTCTGTCAGGAGGTTAGTCCTGACCGCCTCCGTAGGAAGCTTGAGGTTGAGAGCCTCGCCGCCCTACGTAACACCACTGCGTATGACACTCCCCCCTCCGTAGCCACAATAGGAGGAGAAAACTTGCCACGGTCAGGAGAGCTGTCAAGACCACTGGCATCCCCCAGTTCCTCTTTCCAGTCCTGCTCAGTGTCTAACTGGTCAGTCAAAGGGTCACCTGACCCCTCCCAGTCCTCCTCCTCATCCTCTGGGTGCCATTGTTGTTGAAAAGGGACCCCAGGAGTGAACAGGGGCATAAAAACCCCACCTGGCGCTGGATCTGGTGTCGGACGATGCCAGTCCAGCTCCGTGTCCACGTCGGGATGAGACCGGGGTCGACGCCGGCCGGGGAGCCGACCGGCGCCGAACGCAGTAGTGGTGCCGTGAGGAGAGGCCCCGGTGGAGGCGTAACGAGGTCAACCGACCCGGATCCAGGTCTGGATCCCGCCGGCAGAGAAGACCTAGGTCCCCCACCAGAGTCCGCGGGGCCCGAAGGCGCACCGGCGGGGTCGGTACGGCCAAAGATGGCATGCATCGCCTCATAGAATGTACAAAGCTGGGCGGGGGTCATTCCGGGTCCCGGAAAGGGAGTTAAACCCTTCAGGCTCTGCGCGCGGAGGGGCACCACCGCGTACCTCGTCGGATCAGTCAAAGAGCGATGATGCTTCTTAGATGACTTCTTCTATTGTTTCGACTTACCCAACCCCGAGTGCGAAGACTTTGATGATTTCGAACCGGAATGGTGGTGGCTCTACGACCGGTCCCTCGAACAGCGCAGAGTAGACTGCCAGCGTTCAAGCAGCTTTCGGGACCGCTCAAGCAAAGCCTTCGGTGCCATCGACCGGCAGTCGGAGCACGACTTGGGGTCGTGGTCGCGCTCCACGCAAAAGAGGCACACGCGGTTACAGGAACCGCAGGCCTTTAAACCAGGCATCCCTCGTGCACCTGTTCGGAGTCGGAGACTCGAAACAAGAAGTCGACAAAAGTCGAGAACAAGTTAGTCAAAATTTGACTGAAGTACCGCTCTTCCCGGATCTACGCTGGCTGGTGCTGACGTCAGCGCACGAGAGCGGCGTCTAAGTAGCTGCCATGATGTCATCCCGGCGACCACTATGCCGACAAATGACGCAGAGCCGACCGCTGCCACCTTCCGACGAGCAGAGGTACTGCTAACGAAAAATCTTTCCAGATCCAGTCGGACGCCTGTGGGTAATTCTAAGGTAAGGAATCTATAACTAACGTGTTTCTTTCAGATTTGGTACTTTGGAACCAACTGCACTATATTCTTTTGTAACAGACTACACGTCAACCATTCGTTCCAAAACAATCTTAACATACTTGGACGGTTGGTTGTTGAACATCCAAATGGATTTCTGTCTACTCAACAAAATATGAAGCAGCTATTCAATCTGTTTCTTACTACCTTAAGCCACTAGAGAAAACTGTTGGAAAGAGTCCCTCCTACTCGAGTGCTGTGAGGTATAGGAAGAGAGAAGCGAGCGACTGGTCTAGAGGGGAAGCATTTCCTGCAAATGCAGAAGACTGTTGGGACCATACCTCTCTGGAAGTGTTTTGTCACCGTAAAAGGCCATTGCTGTTGCTACAACTGAGTGTTGCTGTAAATATCTTCACCTCAAAAAAATGTTTTACAGCTCATGACCTCTACTCTACCTATTCACTCAGAAATTCAGTGACACCTTGTGCTTCAAGACCAACTTCATTCAACATCAACTTCATTCTCCATGCAAGGCTACTGAAAAGAGAAGCCCCGGTGAAAGACAAGTGCATGATTTTTAGACAAGACTTTAGCGTAAGAGAAGCTAAATAAAGCCAGAAGGGAGTGGCCATATAAGTATCTAAGAGTCAAAACATCAACCCACTCTTTATCTAAACTATTTTAAATGATGAAAGGTAATCAGACCTAGATTTTAAGACTTCATTAACATTTACCCCGCTTCCTATATGAAAGAGCACTGCAAATCTATCAAAACATCGCAAAGTAGAGAAAAGTTGTTCTTCTGGAGGTTTCAACTGTCTGGTTAACTTGCCTCACAATCGCAACCATTTTCAAGCATTTACTCTGGATGTGAAGCACAATGCATTTTAGCATTTTCTTTTGCAGCCAACACTACTACAATTAATGCATCTCACAAACGAAAAAAGAGTCATATCCATTGTGGCACTCTTCAATTCCCTTTCCACAGGTTTTACAGAGAAGGGAGTGAGAAAGGTATGCTTATTTGGTTCAATTACATTTTTTTTTAAAACTCTTTATTGATGACAGGGCAAAAATAAAATGCGGTTACAAGTTGAATGATGATAAACATCTCACGTCTCATCTCACATTGGCATAGTCAGGACTTCAATACATTCAGTTTGGCAGAAAGTTACGATCAACCATCTCTCACCAGTTCAATCTACAAATGTAATCACCAAAACCAACATAAACAACATTGACTGCAAGTGCTTTACAATGCAGAAATTGTACTCCTTTATTTAAATGTAAAAAGAATCTATTAAAAATTACTTTTACTAATAAAAGGTCAATAACCAAGTTTGGATCTGGATTTTTAGGTACACTAATCAAAACAGGAGAAAATTCTCAGCAATACTTTAAAGCGTATACTGATTTTGTGAAACCCTGCAATAACATTACAGCACCAAGAATTTTTGTGATGATCTGACAATGTTTTTACGAGAACATTTATTAAAACCTAAAATATTTTAATTGTCTGTTCTTCTCATTATGAGTTATCAGTGACGCATGTTGGTCTTGTCTTCCAGGACCCTTGGAGAAAGTACTTAAATAACAAGTTAATTACCTTGCGTAACAGTATCTGGTAGAGACTATCAAGCTGCAGATTACTGATCTTAGAATATTCTGCAGGCATCAGACTGAAAACAGAAATGTTCAAGCAGTACCTCTGCAGTGGAAGATAGGGGTGTTCGGCTGGGCATCAACAGCGTTTCTTTTCGTGACAATTAACCTGAGAAGCAAAGACAGAATACTGATGCACCAGTGTGTAGACACTAGGGACCTAGGAATGTATCCCTATGCGGAGAATTCAATTTGCATAGAGAAAAGTATGGGTGGGTCAGTAAGGAATCTGCGGCTGGATAGAGTCCCTACCAGATACGGCGCTGACGAAGGTAAGTACCTTGTTCATCTGATATACTACCCGCAGATTTCTTACCTTAGAATAGAGTACCCAAGCAACACCTCCCAGGACGTGGGACTGCAAATAGATTTAGACCAGAAAATCCTTGAGGACAAAACGAAGAGTGACCTGCACGACGGACCCAACTGTCCAGGCAGCAGTGCTTGGTGCAGACACGCCCAAGTTGCCACTTGAAAGATGTCAAGGACAGGGACTCTGCGAGCGAATGCAGTGGGCACAGCTTAGGTCTGGTGGAATGAGCAGCAAGTGCTCAGGGGGGTTTCTTCTTGGCAAGTGTTCAGCAAATTTTCATGCAGAGTACACTCCATTTTGAGATGGCTCTTTTCTGCACAGCCTTTTCTTTCTTCGCCACGACAAACCCAATGAAGAGTTGATTGTCCAGTCTCTCCTCCTCTTTGGAAGGGTGGGGAAGAGTGAAGTAAGGAGGCAGAGTGATGTTCTGGCCCACAAGAAAGAGTACCACCACTTTCAGAAGGCAAGAGGCATGTGTTTCTAAAACCGGTTTGTCTGGGGGGGAGAAGTTGTGTGAGGAGAAAGCATGGAAAAAGCCTGCAGTTCATTAACCCTCCTGGCCGATGTAATGGGCAGATTGAAAGCGGTTTTAATATTCAAAAGGCGCAGATGGCAAGCGTGCAAGGGTTCACAGGACTAGCACATCAGGATAAAGTTAAAATTAGGTTCAAGTCCCATCGGGGCATGATGAAGGATATGTTGTAGTCCTTTTAGGAAACGAGTCACAGCAGGCGACTTAAACAGAGAGGGCTGATCTGGCAACAGCAAGAACAGCAATATGACTGAAAGATACCCTTTAATTGTGCCCAAAGCAAAGCCTTGCAGGGCTAGAGAGAGAACAAACAAATCCTCAGACAAAAGGAGCAGAAATGGTATCAACATCTTTGAAAGCACATCAAGCCACACATTTGTCGCAATGGCAGGTGTGTATGGTCTTGGCTAAGGGACGCCTGAATGACATCACAGACTTCTGTAGGGAGGTTAAAAACTGTCAACTGCTGCCATCAATCTCCATGCATGAAGGCAGAGCATGCGCAGGTTCTAGTGCCAGACCCTACCCTGTTGCTGTGAGAGAAGATCATGCTGAAGGGGTTACCAGATCAAGGGCCGTTGCTCATGCTCAGAAGTCCGTGATACCATACTCTCAGGGTTCAATCCAGAGCCACACAAATGATATGGGCCTGGTCGTTTGTGATGTTCTTGAGAACTTTGGGCAGGAGTGTTATCGGAGGAAAGGCATACAGGAGGCCTGAGCTCCACCTGAGAGGAACAGAGTCTCCAAGCAAGAGTTGCCTCAGAAACTCCAGCATGCTCAAGTGCTGACATTGCGCATTCTCTGCGGTGGCAAACAGATCTAACCAAGGTTCTCCTCAATCACTGATGAGACATTGTACCATCTCTGGATGGAAATGGCATTCGTGATCAGTTAGGTATCGATGTCTGAGTTTTTCCGCCAAGGCGTTCAGAGCCTATCAGACGTTGAACAAACAGGAATATGTCCTGATGTTCCAGCCACGTCCAGAAATGCAGGGCCTCTTGACAACGGGGTCCATGACCCCACCCTGCCCTGCTCGTTGCGATACCACATAGCAGTGGTGTTACCCATGAACACCTGAACCGACCCTCGCTGGATAGAAGGAAAAAGGCTTTCAGTGCCAAGTGAATTACCCTCAACTCCAACAGGATGTGGAGCTGAGACTCCACAGACAACCAGAGTCCTCTGATCTCCACCGCTACCAGATGACTGCAAAAACCCATAAGTTAACCATCTGTCACCATTGTTTGAGTGGCTAAGGGAGAAGAGTCTGCCTCCGACCTAATCTTAGTTCTTCAGACCTCACTACACGTCTTTTTTATCGAACAGATTCCCCTGATGTTGCACAGACTGAGACTTTAGGTCCCATGGCAAAGACTGTATATGCCAGCGGACATGTGTTACCGGCAGGATGCAGGAAGCCATGAGGCCCAGCAGCCTCAGAGTCAGTCTCATCCCTTCGAGGACTTTAGGATCCTCCTACCAGGCCAATTTGGTCATTCCTAAATTTAAAAGAGCCACCTGGGGAGGCAAGAGCATTGCAGTGGCTACTGCCAAACGCTGTAATTCGATGCCTCTGAAAATAAATACCTTAAATCAGTTTATCTTTCGTAAGGTTCTTAAAACCTGGCTGTTTAACAATTAGCTCAGCACTACTTTTCTATCCCTCCTTGACGTCTGGTTCTATCCTTTACCCAGGTCCACCCTCTGGGAGTCAGTGCCTAGACACCTGCGGGTAGTAGTGTGTTTTAGAAATTTCACCAAAATCCAGAAAAGAATCGTCTGGAACATCAGAATCATAGCCTGAATAACCTGGACTTGCCGCTACGAAGGATAGGCCCAAAACTGCACTGTGTCCAGAATAGCTCTGATGAGATGAAAGGGAGCATCTGAGAGGGAGTCCGGTGTAACTTCGGCACGCTGAGAGTGAACACCAGCTGAAAATACTGGTGGACCACCTTGAACCGAAGAGAACACCTGTGGGCAGACGTCCTCAAGTCCAGCACTACCATCCAGTCCCAAAGGATCCAAGGCGGACAGAACCTAAGATTTCTTGAACATCTTCAAATGGAGACACTTACCAAAATGAATGCTACCTCCAAAGAGCTGCCTGTAAATAGCAGCAAAAATAACAATGAAAATATGTTGACCCTCTTACTCTGGTAAGCAATGTAATACAACATTTTTATTTTATAGCTATAGTTATTTAAATGTTCTTGAACAGTTAGAAATACATAGAATATTAATGTATTAAAGTACCAGCAATCATCGCAAATTTATGTTCATTGTTGTTCAGTTTCAATGAGGTTAAAAAGGAAATAAGGATCATCTCTAACTTACCAGATATCTTTCATCTTTGTGACTTCTGAAATGTCTCACACTGTTTCACAATCGTGTTCCGTTGGCCCTTTGATGTGTAAAGCCAGAGTCAACCAGCAGATGTCGTATTACTGGCCCCCAATACGAACATGCAAAATTGAGACAAATGAGCAACCCATTTGGCATAATAGACGCTGGTTGGATAGGTCCCTAAACTAAACGAACAAGTTACTTACCTTCGGTAATGATATATCTGTAAGAAACATTATTTAGTCATAGATTCCTTACCTTAGAATTATCCCCAGGCGTCAGACTGGATCCGTAAAGTATTCCGTCAGCAGTACCTCTGCGCGTCAGAAGGTGGCGTCGGTCAGCTCTGCGTCCGTCATTGCCGTTGTTGTCGCCGAGATGACGTCGCGGTATCTACTTAGATGACGCCCTCGCACACTGAGGTCAGTTCTGTACACTACTTTCTAGTGCCAGAAATGCAGAGCCATGCAAGACACTGACCACTGGTGCACAAAACTAGGGCCCTGAAAGGATGTCCTTAACCCTAGAAATCAGTTCGCAGAACGGGGAGGATGGGTGGGGCGGTAAAGGAATCTATAACTAATGTTTCTTACAGATATATTGTTACCTAAGGTAAGTAACTTGTTCATCTCAAAGTAACACGTTAGTTATAGATTCCTTACCTTAGAATAGATACCCCAGCAATACCAACCCCGGTGGTGGGCCGGCGAACCAAGATCACACCAGAAAGTCCTGGAGAACAGAACGGACAAAGAAGCCATCTCTCCGGACTTGACTGTCCAGGCAATAGTGTTTCGTAAACGTGGGCAGTGACGCCCACGTGGCTGCCTGATAGATGTTGTCTACAGGGACTCCTTGTCCTAAGGCAGTAGTGGCTGCTGTCGCCCTGGTGGAATGGGCTCGTAGCCTCACAGGAGGCTCCTTTTTAGCCAGAGAATAGCATATTTTGCGAGACAAAATGACCCACCGAAAAAATGGTTTGCTTGTGTTCGGCCTGTACTTTCCTGGTGCCCACGTAGTGGACAAAAAGTTGGTCATCCATCCCGAACTGCTTTGTGCGATCCAGATAGAACGAAACCGCACGTTTTGGGTCCAGACGGTGGAGCCTCTCTTCCTCTTTCAAAGGATGCAGAGGCGGAAACAAGGTGGGCAAAGTGATGTGTGCCCGATGTGAAAGGCAGTGACAACCTTAGGCAGGAAGGATGGACGAGTCATGAGGACTACCATGTCCGGATGAACAGATAGGAAAGGAGGCTTGGAGGAAAGCCTGGAGCTCACTCGCTCTTCTGGCAGATGTGCTGGCTACCATGAAAGCAGTTTTAAGTGTCAGAAGCCTCAAAGGACAGTTGTGAAGCGGCTCAAAGGGAGCTCACATTAAATAGGTTAAGACTAGATTCAAGTCCCACTGAGGCTAAACGAAGGGAATATGAGGAAAGAGTTGAGTTATGCCTTTTAAGAAGCGATTAACCACCGGGGACCTGAAGAGAGGGCTGACCTGGAAGAGATGGCCGAAAGATGGCCATTGAGTGTGCCCAAAGCAGAGCCCTGCTGGGCAAGAGAAAGAAGAAACAAGAGAACCTCAGAAAGAGGGGCAAAAAAAGAAGTTCCACAGCCTTTGCTGTGCACCATGCCACAAACTTGTTCCACCGGCAGGCGTATACAGTCTTAGTGGAGGGACGCCTGGCTGCCAAGATTACATCAAAGACTTCAGGAGGCAGGTCAGAAGATGTCAACTGCCGCCGCTCAATCTCCACGCAAGGAGGTGGAGGCTGGACAGGTTCGGGTGGAGGACCCTTCCCCTGTTGCTGCGACAGAAGATCCTCCCAATCGATCGGAGGATCGATGGCCATGTTGAGCAGCCGGGATACCAAACTCTTGGTGCTCAATCCGAAGCCACAAGGATGACTTGGGCCCGGTTGCGGCGGATCTTCTTCAGCACTCTGGGCAGAAGTGGTATAGCCGGAAAGGCGTACAACAGACCACAACTCCACTCGCAACGAAAAGCGTCGCCTAGCGAGTTCCGCCTTGGAAATTTTAACACACCAAATTGCTGACATTGCGTGTTCTCTTCGGTGGCGAATAGATCTAACCAAGGCTCCCCCAACTGTCGAAAGAGACCTTGCACCACCTCCGAGTGAAGACGTCATTCGTTATCCATCATGCTTCTACTTTCAGAGATCCAATATAGGACGCAGGCCCTTGTCCATCTTGGGCACCAGAAAGTAGTGAGAATAACAACCACGACCTACTTCTGGGGCAGGAACACACTCAATGTCTCCCTTGGCCAAGAGTGCTGAAACCTCTTGATGGAGAAGGCCCAGGTGATCCTTGGACATGCGGTGGTATTAAGGTGGCATGGCTGGAGGGGTAGTCTCAAAGGGGAGGTAGTAACCCCTTTGGACTATTTGCAAAACCCACCTGTCCGACGTGATGGTGCGCCAGTGAGGGAGGTGATGGCGGATCCTGCCGCCCACTGGCCTTTGATGGGCCTGAAAAGTCAGACTAGGAAGGTTTGGAGGCTGCTGCACGGGGTGTTGGTGGACTGGCCTGCCCGCTGGCCCCATGAACCATGGGGTTGGTTCCCACGTCCCCAGCCGCGCGAAGGTTGGGGAACCTGCTGCAGCATGTGGCTCTGGTGCGGAACGTAGTGGGGCACCCCTTACATAGCCATGAAAGGGGCAAAAAGCAGACATGCGCTAGGCGGCTGGAGAGGCCCAAGGACTTGGCGCTAGTCTGAGTCCTTGAAACGCTCTAAAGTGGTGTCCGTTTTGTCAACAAAAAGGCAACGGCCATCAAAGGACATGCCCATCAAGGTGTTCTGGACATCCCCAGTCGATCTCATCCAGGCGTAGCGACAAAGTGCTACTGACGTTGCAATTGTCCTGCCCAGTTAGTCAGCGGTATCCAGCCCACAACGGATGGTAAACTTCGCCGCATCCCTCCCAGCGGCGACAACCTGGGAGACCACTGCCCGGGCCTCCTCCGGACACTGAGGCAGTATCAGCGCAACCGTATCCCACACATAGTGGGAATAACGGCCCGAGAGACATGCAGTGTTTACAGACCGCAGTCCTAAGCTGGCGGAAGAGAAAATCTTCTTTCCAAGGTTGTCCAGCTTCTTGGATTCTCTTGCTGGTGGAGCGTTAGGGAATGTGCTCTTGAAAGTGGAGGCTTGGACCATCAAGCTCTCCAGGTGAGGTGTTGGGAGAGGAAAGTGCGGTCGCCCAGAGCCAGGCGGTGGGAAATTATCCTGTCCACGGGAGCCCCCCTGTTGGGCCTGGACCACGTGCCCAAAAGGTCATCGGTGAAGGCCTCATTAAACGGCAGCAGGGGCTCCGAAGACGTCGCAGCCGGTTGAAGCACCTCTGTAAGGAGGTTAGTCCTGACTGCCACCGTAGGAAGCTCGAGGTTGAGAACCTTGGCCGCCCTACGCAACACCACTGCGTATGACCCTCCCTCCTCCGTAGCCACGGTAGGATGAGACAACATGCCAAGGTCAGAGGAGGTGTCGACACCACTGGCATCCCCCAGTTCCTCTCCCTAGTCCTGGTCAGAACCTAACTGATCATTTAAAGAGTAACCTGATCCCTCCCAGTCCTCCTCCTCAGGTTGCCAATCTGGCCTAAAAGGGACCCCAGCAGTGAACAGGGGTACAAAAACCCCACTCGGCGCTGGATCCGGCGACTCCACATTGGGATGGAGGCCGGGGTGGGGCCCAAAAGCGCGCCGGCGGGTTCGGGCCACCCAAAGATGGCATGCATCGCTTCATAGAACCTACGAAGTTGGGCGGGAGTCGCTCCCGGTCCTGGGAAGTGAGGGAAGCCAGGAGTCATCTCTTTGGGCTCCGCAAGGGAAGCCACGGGAGGAACACCACCCGCATCCCTCGTCGCGTCAGCCGACAAACGTGGAGTAGTTGAAGAGCACGATGCTTCGACTTCTTTTTGTGCTTTGACTTACCTGACCCAGAGTGTGAAGACTTCGATGACTTGGACGAGTTGTGATGGCTCTGCAACCGGTTCCTCGACCTCCCTCGCGACCAGGACCTCTAACTGCGTAGAGCCGACTGCCGGTGCTCAAGCAGCTTTCGGGACCGCTCCCGCAAAGCCTTCGGCACCATTGACTGGCAGTCTGAGCACGACTTGGGGTCGTGGTAGCTCTCCAGGCAAAAGAGGCACAGGCGGTGCGGATCCGTAACGACATCAGTCGGGTACAAGAACCGCAGACCTTGAAACCAGGCATCCCTCGTGCACCAGGTGTCGATCGACTCAAGAAAAGAAGTCGACAAAAGTCGACAGAAAGTAAGTCAAAAAGTGACTGGAGGTACCGCTCTCTCCGGATCTGCGCTGGCTGGCGCGGAAAAAGAAATAACTGCCGTCAGCGTGCGAGGGCGGCGTCTAAGTAGCTACCGCGACGTCATCTCTGCAACCACCACGCCAACGACAGACACGGAGCTGAACGACGTTACCTTTCGACGCACAGAGGTACTGCTGACGATAAACTTTCCAGATCCAGTCTAACGCCTGGGGGTAACTCGAAGGTAAGGAATCTATAACTAACGTGTTTTTTTCCAGATTTGATATATAACGAGTGCTTCATCAAGGTATATCATTGGACTTCTGGTATATTGTTCGAAATAGTTGGCAATCAACAGGCTAGCACTACTTATCGTGACTATGGACTTCGCTCTAAACTATAACAACAAAGAAACCTAGGGTCAAAGTACACGATAAAGCAAGTGGAGCACTTTCTCATTAATAATAAATCCCATCAGCCACCAGAATAGCAGCCCACATCATTTGGGATTAGATAGCCCTTACTGAGCCCTACAGTAGGTCAGGGCCACAGGCTGAACGGGAAAACGAAACCTCTCAATCCATCTAAGATGGGGTATCTGTCCTAGTTCGTAGTGTAGCTATCTTGTGTATTAATGGTGGTGATGGAAGCAGTGCAAAAAAAAGTGAAAAGTGATCAAGTTAAAATCATCTACTGGGACAGAAAAAGTGCTTTAATAGTATCTGTCCGAGTGACAAAATTAAAACCAGTGTAGAAGCAGTTTTTACAGAATAACTGCTCAAGTCCAACAAAAAAAGGGAGGTTTACATGTTTCAGCCTCAAGATTAAATGATAATCAGGCTTTCGTCAGGACCTTCAAGAACTTATGCTACTGCTGTATATGTCAGTGTGATCCAAAAAGTAAAACACACCAGTGAAGTAAATTATACGACCTACTTGAAATAAGGATTTCTCAAGCAATCTCCTTAAATTTCTCAGGAGTATTCTTTCGAATCCTAAAGAAAGAGGAAAATAGAGAAGTGTACTCAGTCTGAATGATTATATTTCGAGACCTGTTTTATCAATATACAGTCATATTTAGTAACTGACAAAACCATTCATTGGTCCACTTAGAACATGTTATTTTTTATCAGTAACCCAAATTGTATTCATAAATGAAAGAAACGGAAAATGCTTACCCATCAAAGTACGGGAAGGCGCCTCACCTCACCTGGCATACGCTCAGATAAATGAGGCCCCGCTCTATGTAAAGACAAATGGTTGTGAGAAAGTTCCCCAATTTGAAACCCTATGCCTTTATATTAAAAACATATCACACATCTTCATAGATTAGCGTCGTACCACATTGTCTGTATGTGATTATCTCACTGATCAATGGAAGTCTCATGGTAATAATAGAGATGAACAGTTAAAAATGTCTACAGATCCAAGAAACAACCACACCTCGTGTGGCATTGTGTGTCTCTCTAGACAATCAACTCTTGTGTAGAGAAGTCTCAAAAATATATCTCATTTTGCATGCAAAGTCCCTGAATTGTACGAACATTCAGAGTCATAATCGTGTTATATACCTTTAATGAAAAAAAGGGGAGATCTTTTCAAAATTAACACTCAATCACTTTCCTTTGGAAATATGGAACTGGCAACACATGTTAGTGTCCTAATAAGAATCTAACGCGAGACAGGAGGCTACTGCATTGTCGAGACATAGTCAGGAAAACTCCAGGCTAGTGTTGTCTCTTGTGTGATTATAGATGGCAGCAAAGTCTGTCAACTATATCCTTCATGATTAAAGAGTAGTTAAAGCCAATATCGATCATCTGGTTCGATCATATTCAAAGACTACACAGTGCTTGGCTCATTTAGAAACGCTGTCTATTACAAATTATAAGTATGTGGTCGACAAATTGAAACTAACCTGTCCGTCGGTACCTCGGTATTTTGCAAAGCAGGACGGGGAGGTGACCGCGCGCGTGTTTCTCGTGTATAAATACAAGAAATCTCAGACGCGCTCCGATTCCCCATCAACAGAATGTGACTAGGCATCATGGGAGTTGTAGTATTGCCTATAGGTGTGCTGTTAACACGGAATCACTGTGACCACAAATTGTCCTTAAAGAATAGGGAGTCTATATGCCTAGTGTAGCTCATTTAAAGAATGTCGCGCCCCATAAAATTCGCTTAAGAACGCCTAAGTCGAAAAATTGTGTTTGTGGTGGGAAGTGTGTCATTGGGTGTTGATACTGAGGGAATGGGTATCCCCATGGCGTTGGTGGCCACCACGGGCCTTGTTGTTGATATGAACCTTGTCTCCCTCGTCTTCGATTAAACCTCAAGTACCCATCCCTTGATTTTGCTGTACATCAGATATAGAGGATTCTGAATCACTTGAAAATGTGACCCACTTCCCACCACAAACACAATTTTTCGATAACCAGGCTTTTTTAGGGTAAAGCCAAGGGAGAAACAGGGGCAGGAGAAGAGGTGAACAACAAATTCACTGGGAACAAGATCCACCTCCTCCGAACACGAGGAGCAGGAAGGGCCTCCAACAGCCCAGCACCAGCACAGACATGACAACCTAGTGGTGAACCTTACTTCACGAATTCTTACCACAGAAGAGAATTCGGTCCTCGATCGAGGATTAGGGTTTGTGCTGACTAACACTGGAGATACATTCCAAATTAGATGCGAATAGGCACGATTCTTTAGGAAGATTTGCTTACATTTCTTCTTTAAAAACAAAGAAGTTGATACTGCAACATCAACAGAAAAAAACTTTAACCAACACTGGTTTGAAACCACCCTCGAATTTCAATCCACCATATCATCTGATACCTGATCAGGTATTGACTTTTGAGAAAGCTGACAAGATATGGTTTCGCTTTGTGCCACACGGACAAAAACGTATCAGAATCTACCCGGGAATGAGAAAAAGGCTTTACTTACTTTATCTAATGATGCCACGATAACAATAAAACCTGCAGATAAAGGGGAGCGATTGTGATTCAAGATACCGAATCCTATCGCAATGAATACCTACGCCAGCTTGGCGACCTACGTTCTTACCGCCTTCTGCAAGTTGATCCAACACCGAGACTAACCAACGAAATTCTGAATCTAGTGGAAGAAGCCAAAACAGAAGGGCGGATAACGTCTAAAGAGGCTGACTTTCTGTTGACAAAATACCCTGTTATGCCTCAATTTTACACCTTACCCAAAATTCATAAGACGCAGAGACCTCCACCTGGTCGCACTATAATTTCGGGAATAGGCTCCTTATTAGAACCTTTATCTACTTTTGTAGATTTTTTCCTGAGACCAATGGTTAAAATGATGCCAACATATTTACAAGACACTAAGGATGTCCTTAGACTTTTATCTGAGACACCATTTGATATAGAGAGGGACTACTTAGTGTCTTTTGACATAGAATCGTTATACACTTCCATTCCACAAGGAGAAACTCTTGATACCATTCAAGATCTCTTGGAACAAAGAACACAAGATATGGACACGATTACACCAATATCGTTTATTCTAGAATGTGCAAGATTGGCTATGACTGAGAATTTTTTTAGATTTGAAGATAACATTTATCTCCAAATCTCAGGTACTTCGATGGGCAGTATTTTTGCTCCATCATTAGCCAATCTGTATGTCCATCAATTTGAACAGAATCATGTTCTCATCCACAGTAACCCATTCCGTGAAAGGATATTGTTGTGGAAGAGATATAAAGATGATATTTTAGTCATCTATAGAGGTACAGCATCTGACATTACAACTTTTTATCAGTGGCTGAACCACCAGAATACTTTTCTTAAATTTACGGTGGAATTCACTAAGGAGCGTTTGCCATTTTTGGATATCTGTATATATCCTTTGAGGACACTCCGGCAGCGAGCTATATAAAAAACCAATGGCCAAGAACTCACTACTTACCTTTGAAAGTCATCATCCTAAAGCATTGAGAGAAAATTTGCCTGTGGGCTAATTTCTGCGGATACGGAGGAATTGTTCTGAGCCAACTAATTTTCAATAACATGCAAAAAATGTGTCTGCGCAACTGAGAGAGTGCTTCTATCCTTCACATCTGGTAAGGAGAGCTTGGAAAAGAGCTTCCAATAACAACCGGGAGGCCCTTTTAGAGCCTCCTGTGATAAAATCATCCTTGACTAGATTAACTTTTGTACACACTTTTAGTACCCTTACAAACTAGGTACAAAAAAGTATACGCAGACATTGGCGGATCTTGAACATTGGATCAGATAATCTACTAGCTCCGCTTTTTTCGTACAAGAGGGGTACCAAGTTTAGAGATAGCTTGATACACACGAGACCTAAAATTACCACACTAGCAAGAACAAACACACTGTGGAACTTACTGGCAGCGCAGGGTCATTTTCCCTGTGGTTCTTATTCGGTATGTTCACAGACTCAACATACCAAACAAGTAGATATAGGGACAGAAAGACCATGGATCCTCAAAAAACACAAATTGTAACTCAGAAACAGTAATTTACATCATTACTTGCCAATGTTTTGCTTCGATACGTTGGAATGACACGCAAAATAAAGTTGCGTATCAACGAACACAAAAGCACCATTCGATGTAAAAAACAGGCTACCAGACTAACCAATCACTTCCTCACACAAACACAAAGCTGAAGAATTGAAGTGGATAGTATTGGAAGAACAATTGTTACTTACCTGTAAACAGGTGGTTCTCCAGTATTGGTGTCTTTCATAGATTCCCATGCTTGAATATTCCCCGTCGTCGGAGTGGGAGTCCCACGGTAAATAAAATAGCAATATATATAGCAAAATATATACATAAATAATCACATAATTAGCGTTATACAGGTGTAAAAACACCCATAGTGTACCTATATTAGAAACTCCATAGGAATACAATGGAGAGAGACAAAAG
Source organism: Triturus cristatus (assembly GCF_964204655.1). Classification (NCBI taxonomy): domain Eukaryota; kingdom Metazoa; phylum Chordata; class Amphibia; order Caudata; family Salamandridae; genus Triturus; species Triturus cristatus. Next base: position 162,531,903 of record NC_140579.1, read on the forward strand.
ACTTTTGTAGTCTGTCATTATGTAAGTCCGAACTCCAGCCAATCAGGCGTCAGCCCCTCTCTGGAACCTTCTCCTCAGAGCTTCTCACCTCAGATTTTCGTAGCACAAGAGTGACTGTAGAGTGTATGAGGAGAAGAGAGCCTCTGAAGGGAGGAGGGAGGGTCGCATGTGAATCTATGAAAGACACCAATACTGGAGAACCACCTGTTTACAGGTAAGTAACAATTGTTCTTCTCCAGTATTAAAGTGTCTTTCATAGATTCACATGCTTGAATATAGAATAGCTAGCAGTAACAATCACCATTGTTTCCATGCCAAAATAGATTCAAAAATATAAAGATAATCAATCTTCTTATGCATAAAAACAGTATTGAACAACTGTAACATTGTAAATGCATAATATAAATGGAAACAATATGGAGGTGGGAGGAAGAGGCTCACCTTACTTAAAAAGATTGCGCAGCACTGCCTGTCCCACTGCAGCATCCTCCTCGCTTAAAGTTGCCAAGCAGTAGTGCTTAGTAAACGTGTGTCTGGTCGACCACGTAGCTGCTCTGCAGATGTGTTGCAAAGATACTCCAGCAAATAAGGCAGTAGATGATGATACTGCCCTAGTGGAGTGTGCCCTCACTGGAGACTGCAGAGGTTTATTTGCCCTTTGGTGGCAGAAGACAATAGCTGCCGAGATCCAGCGTGCAATCGTTGGTTTAGTAACCGGACGTCCTTTATGACAGCGTCCATATGCTATAAAAAGTTGATCGGATTTTCGGAACGAAGCTGTCTTACTGATGTAGAACTTTAGACACCGCTTCACGTCCAAAGAATGCAATCTTTGCTCTGCAGGTGTCTGAGGATTGGCAAAAAAGGTCTTTAATATTACTGGCTCATTAATATGAAAGTCAGTAGGCACCTTGGGTAGAAATGATGGATTGGTGCGTAACACTACAGCATCCGGTTTGAACTGCAGGAAAGGAGGTTTGATGGTAAAAGCATGAATGTCACTGACACGACGTGAAGACGTTAGTGCCAGAAGTAGGGCTACTTTCCAAGTTAGATATTTTAGGTCGGCCTTGTGAATGGGCTCGAACGGAGGTCTCATCAATTGCGCTAACACAACGTTGAGGTGCCACAACGGAGGAGGACGCCGAAGTGGCGGAAATTTTCGGAATAAGCCTTTAAAGAATTGGCGGATTATTCTTGAGGAACAAAGGGAACTTGATCCATCTTGCCGGAAACGGGAAATAGCTGCTAGAAAAACCCGTAAGGTTGCATGAGACAGTCCAGAACTAGCTAGGTGCAAGAAGAATGGCAGCAATTGCTCTGCCGTGGAATGTATCGGATGGACTCCGTTAGCAGCACACCAGTGGCAGAATCTTTTCCATTTGAACTTGTACGTTCTGACTGTAGAGGGTGCTCTTGCTTGGGCCAAAATATCCCTACAATCCTGCGGGATGTCTAGGTGGGCGAACTCATGGTGTTCAGGTTCCAGGCCGATAAGCTCAGTGAGGAGGGATTTGGATGACAAATGCTCCCTCCGCTCACAGTGAGCAGATCCGTCCGATGTTGCAGGAGGATTGGTTGGCATTGGGACAGCAGGAGCAGTTCTGAGAACCACGCCTGTCGTGGCCAGCGCGGGGCTATTAGAATCAGGTGGCAAGGTTGTCTCCTCATCTTCCAAAGAACCCGAGGTATGAGGGGTATTGGAGGAAAGGCGTACGCAAATAGATTGCACCAGTTTATCAAAAGGGCATTCCCCTGCGACTCCTTGTGGGGATGCCAGCTTGCGTAATTTCGGCATTTCCGGTTCTCCGGCGTAGCAAAGAGATCCAGTTGCGGACGACCCCATAGTTGGAATATCCTCTCTAGAGTGGGTTGGTGTAACTCCCACTCGTGGGTCGACGAGGAGGACCTGCTTAGGGAATCCGCTAGGACATTGGATACTCCTGGTAGATGTACTGCCGTAATCATGATATGATGACTGAGAGACCAGTCCCAAATTCTTTGAGCTAACCTGGAGAGACTTGGGGATTTTGTTCCGCCCTGTTTGTTCACATAGTGCATACAGGTTGTGTTGTCTGTCTGTATTAGCACTGACTCTCCTTGGAGCAAAGGTAGAAATGATTTTAGAGCCAGAAAAATCGCCATCAGCTCCAACCTGTTGATGTGCCAAGATCTCTGATGTGTTGACCATCTTCCCTTCACAGAGAGATCCTCCAAATGTGCGCCCCATCCCTCCAATGAGGCGTCTGTCGTGATTGTCCTGTCCGGCGGCGCCGACAGAAATGACATGCCTTCCGTCAAGTTGGCTGGAATTGTCCACCATGCGAGTGCTGACTTCATTTGATCTGTGACACATATCATGTCGTGGAAAGATCCCGTTACCTGACGCCACTGAGCATCCAGAGCTTCCTGGATAGGACGTGTCCTCAGCCGGCAATGAGGGATCAAGGCAATGGATGATGACGCCATTCCCAGAAACAATTTTAACAGTCTCACAGAAACTGACTCTTGATCTGATCAGAGACACCAGTCGCAGCATCTTTTGTAGACGCTTCTGGGAGAGAAACGCCTTTGCTGATACAGTTTCCAGAGTTGCTCCCAGAAAATCTCTGTTGGTACGGATGAAGTTGGGATTTTTCTGCATTTACGGACAGACCCAATGAGCGAAACACGTCCTGGCACAGAAGTGTGTTGTCGCAGGTGAGTGCTTGACTGAGATTTCAGGAGAAAATCGTCCAGGTATGGAAAAATCTGCACTCCCTGGAGTCGCAAATACGCTATTACTGGAGCTAGTACCTTCGTGAACACTCGAGGGGCCGAGCGCAGGCCAAATGGTAACACTTTGAATTGGTAATCGTGTTGACCCACTCGAAAACGCAGGAACTTCCGATGCCGCTGTAATATAGGGATATGAAAATAGGCATCCTGGAGATCTATCGTTGCCAGAAAATCTTCCTGCAAGAGTAAGCGCAAGATGTCTACTAGCGTCATCATACGGAAGGATTGGCTCTTTATGTATTTGTTTAGTGCCCTTAGATCGAGGATGGGCCTCCACTCTCCGTTTTTCTTTGTGATCAGAAAGAACCGGGAATAAAAACCTTTTCCCTTTTGAGACACTGGCACCAATTCTATAGCTCCTTTTTGCCTTAAAAGTCGAACTTGATGCAACAGTTCTTTCATGTGAGCTGGTGGCGGTCCGGAGGGTGGTGTGGGAGGAGGGAATTTGGTGAATTCTAAGGCGTGTCCCTTTTTTACAATGTCCAAAACCCAACGGTCCCTTGAGATGGAGGACCATTGGGAAAAGAACAGAGAGATTCGACCTCCAACCTTGTCCGTCTGGTAAGAGTCACTGTCTCTTTGACGCGGTTCCTCTGTATGAGGATTTTCCTCTATATGACTTGGAGGTTTGCTGTCGTGATGCTTGCTGTTGCTGGCCATAAGAGTAACGGTTGGATCCTTGATTGTAAGTTTTGTATTGTTTATTGTCTCTTCGAAAACTTGAGGAGGTGCCGCGTCCGCGTGCACCACGAAAATTGCTCCTTTGAAATTGAAGGTTTCCTAACGATCTCGCTGTCTCAGTATCCTTCTTAATGGACTGTAGAGCTTCATCGACGTGGCTTCCAAATAACGCCTCGCCGTCATACGCCATGTTAAGGATCATGGACTGTACCTCCTGACGAAAGGATGTCGATCGTAACCATCCTTGCCTACGCAGAACAGCCGCTCCGGCAAGCTGACGGAACCCCATGCAGGCGATGTCTACTGCACAATCGATTATTTCCGCCGATGCCGCTTCTCCCTCTTGGAGCAACTTCATTGCCTCCACCTTAGATGGCTCTGGCAACTCCTGAACCACATCCGAAATATCAGCCCATACTTGTCTGTCATATCGTCCCAAGATGGCCAAGGCATTAGCTGCTCTAACCACAGTAGAGGCCATAGAAGAGAATTTACGCCCTATGGCATCCATCCGACGTCCATCACGATCCGGAGGTGTGGTGATAGTAGATGCAGGATTTTTCGCCTTACGTTGCGCTGCCTGCGTAACGACTGACTCAGGTTTAGCCTGACCCGTGAGGCATGCTGGGGTTCCTATTGGTGCCTTATATTTCTTTTCTAATCGAGGCACCTGTGCTGGCAAGGTATTCGGTGTCTGCATTAATTTCTTGCCTTCTTCCCAAATAAACTCCACAATGGGAATAGCATGCGTCTGTTTATAAGGTTGATTCTTGAAATCATAAAGGAAGCAATCTTCCTCTCTGCGCTCCGTTGTTAGTTTAAAACGGTGTGCTGCCCTTTCCATCAGTTGATGAAAATTGGCTATGTCCACTGGAGGTGAATCCCCTGTTACTATCTGTGAGGGGGATGGTGTTTGTGCCTGGTAATTGTCCCACTCCGCCATATCATCGTTATTGTCATCCACATCCCCATCATCATCTGGGATTTCACCCTCTTCTGTGTCCTGAGGGCCTTCCTCTACAGGCTCATAGTGAGGCAACAACCTTTCTGGAACCTGTCTTGGAGGTGCAGGCGGCATCTGAGGAGCAGGATTTACAATAGGTACCTGTGGAATATTTGCCGGAATCACCGGGGCTGACGGAACCTCTGAACGTTGAGGGGATAGAGGGAACCGTTGGTTGTAGTCGTCCAACATGCGTTGGAGATTAGTTATGAGCGACAAAGGAAGAGTCGCCGTTTTATGCTTCGGAGGGACCTGCTGTATGTAAACTGCATCTTCATCCTCACTGCTGACATCCTGGCATTTAATAACTAAGTCGGACGGGCTTTGTGCCGTTCCAAAAGACTCCGGTAACCCCTCGGACTCCTGATCAGAATCCGTGGCGAATAATGGTGAGGGAGGCTGTGCATCTCCCACAGGAATATTGTCTTCCTGGCTATCCAGGCCAACACTAGGAGGTAATGGTGTCCAAGAAACCCCGGTTAAAGATGAAACCGACGCTGAAGTTAGCTGAGGTAGTTGTTCCCTCTTTGTCTTCTGGGCAGACGAAACGCTGCTTACTCTTATCTTTACAAATGTCCCTGCCGTCGACTGCTGCAAGGTATGTTCTGCAGACGCTTTTGGAGGCCGCCGTCGACGGAGCCGCCGTCGACGGAGCCGCCGTCGATGCTTTCGTCGACGGAACCACCGTCGACGGTGTCGTCGACGGGATCTTCTTTTTCTTCGTCGACGGAGTGGGCGTCGACGAGCTCGACGACGTCTTCGTCGACGACACAATCTTCGTCGACGGAACCTTTACCTTCTTCGTCGACGATGAAGTAATAGGCAAAATAGAAGTCACCGCCCTCGAGGTACTGATGGTAATCGTCGACGAGGATAACGTCGACAGAACGCTAGTCGACGACGAAGCAGCTGATGTCATCGTCAGAGTCACCGTCGACGAGCTAGAAACAGCAGATCTCGTCGACGGGAGAAATGTCGACGAGGCGGACAATCTTTTCCCAGAGGAATGGGAAGTAGACGCCTCAGCAGCCTGAGAACAGTGTCCCTTAGGCGACAAAGCAGTAGGTGAGACAGCAGAAGTGGCAGCTGCCAGAGTCAAAGATAGTTTCTTTTTCTTGAGGAAAGGAGATGGTAACTCCTGCACACTACTGCGCTTAGAGGCTGGTTGAGAACAGCCAGAAAGAAGACTTTCAACATCAGAGAGTGGGTTATCCTTATCCTTCAGTCTCTGTAGCCATATTAACAGGCGGCCTTCTCTGTCCTTTGAAGTTTTTGTAGAAAAGGTTCTACAAAATTTACATTTTGCCACTTCATGGTCAGGGTATAAACAGTAAATGCACTTACTGTGTGGGTCCTCAGAAAATAAACGCAGCTTTCCACACGAAGAACATGGTCTAAACAAAGATTTCTTACTAGAAGACATCCTGACTGACAAAAACTGAGCAGAGCTCAGGGAGACTCCCGGTCACACGACGTGCGGTAGAAAATCTGAGGTGAGAAGCTCTGAGGAGAAGGTTCTAGAGAGGGGCTGACGCCTGATTGGCTGGAGTTCGGACTTACATAATGACAGAGATAGACTACAAAAGTCTATTGTCTCTCTCCATTGTATTCCTATGGAGTTTCTCATATAGGTACACTATGGGTGTTTTTACACCTGTATAACGCTAATTATGTGATTATTTATGTATATATTTTGCTATATATATTGCTATTTTATTTACCGTGGGACTCCCACTCCGACGACGGGGAATATTCAAGCATGTGAATCTATGAAAGACACCCTAATACTGGAGAACAACCATACATCCCCACACATATAAGTGACCGAACGCGTTTTCTTTTCAGGAGAGAACAAAAATGGATTTACAAACTTAAGAGTGATACGTTGGGATTAAATGATGATATACTGTGGGTAGCACTTTAGACCACCGCCATAGTACTGTTCAGAACAGTGCTTGATAAAGGAATGAGTGTGTACAATATAACATTGTGTTGATACTGACTGGACGACTTTTTACATAGTGAGTTCTATAGGTTGAGATCTGTGTATACACGTACATTGTGGATAGATACTTATCCATCACCTACATACCTTCTTGAGACATCGCGGCCTTAAGTAGTGTTTACTTGATTGCGACACCTATATTTGGCATCACTATTTCTGGGTAGTCATTGGGTGTTTGGACTACCTCTAAGACATGTAGTCTTCTAGACCTAGTTGGAACGTGTTTATTTTTATTATTTTGTCAGTAAGGAATAGAGGTGGATCTTTTATCCTACCTAGATAGAGAGCTGTCCCTCCTGGCCTTTATAGGTTGTCCTGACTCTTTACTCTTTTTAAATTAGTTGGATTTTATGAATAAGGTGCATAATGCATGTCCACCATTATAAATCATTTCGCTAATCAGGTGGCATGATTTTTGATATGCACGTTATCATGCCGGTTTGGTTTCATCTTGCCCGCCCATAACAGAGATTTATAAAAAGACATTATTGTTTGGCACATGTTCGACATACATTAGTAGATACAAATGGCATCACTTAGGCGTTCTTAAGCGAATTTTATGGAGTGCGATATTCTTTAAATGAGCTACACTAGGCATATAGACTCCCTATTCTTTAAGGACAGTTTGTGGTCACAGTGATTCCGTGTTAACAGCACACCTATAGGCAATGCTACAACTCCCATAATGCCTAGTCACATTCTGTTGACGGGGAATCGGAGCGCGTCTGAGATTTCTTGTATTTATACACGAGAAACGCGCGCGGTCACCTCCACGTTCTGCTTTGCAAAATACCGAGGTACCGACGGACAGGTTAGTTTCAATTTGTCGACCGCATACTTATAATTTGTAATAGACTGTATTTCTAAATGAGCCAAGCACTGTGTAGTCTTAATCGATGTTGGCTTTAACTATTCATTAATCATGAAGGATATAGTTGACAGACTTTGCTGCCATCTATAATCACTCAAGAGACACTACTAGCCTGGAGTTTTCCTGACTATGTCTCGACAATGCAGTAGCCTCCTGTCTCGCGTTAGATTCTTATTAGGACACTAACATGTGTTGCCAGTTCCATATTTCCCAAGGAAAGTGATTATTGAGTGTTAATTTTGAAAAGATCTCACCTTTTTTTCATTAAAGGTATTTAACACAATTTTGACTCTGAATGTTCGTACAATTCAGGGACTTTGCATGCAAAATGAGATATATTTTTGAGACTTCTCTACACAAGAGTTGATTGTCTAGAGAGACACACGATGCCACACGAGGTGAAGTTGTTTCTTGAATCTGTAGACATTTTTAACTGTTCATCTCTATTATTACCATGAGACTTCCATTGATCAGTGAGATAATCACAGAGACACAATGTGGTACGACGCTAATCTATGAAGATGTGCGATGTGTTTTTAATACAAAAGGCATAGGGTTTCAAATTGGGGAACTTTCTCACAACCATTTGTCTTTACATAGAGCGGGGCCTCATTTATCTGAGCGGATGCCAGGTGAGGTGAGGCGCCTTCCCGTACTTTGACGGGTAAGCATTTTCCGTTTGTTTCATTTATGAATACAATTTGGCTTACTGATAAAAAAAATCACATGTTCTAAGTGGACCAATGAATGGTTTTGTCAGTTACTAAATATGACTGTATATTGATAAAACCGGTCTCGAAATATAATCATTCAGACTGAGTACACTTCTCTAGTTTCCTCTTTCTTTAAGATTCGAAAGAATACTCCTGAGAAATTTAAGGAGATTGCTTGAGAAATCCTCATTTCAAGTAGGTCGTATAATTTACTTCACTAGTGTGTTTTACTTTTTGGATCACACTGACATACACAGCAGTAGCATAAGTTCTTGAAGGTCCTGACGGAAGCCTGATTATCACTTAATCTTGAGGCTGAAACATGTAGACACCCCTTTGTTTGTTGGACTTGAGCAGTTATTCTGTCAAAACTGCTTGTACACTGGTTTTAATTTTGTCACTCGGACAGATACTATTAAAGCACTTTTTCTGTCCCAGTAGATGATTTTAACTTGATCACTTTTTACTTTTTTGTACTGCTTCCATCACCACCATTAATACACAAGATAGCTACACTAAGAACAAGGGTAGATACCCCATCTTAGATGGATAGAGAGGTTTCGTTTGCCCGTTCAGCCTGTGGCCCTGACCTACTGGAAGGCTCAGTAAGGGCTATCTAATCCCAAATGATGTGGGCCGCTATTCTGGTGGCTGATGGGATTTATTATTAATGAGAAAGTGCTCCACTTGCTTTATCGTGTACTTTGACATTAGGTTTCTTAGTTGTTATTATAGTTTATAGGTAATTAAGGGATTAGGAACCTAGTGGTCTTTAAATATTTTTCCCTTAGACCCCCGTTGATATACCTTTACAACTCTTGATATATCTTGTTATTCACTATTGACGTCGCTCACCTGTAGGCCTTCTTGACAGCTTGAGAACTCCCAACATTGATTTGGGTGGGGTCCTGCCATAGGTAGGTTAGGCCTATGCCGTTGAGTATCTTGCCTAAATGTTTTATCCAACAATACAGCAGCAGTACTGAAGACAGGCATACCCCAGCTCCGCATACAAAGGTATTAATGGAGTACATGGCCACAATTTTAACAAAGCACATAGAAAATTATTTTCAACTTCTAGGAGTTACCTAATTTTATGATATCCCCAGATCTCAGCACTGTAAAGTGCAATCACAATCACCTTCCGCCTGTAAACTTTTAAGATTAAGTTACTGGTTTGCTGTCTATTATCAAACCTCAATACAGTATTGCAGCATGTTTTGAAGTTAACAATGGATTTTTCTATGGAATTAGACCAATTGAGATTAGAGTGGAAAAGCAAGCCAAGGCAATCAAAATGGGTTATCAACAGCCTATACCTAACCTATACCTGGCATCCATTAAACACAAAACTAATTCAATATGCTGTCGCAAGGCTTCCGCTTCGCCTTTGCCCAAGAGAACGCAAGACTCCAGTGCGGCAATCACTCCAGTGGCTACCTATAGCTAGTAGGGCTATGTTCAATGCACTCCGCATTGTCCACAGAGCCTCCCAAGGAAAAGGACCGCTAACAGTACAAGTTAAATTCAAGCAATACAAGCCAAACAGAACACTGCGCTCTAGGCCTGTACCACTTAGCACACCATTGTACCATAAGAAATGCACTGCATCCTCACTACAAGCCGCCAAGCTCTGGAATTCACTACTAGGAAGTATTAGAAGCACCCAGGACCATATACCCTTCCAAAGACAGTTGAAAACTTGGCTATTTCTAAAATAACTGCACCATCAGCACCATGGCAACAGAGCCAAGAAAACAGTTGCTCACTCAAGTACAATCCTCAGTTTACAAATCCACGAATTGCAAACAACTCAAACAGCAAATTGCTTTCATTATGCAGGGGAGGGAGGTTGCTCATCCCCCTCCTTTTCATTTATGATAGGCTTCAGGTGATGGGGTAAACGGGGACAAAGGAAGCATGGGGAGAGCGATGGCGTAGCTGGTCAGAAAAAAAAAAGACTGACCTATGGTTCGCTGGCATTACATATAGTTGTCTACTTTGATTTGTAAGAGTTATGGCCCACAATTATACTAAAGCCGTAATATGCAGCGGTTAACAACAAAGTTTTACTTTTACCTGTTAGATAAATTATTTACCTTTGGTAACACTTTATCTGGTAGAGGCTCTATCTAGCCGCAGATTCTTTACTTTAGAACTATCCTCAGGCGTAAGGCTGGATACATACCTTTTTCTTGAGCAGTACCCATGCTCACCGGTAGGTGGCGTCGACCAGCTCCACATGACAAGCGTGGTGCTTATATAGGAGCCAGCCAAAAACGCTGACGTCAGTTTTTTTTCATTACTTTACAAGTCAGGAGCATGGAGCCACGAAGAACACTGACCACTGGTATGGAAAAATAGGGTCCTGAAAGGGGAAAGCCTTGTTCCCAGAAATCCATTCGCAGAGCGGAGGAAGATGGGTGGGTTGGTAAGGAATCTGTGGATTGACAGAATCTATAATATATAGGGTGCTACCGAAGGTAAGAAACTTGTTCACCTGATAGAGACTTCTAGCTGCATATTTCTCACCTTAGAATAGATACCCAAACAATACCTCCCCAAAGGTGGGTCTGCAAAACAATTTCATACCAAAAAGTCCTGCATGACCAAACGGGCAAAGTGCCTATCCCGACACACCGGACTGTCCAGGAAATAGAGTTTTGTGAACGTGTGCAGCGAAACCCACGTTACTGACTGGCAGATGCTCAGGACCAATAATCCGCGTGCTAACACAGTGGTCGCAGTTTGGCTTTGGCAAAATGAGCACGCAAGACCTCAGACGTTGCTTCTTAGCCAAGGTATCGGAAATTTTGATGCAGAGCATGATCCATCAGGAGATGGGCCCATTCTGCACTGCCTTTCCCTTCTTTGCTCAGACATACACCACGAAGAGTTGGTTGTTCACCCGGAATTCTCTCATCCAGTCATGGGAGAAAGTCAATGCTCTTTCTGGGTCCAGTCAGTGAAGTCGCTCCTCTTGCTTAGAGGGATGTGGCGGAGGGTAAAAAGTAGACAGAGTGATGGGCTGGTGTGAGACAGTGGCTCTGTATATACTGTTCCCAAATAGGTACATGGTGTACAGAGTCCACAGTCCCCAGAGGTTTGGCAGAGGCTAGAGTTAGATATAACCTTACTCTCTAAAGTGGTAGCTTGGTCGAGCAGTAAGGCAGTATCAGAAGACAGTGTAAACCATTTGTTGCACACAGTCAGCAAATGGTCTCACACACTGGATAACTGAACTCTAGGCCAATGGTTTATATATAAAAAATATATTCTTATTTTATTTTAGAACCAACAATGGGTATTAAAATATACTTTCTCAGACTGAGATGCTTTATATAAATACTTTTGCAATATGCAATTGGCTTTTGTAGAAAGTTACAAGTGGTTGCAATAGGCAACACAATTTTAAACACAATCATGCATTGAGTTCAATGGAAGTTTCAAGTTATTTGCAACAGATTACTTTTAGGATTACTTTTGGGATTCCAGGACTGGATCCTAGATTCAGTCCTGGGTCAGTACTTAGAATCAAGTGATAAAAGTCGACTTAGTTACTATTATGATTTTTAGACAATATTTTGCTATTTTAAAAGTTGACAGAAAATATTTCATAGAAAACAGTCAATGATTCCCTATGGAAGAAAATTAAAGTTGCAGGTATAGTATGTTCTTGTTACTTTTGTAATCTCGTACTGGGTGCCTAGACTCAGTACTGGGACTTTTATCCAAAACCGGTAAGTAATTACGTTTTCACAATTTATACGATTTTTAAAGAATATTTAAAGTTTGCAGAAAACGACACAGAAGAAATTTCACAGAAAAACAGTCAATGGTTTCCTATGGAAGAAAATTGGGTGACTGGTAAGTACGGTTGTGAATATTTGAGTCAGTGCTGGGTACCAAGATCCAGCACTGGGAGCTCACCTAGTAGCAGGTGAGTATTTTCGTTACTCGGCTGATTTTTGGTGAATGTTTTAAGTTTTGAAAAGTCCACACTTAGAAGAAATTTCAGGAAAGACCAGTCAATGTTACCCTATGGAGAAAATTGAGTTATCGGCTTTAAGGTAAGTACTCGACTGGCAGAGTTATGGTTCTGGGCATAGACTCAGGGGTCTCCCAGGGTCAGGTAGGTACAGTTGTTACACCCTCAGCAGCACAGGGGCAGCCGAGTGCAGAGAGAGTTAGGCCAAATGTTATCCTATGGGAGGCAGGGGGGCCTTGGTTGGTGGCTGCTGACTAACCGGCCACGCGGCTGTGGGAGCTGAGCTCCTGGTCACTTGCTCAGGGCAAATGGGGAAGTAGATAGGTGTAGAGGTTACACAGCCAGGGCCACTCGGGCGGCTGGGTGCAGGGTGCTTTTGAGCCTTCGGGCGCTCAATTGATTTCAATGGGAAAGCTCCAGTTTAGAAAAAGACTGCAAGCTCGGGGACGAAGATTCTTCAGGTGCCACCACCACTTCGAGAGGTAAGTTGGATAGTTGGAGGATAGGTAGGTACCCCGGAGTTGGGCACAGGGGACCACGGGGTGCCTTTTGGTGTCAGGAAATCTTACCCTCTGTTGATCGCGGTTGGGGGGGCACCTGGTTCTGAGGCTGCAGGCGTCGTCAGGAGCGTCGAGGGAAGTCCTTGGGTGCCGGACTCGGGGTCACAGTCGCCGTGGGGTCGGCCTCGTGGTCTTTGTTCACTTCGGCACAGGCCAGGATTGGCGGGTGCAGAGTGTGAAGGGTTTGCGGTTCCGGGCTGATGCCAGGGATTAGAAGCAGATTTTGAGTAGAGCCTCTACTCATGGGAGTCCCAGGTGCTTAGAGCCAAAAGGTAGCCAGGTCCTCCGGGGTTTGTGAGGTTGCTGGCCACAAGAGATGCCGGGTTGGAGCAGGAGCAGGTTCGAGGGTCGACAGGCTGGTAGGGCTGGGGCCAAAGCAGTAGGTGCCTTCCTCTTAGCAGCTACCAGGGCAGGTCTTCTTTCTTCCTCTTCTTTGTATTTTGGAATCTGGGGAAGGAAGGTTCAGGGTGCCCCTAAATACTAGATTTAGGGGCGTTACAGGTAGGTAAAGGGCAGGGACCAATGGGTCCCTGTCCTGGGGTGGGTACACCCCCTATTCTGCCACTCTCCTGTGGGAGTGGGGCAGTAGCCTAGTCCTGATTGGGTAGGGCCTCCCATCTTCAAGATGGTGAGCGCCCGGAGATATGCTTCACCTCGCCTCCCCGACCTGAGGGGTGGGGTTGGCAGGCTGGCACATCCCCTGTCCTTATTTGGGGTTTCCGGCCAAGCTTCCCGCCAGAGTGGAGGGTTGCAGTGGCCTGGGGAAGCTCACAGAGGCGGCAAGCTTCCCCCGCCCATCCTGCGGGAGAAGATCTAGCACCTCGCCCAGGATGTTCATTGTTGCAGGCCCAGGAGAGCAGGGGCTCTCCTACCCAGGGGTCCAGTAACAGGTCTGCTGTGTGGCAGCCTGGGCAGCCTCTCAGACCAGACGTGGATTGTAGGTTAGGTTTCAGGGGGCATCTCTAAGATGCCCTCTGGGGTGCTTGGTACATTAAATCCCACACTGGCATCAGTGCAGGTTTAATGTGCTGAGAAGTTTGATATCAAACTTCTCAGTCTTCAGTGTTGTCATTATGGTGCTGTGGAGTTCGTGTTTGACGAGCTCTCAGCACCATGTACTCTTAAATGGCAGCACTGCACTTACAGTGCCCAGGAATGGACCTGGGTACTGTAGGGGCACAGGGCTCCAGTGCCTACACCACTGGCATAGGGTACCCAGCTAGAGGGGTGGCTGATGTATGCCAGGGCAGTGTAGGTGGTGGGCATGGCACACAGGGATGTGTGCCATGTCGACTTTGTTTTGTCTTGTACCCAGACACCCAGCCTGCAAAGGCAGTGTGTGTGTGTTAGGGTACAGGGCCTCTAAGGGTGGCACAATGAGTGCTGCAGCCCTTAGATGCCTTCCCTGGGCACCTAGGGTACCATTTACCAGGGGCTGACATGTGGCCAGGGTTTGCCAATTTGGGTTTTAGGTTTTTAGGGAAGGAACATAGGCCCTGGGCACCTGATTGGCAGGAGTCAAGGGCACACAAAGTACATTCAGCAATTCATCAAAATGTGGGGGCATACCATGCAAGAAAGATGGCACTTTCTCAAAGCTGGCCAACATGAAAGGGAGTGACTACTTTGGGTAGAAAGGAAGCTGTAGTTTGTAGAACCAGCCTGCCTGGGTAAATGTTCAGTTAAGGAGTCTTGGATGACAAAGCCTAAAGCTCACTGACCCTCCAGGCAGATGTTATTGCCACCAGGAAGGTAATCTTGATGGTAAGCAGCCTTAGAAGACATTTGCGCAGGGGCTCAAAGGGAGCGCACATCAGGAGAGTCAGGAAGAAATTATGAGGTTCCACTGATGCATGATAAAGCTTTTTCGAAGCTATGTACAATAGAGGATTTGAAGAGCAGTGGCTGGATCGGCAGCCACAGAAAGACAGAGATAGCAGAAAGATAACCCTTCAAGGGCCCCAGGGCAGAGCCCAGCTTGGCAAGGGAAAGAATAGAGAGAAAAACCTGAGAAAAGGGAGCAGAAAAGGGGCCACCTGGCTTCTCTACACACCATGCTACAAACGTGCCCTAACAACAGACGTATACTGTTTGGTGGCCTCACTGCCAGAATAACATCGGAGAATTTGCACGGAAGGTCGAAAGTGTCAACTGTCGCCGCTCAATCTCCACGCGAAATGGCAGAGCGTTGACAAGTTCCGATGGAGAAGCATCCCCTGCTGCTGCTAAAGAAGATCCTCCCACAGGAGCAGCCTGACCAAAGGCCATGCTCAACAGCTCGGGATACTAAACCCTCCAAGCCCAGTCCGGAGCCACAAGGATGACTTGGGCATGGTTGTTCCTGATCTTCTTGAGCACTCTGGCCAGGAATGATATAGGTAGAAAGCCATAGCAGAGGCCTGAGCTCCACTCAGGATGAAAAGCGCCTGAGTTAGAGCCACTTTGGAAACTCCAGCTTGCAGAAATGCTGACATTGCACGTTCTTACTGTGCATCTAACTAAAGCTTTCCCCACTGCTGAAAGAGACCTTGTACCATCCCCAGATGGAGACGCCTTTCATGACCCACTAGGCATCTTCAACTGAGTTTGTCTGCCCTGGTGTTCGGAAGGCCAGATAAGTGTTGAGCCACCGGGGAAATGTCATGATGTTCCAGACATGTCCAAAGCCGATGGGCTTCTTGACAAAGGGTCCACGACCCGCCCTGTTTGTTGCAGTACCCCATGGCATTGATATTGTCTGTGGAAATATGCACTAGCCTTCCCTTGATCGAGTGTAGAAAGGCTTTTAATGCCAGCAGGGTTACCCGGAGCTCCAGAAGGTTGATGTGGAGTCCGGATTCGGCCACAAACAAGAGTCCTCAGATGTCCACCTCTCCCAGATGGCTGCCCCAGCCCAGGAGGGAAGCATCTGTCACCACTGTCAGATCTGGTTGGAGAAGGGAGAGGGGTCTGCCGCTGACCCCATCGGCGTTCATTAACCGCTACTGCAGATCTTTTCAGTTCCCCTCAAAATCTGGACCAAGTCGTTGAGATTTCCCTGATGCTGCGCCCACTGAAACTTCAGATCCCACAGCAGACCATGCATAAGCCAGCGTTATGCGTCAACTGCAGGAGAACATGAGGCCCAGCAGCCTCAGTCAGCACCAACGAAATCCAGGATAGAGGCTGGAACAGTTGTATCTTAGCCTGAAAATATTGGACTTGCTGCTCGGGAAGATAGGCCCAAACTGCACCGTGTACAGAACCGCTCCGAAGAAACAGCGTCTGAGAGGGAGTTAGGTATGGCTTTGGCTTGTTGATAGTGAATCACAGCAAATGCAGGAGGTCTGCCACAGTCTGGAAGTGAAAGACGACAGCCTGGGGTCACCCCGCCTTAAACAGCCAGTCGTCAAGATAGGGGAAGACTAGCAACCATGATCTCCGCAAATGACCTGCAACCACCACCATCACCTCGTGCTTGTGGCCTACCGTGAACCGCAGTTAACATCTGTGGGCGGGCAGGATGGTAATGTGAAAACATGCATTCTGCAAGTCATCCAGTCTCCTGGGTTCAGGTCAGACTTGAGCAGGCAGGAGTATTTCGAAATTCTCAGTCTTGAGGAAAAAACAGAGCACAGGTTGTGGATTGGATGAAGGCCTCAGTCGTCCTTGGGAACCAGAAAGTTGATGTTACAGACCTCCAGTGGGGCAGGTGATGGCATATCCTGTCACCCACTGGGTGGACTACAGGGGTTTGGAAGCTGCGGCTGCTTGAGGGGTGGGGGTGGGGGGGGGTAAGGGTGATGGACTGGCCTGACCTCTGGATACCCGCCCCACGAGGCCTGTGAGTACTGTGTCCTTAGCCATAAAGAGGCTAGGAAACTTGCATGCCGCTGTGACTGGGAGGGTATAGACGCAGCTGGAGGACCCTTCTGTGGCCACAAAAGGAGCAAAAGGCAGAATAGCAGTGGCGAGGAGTCATGGAAAGGCCCAATGACCTGGTTGTAGCCCTGCTGTCCTTAAAGCGCTCCAGTGCAGAATCTGCCTCGTCTCCGAAGGGACAACAGCTATCAAAAGACATGTCCATAAGCCATGCTTGGACATCCCCCAAAAAGCCAATTGTCCTCCGCCAAGCGTGCCGCTTTAAGGCCATCATCGATGAAACCGCTTTGCCCAGCGAGTCGGGGTATCCAGTCCACATCGGATGGTGAACTTGACTGCATATCCTGTAGTGAAGACAGGGTTTTATGTGCACACATTGCTATGTTAGCATAAGCGTTTTAGAAGTTAAACACCATCTTGCCACTTTGCTGCTTTTGCACACTACACTATAGGTAGCTGTTATTATAAGTAAAACTGCTTGCTTGCCTTTTATTCACATGAGAACGGTCTGTTCACATCACTAGACGTGCCCCGCGACCTTGGTCTGAACACTGTGTGCAGAAGCCGCCAAGGTCAAATAATAATGTATGCTGTTGAATTCAGGTTGATCGGCCCACGCCCTAGACACAACAAGCACACAGCTGCAAATATCTGAAACTCAGGGGCCTTTAATATTGCATTTGCATGCATGATTCAGACACTTGGAGAAAACCTTTCCAGACACAGAGCAGAGCTGATCCTGTGATGTGATTCACCTAAAGCTGATCTTTCAGGTATGGGGTTCCCCATTCAAACCTAGAGACCTTCTATAAGTTCATAAAACTATTAAACAATATTGAAGCTGCACCACATGTCAAAATATAATCAGAGCAAATCAAATTGTTCAAAGTTTTTGAACCACGGGCGGGAACCGGAGTTTCGAACTAGGAGTAAGGACCGTACTCCAAGGACCGGTGGATGTCCCATGGTATATAAAATTTGGGACTGTCTGCTGTGATTATCATATCACTTCTCTGATATCTGCCTCTCAGTTATTACTAAAACAGACTAATCGGATATGACAAGGTGGTTTGAACAAACGACTCGAGTATATAATAGAGATACTTGAGTATTATTTCTGAGGAATATTTCGAATTGCGATCACACTTCCATATAGCTGCTAATGCATTTGCTGATATTACAATTGCCCTGAAGAAGTTCTGTTTTCAGAACAAAACGCATTGGCTGTGGTCTTTAATAAGGAATCAATAAAGCAGCAACATTATATTCTCACAATACAGACTTGAACAATTTGATTTGCTCTGATTATAATTTGACATGTGGTGCAGCTTCAATATTGTTTAAAAGTATGATTCACCCTGGGTTCTAGGGTGGTGCCTTTGGACAGAGGGCACTTTTGAGACTTGCACACAAATTCACTAAGTGACATATAAAATTTTGGTATAACTTTCATAAGTTGGTGCCCTTGTTAGTGAATTGGTCCACTGTCCATGTTTTGTTGTTTATAGTTTATAAAACTAGTTTACTAGCCAAGGGAGGGTGGTTCCCAAAGGACTATAGGACTTGTTTCCCACTATCATTTTTAATATGATTTCTCCCTTCATTTTCTATGGAATTGTAACAATGATGGTTTTATTTTTAATCATTTGTCTGCTTATGTTATCCAAAGTACTGCACCTTAGAGCACGTAGTTAAAAATAAACATTTTAAACTTTTCTGTGTCGCTGATTACCCTTGTTGTGGACTGATATGAGAATAATAACGAAAAGGTGTTTCTGATTCCCACCATTCCTGAGAGTACTCTAAGTCGCTTGTTCTGGGTTGTCTAATCATTGGTAGCTTTGAGAGGATACGGAGAACGAATGAGATACTGATGCTAGTCGGATAGGTGTTCTGGGTACCGAGATGAGTTTTTTGGTCACCACAATTCACTGAGGTCCTGGTTTCCTGTGCATAGTTCTGTGCATGAGCAGAATCCCCGCAACATGGTGCACCCAACGTTTTGGTCTTATGATTGAGACGCCTTAGTAGTGCTTATATTTGTCCACAACACCCTCACTCTTGTTTCCGGTTGACGGGAGTGGCGGTTTAAACCTACCTATGGTTAATATATAGGTTCTCTCAAGCTTGACAATTAAAAAGGTTTCATTTTAAATACTACCCTTTTTGTGCTACAGTTTAATATAGATTGTTTTTCTTCTCTACTTCCTTATGGCTGAAGTTGCTATTGCAGTGCATAGTCGCGCACCTCTCCGGCGTCACTTGACGCAGTTCGGGGTGCCAGACGATGGCATGTTTATTATCGTTGTAGTGAGTGCCGATGCATCGTTTCCCTATGAGCTGTTTTACTCTTGGGTTACTTTGCCGGAGGTGAATGCGGATAATAAGATGTTTCACACATACACTCCTACGGCGGTCCCAGCTAATTGTAGGAGTTACTTACCTTCGGTAACGATGTATCTGGTTGAGACGATTCTAGCTGCAGATTCCTTCACGTAAAATTATCCGGAAACTTTTTTGCCACAGCATCCCTGCGCGCCGGGGACGAGGCGACATCACGCGACTCCACCAAGGCGTCGTCCGCGTACATGACATCAGCGAGGTCACATAAGACCCGCCCCGGCGCGCCTACGTCAGTTTTCTTCGGAGAACTTTTCCGCACCACAACGCAGAACCACCAGATAAACTGTGGAAGCATGGGAACAGTGTGCGAAGAGTAGAAAAATTGGAAAGAAACGGTGACTAACACCACCACCAGAGTAGTGCCAACACCGCAGAACCCAAGGGCAGGGAAAGAAGAAAGAAGAAGAACAAGCAGAAAACCTGCGCAGTCAACCTGCCAGCACATAGAAAACCTCCCATCCCTGTACCCCGGAGGCAAAGAACATGAGTAAAAGTCATGGCACACGTAGGAAACCCACACCCCCCCATCCTGAGCAAGGAATGGGACCAGTCCCAAGACAGACAGGGACAACAAACCTCCAAGTCACCCCAACTTAGAGGGCAACCACCCACAAGGGACAAGGGCAAGACAAGGCCAGATAACCCTTAATCAGAGGATAGCAATGGAAGGGAGGGGAGGGAGGACAGGGAAAGAAAGCAATCCCCCCCCCCAAACCTGGAGTAGCCAGAGCAGCAGGGAACTGGAGCACCGGAACACCATCCTCCAAAGGACCAAAGGAGGAATGAACCGCCCCCAGACTGAGCCACCCGTCAAGAACAAGGAAGGCACTCACAGGAGAGCCAGCCCTCCACGAGAGGCGAGCACCGAAGACCAACCCAAGGGTCCTCACAGAATAGGGGACGAAGGGCAGGCCATGAAGGAATCTGCGGCTAGAATCGTCTCTACCAGATACATCGTTACCGAAGGTAAGTAACTCGTACATCTGATAGACAACTAGCCGCAAATTCCTTCATGTAGAATAGATACCCTAGCCATACCCCCTGGGAAGGAGAGTCTGCAAAAGGAACCACACCAACGAATGCAGAAGAGGGCCCCACAGGGGACCAGATCTGTGGACCAGGTAGAACCTCGCCCCTGCCAGGCCAAGGGAACCCCCACAAGCAGAACCCCACCGACCCCAAGGGGATGTAGGAGGGAAAGAAGGAGGAAGAGGCTCATACACTCACAGCAGAGGAACCAAGGGCAAGGACGGAGAGGTCGAAGCAACCCACTCCCCCACAAGGCAACATAGCTTCCACCCAATGCAAAGGCAGGAAAAGCGGCAGAAGAAGCCTAGAGGGCCCAAGGAAAGCCTAGAGGGCCCAAGGAAGCCTAGAGGGCCCAAGGAAGCCTAGAGGGCCCAAGGAAGGCGAACCCACTCCAGATGGAGAGCAGCCTGCCAGCCAGAACAGCGCCGGCAGTCAAAGCCGCCAGAAGCAAGAAGAACAGCCCGAGGCCCCAGGAAGGCAGAGTAGGCGACGCCTGGCAAGGGAGAACACAGGATCATTCCAGACATCAGGACAGGAGAGGATGAGATGCCCGGGCACACCACTACGAGTGGCCACGCACAGGACCTCAGGAAGCAAAAGCAACCTACCTAAACGCCATGGAGAACAGGCACCCGAAGGCGACCAGAACCCTCTAGCAGAGCGCAAGCTATTGGACAGCTACCACTACCCCACATAGGGTACGTTAAGTCCCAAGACATGGGAACCCTCTTTGGAAGAACTTCTGCAGCAGAGGAAAAACAAAAGAGCCACGGGCGTGATAAGCACCCCAAGCAAAGCAGAAGACACAAACTCAGGGACAAGTTAATGCAACAACTCCAGCAGAACCCACACACAATCAATACAAGGGCCGTCCAGCAGCCAACAAAGCCAAAGTCCCAAGAAAGGACGGAAACGGCCAGAAAAAACACTCCACAGCCAGAACAACCAGCCTAAGAAGGCCCAGAATCAACCCAACTCAAAAGTCACTGAGGAGGGGACAGAGGAGGAGGGGGAGGATAAGGTGGAGGAGGAGGACAGAGACCCGCCAAGAGTCGTTGGAGGGCGGAGTCGGCCGGGGCATGGAACAACAGGCTGCCATAAAACGGAAGGTGGATGAGTCGCTCCTGAATATTCTCAGGGAATACTCCGTCCCGAAGTCAAGCATGGCGCCGGAGAGTGACTGAGAAAGCCATGGCCCGGCCCAGCACCTCTGAGATGTCCAGAGCAGAACGGAGAATAAACGCCACAAGCTCCCGGCCATCCAATGCATGATACCGTAAGTCTACCTGACCAGACTCCTGGGACGCTGCAGATCCCAGAGACTCAGCCGAGTCCCACAAACAGGAGGAGGCCCTAGCCAGCACACACAAGGTGTTAAGGGCCCGCAGGGCAGCGCTGGTCAAGGCGAACATGTTGCGCCCCCAAGAGTCCAGCCAGCAGGCCTCTCGGGACGGCGGAGTCAACAGTGGCGGCAGGAAGGGAAAAGCAGTCCGCAAAAGGGGGCTGGCAGCTGAGGGGTGAAGGGAAAGACACGCCGGGTCACGCGGTGCCGGTGCAGTAGATGCTGAGGCACCGGGTCCCCTGAGGCAGGACGCCTCCAAGCTCCTGTCAAGGAAGAAAGGAGCGAACCTTCAAAGGGAAGTAAGACTTCCCTCCCACCAGAGCCCTGGTGGAGGACCTCCAATAGATGGTTCGCTGGAAGGTGAGCCACCGGGTCACCCATGCGCAGGATGCCCACAGCCGTGGACACCGTGTGAGCGAAGGACGCACCCGCCTCCGTAGGGCCCAGCGGTAGAGAAAGCAGCTCCTCTTTGGGCGACAGCTGCAAACTAAGGTGGCTGTCCCCAAGGCCAAGCAGGACAGGCAAGGGCCAGACCTGGAAGTCAGAAGGAGCCGAAGAATGAGGGACCTGCCGCTCTTCCGACAAACACCTCTGCCTCAGGAAGGGCGGGGAGCCGCCCTTCGATGCCTGTGAGAAAGACACCACACGGTGAGCAGTCTCCGGGGAGGTTGACACTAATATACAGCCTGCCTCCGGAGAAGGAGCGTCCGAAGACTAATCCGCGGTACGACTCCTGCGCGGAGCCGTAGAGTCTGCTGCTTGAGGCAGGACGTTGGCACCATCCGGCGTCACCGGACAAGGTACCTCCAAGTCACCCCGCACCGGAGACCGGAGCGGAGACCGGAATAGAGCTGGAGCCGCACCGGCTCCGGGGCGGCGCCGTAATGACACCGACCCGACCCCCGCCGAGGCAGCCCCCTGCGTGAGGGAACGAAACGGGCCTGGGGAGTGGCACGAAGCCCTCCACCAGCCGCGGCCCAGAATGAGGCGAAGATCGCTCAGCAATTCATGTGGCGGCACCAGGGACGATTCAACCTCCGACTCGCCCTCCAACGAGGCAGCCGCCTGTGGGGATGGACGAGAGTGGCCCGGAGAGGGACAAGAGGGTCCACTGACCCCTGTGGCTCCGCACAGTTCAGCTGCTGCCGGCGCCTTAGCAGCATCACCTCGGTCTTTGACATGACCACCTTGTCAAAGGACCGAGAGGGGCTCAGGGATGTGACCCGAGCCCCGGTGACCTCCCGCAACACCACAGCGACCCCCGCAGGAGTTTGCAGCGAGGCAGAGATGCCGTGGCCTGAAGGAGGGGCCCCAGAGGAGCCGCACCCCAACAGCACCACATCCACCAAGCCTGGATCCGAACCAGTCGGCGCCGGAGCCACCGGAGGCGCCGCGGAGGGCCCTGCACAGGGCAAGGGATCCGCCGACGCCCCAGGAGGGGGAAGGAGGAGGAGGAGGAGGTGGAGACGCCAGCGAGCCTGCAAAGCCGCCGGGTATGTCTCCATTTGGACTCTCGACGCCCCAACACTAGGAAACGGTGGATAGGACGACACGCGGGGCAGCATCACCCGCAGAGAGTCCGCGCCCCCGGTAGGCCGGAAACAAGCCCGCGGGGACAAACTGCGACACTTACCCATCGGGGAGCGACGCTCACGTGACATCGGAGTAGGGCGAAGACAATGACCACGGCCCAATCTGAAGCCGTCCGCCGAAGCAGACCGAGGGGAGGACGTCGACCTGGGGAGACGCGCCGAGAGAAGTTACATCCGGCACTCCCGCCGCGACTTCGGCTTCAACTGTTGGCACGCCGCACAATCCTCCCCCAAACACCACATACAAATGAGGTGAGGGTCCGTCACCGACATAAGACACCCACAAAATGTGCAAGTTTTAAAGCCCAAAGGCATTCGCACACTGTTCCGTTCCACACGGAAATGGAAGAAAAAGGGGCCCTAAACAGGCCAGTAGTAAGGACTGGATCTGCGTTGCACGCGGAAAAGGAAAAAACTGACGTAGGTGCGCTGGGGCGGGTCTTATGTGACCTCGCTGATGTCACGTACATGGACGACGCCTGAGCACAGTGTCGTACTTTAATATTCGGGACCGCGTAGGGGACAGGGCCCTACCCCTGTCTATTTTGGTATTAGCAAACCGCAAATGGTTAATGCGGTATGTACGAGTGCTTTATATATCGTTCTAGCTATGAATGCACTGTGTACACGCTATTCTGCTTCACTACGCGGGTTCCATTTTGGAAGCAGTGGCCATCTTGTGATTGCCCTCACATAGGCTATAATGGAGTACATACGGGCCTCACAGTACATGGGCTTCTCCTCTGACTTCTCTGTGACCTGGGCAGCTGGCTCTGCTGCCCCGGGTCAAACTGGTCTCACGAGCTCCCCTTCCTCCGTCCACCTGTGATTAGCATCAGGGCTTGACCCGTCATAAAACCCTTTCATTCTACACAAGCCTCCGGCTAATCTCTTTCACACCTGCTTTATGACTTGTTTCCCAAAACAGGCGATGCTATGTTTATTGGGGGGCCTATTGATATCAAATGTGGGATCTGAACCTTACTGTGTAAATCATTGTGGGCTGGCCGAACTGGAATGTGGGATGGTCATCATGACTCTGCCTTTTCTTTGTAATGTACACTTATAATGGCCGTATCATAAAACCTAGGAATGTATGCTTGAGGCAAGAAAAAGGGTATTTAAGATGAAGTCCGTTCCTATGATTTTCAGCAGTCTCCTGAGAACATACACGCTGTTGTACTTCTAGGATACCTGTAATTGGTCTGCAGCCAATAAACGAATCTTTAACTTCACCCAGAAGACTGTTTCTGTAGGTCCGGAACAGGGTGAACCCAGAAGTCATAGGGTGTGTGCCCCTGCACCGCTGGGACTAAAATACCCAGTACTTCAGTTTGGCGCCCAACTCGGGGCGATTTCAGCGGTACCAGTCCAAGCCAGAGGTTCGTGAGGAGCTTCGTGTGGAAATTCCGGAGGAAGGCCACCACTTCATCGACCCCTGCATGTCGACGTGGTCCAAAAGTCTTTTCTGCGAGGTTCTCCGCGTCCCGACGGCTACGAAGGACTGCTGCCCTGATTAATCGACCTGTTTTGGACCCTTGACGAGTTTGAGAGAGCGAAACAATCGAGAGAGTCTTCTGGTGACGTCATCGATCGGCAATATTCAGTTAAGTATAAGTGGAGCGTCTCCCATTTATTTTTGGTATCCTTCGGGATCGTTTGATTTGGTAATTTGGAGTTTGAAAACGCCAAAGCCAGACGACTCGTGTATTCACGAGACTATCGTAATCGATAATCCTTTGACGTTTGGATCTAGACTAGTGAGCGAAGATGCCTGGTTCTGGAATATTTGGTAGATTATTCTGTTTGGGTTGTGGAAAAGATTTCCAGCTAGAGGAATCATGTCCGGTTCCTCCGGTTGGAACTCCAACTTATGAGCTCTATGTAAAACATGGTGTAGGCCCCATTGCATATAACGAAGTGTGGATCCACTACACTAGGAAAGACGGTGTTTTAAAATGGCCCCAAAATGGTAGTTTCGATACCGATATTTTAGATAATTTGGAAATTAAATTGTTTAAAAAGAAAGCCCGGCCGGCGATGTTTGATTCTTTCCGCTTATGGCGAAAGGAAGCCAAACAGAAGGAAATTAAGTTAGCGAAAAAGAATAAGAGAGAGAGAGGTATGACAGTAATGCAAGCAGCTGTACAATTTAAAGACAATGAGGAGGAACAGATGAATGAGCAATTGCACAGGCAGCGTAAGTTAGGGATTCACAAATGTTACCCAGCTTTACCACATTCTAAGCAGAATGAGCTAGAAGAAAAGGAGAAAGATCCCCTGATGTCACATTTGTTGAGTTCGCCACCCCCGTATGCCCAAAATGCCACGGCGCCTCCCCAGCTTGTGAATATGCCACCTCCAGTTAATGTACCACAAGTCCTACCGCAGCTGCCAGTTGCTTTGCAGCCGGCTCCTATCCCTATAGCGCAGCCCTCTCAAGGGCCGCCAGTTGTGTTTCCAACTGCCCCCGCGCTTCCTGCGACTTTGTCTAATTCAGCAGCTGCCTCCCCTGACACTCTTCCTTGCACCACTCCAGTACCTGTTTCTGCATCCTCTTTTCTCCCCTCTGTTTATCCCCCTGTTTTTGCCTCAGCTTCTCCTTCAGCGCGACAGCGCTTAGCTAATGTGGTTACTACGTTAATGTCGCCTCTCTTTGAGTCATCCGGTGCGACTCCTGGTTTACAGCGTAAGCAATTGCGTAGCCAATTGCCTAACCCTGATGAGAAAAAGGTAATAGACAGCATGGCGCGTAGATGGATCGTTTTCCCTTCATTGTATGATGTGGAATCAGTTGTCAACGTTTTCCATCAGTGGGATGCCCCAAAACAGAGATGTGTTCGAGAAAATGTGCGGAATTCTCTGTGAAGAATTGGAAGATAGTGGTAAAAATCCGAGCCCGCAGGAATTGTGTAGAGTGAGGTTTGATTTTGGAACTGGTATAATTGTGGACCGCGAAGTAGATAAAGCAGTTGCGGTTGTATTGTCCTTCAGGAATGATGATTGTCAACAGTCATTGTTTGAACAAGATGTCCTTGTGGGGAAAAAGGTAAAAGCGCGACAATACCCCATGAGAGAAGTTCCCCCGGTATGGAAGGAAGCAGTTGCAGCTGGTGCCGGTATCGCCGCTGTGCCAGCGCATTTCCAGCGTGTTTGGGTACATGTTCCATGGAAAAGATCTGAGGTGTTAGCACTTAAGCAGACGTTGCCTGATCCCCGTAAAAACCCTACCGGTTATTATAAGGAGTTGTCACAAACTGCAGAATCCTGTGTAATGAATCTGGCTGATATAGATATGCTGTTTGGGAATGTGGTTCCACAGCCTTTGTGGGGATCCATTCGTAATATGGATCATGCTGCAGAACTAGGGGACACATGGGCAAACATCATCGCTGCTGACGCTAGACAGATTGGTGGCGCGAAACCAGAGCCTTTAATAGCTGAACTGCCTGGTAGAATCATCACATATATGAAGACAATAATGCCCGCGATGCGCGTAAATTGGGACAAGTTATCTGCATGTAAGCAGAAGAAAGATGAGACAGTGTCAGACTTCTTTACTAGGTTTGAAGAAACGTTTATTGATCACAGTGGGCAAGATATGAGTACTGAGGGTGGCCAACGGTTATTTGTGGATAAGTTTGTGCAGAATTTACTTCCTGACCTGTGTAAAAAGTTAAAAGATTCAGAAAGTTCTTGGGCCGTTTCCTCTTCAGCGCAAATACTGGCTACTGCACAGTATTATGAAAATAGAGATAAAGACGAGAAAGATAGAACAGAGAATAAAACGAAGGAATTAAAGACAAAAGTCCTTTTACAGCAGGCTTACCCACCACGAGGAGGTCAGAATAATTATAGGCAACCCCAAGGTGTCTATCACCAACCCCAACAGTTTCAGAACAACCAGCAAATGAATGGGTATTATCAACCACGTGTCCCTGTAGGTCCCAACCAATGTTCATACTGCAAAGAGGAAGGTCATTATAAATATAGTTGCCCTAAATTAATGCAGCGGAACGGTAATGTGTATGGCGCAAGAGGCAGGGGTGGTCAGCAAGCTCCTAGAGGCAGACGGCGTGGAAGTGTTCCCCAGAACGCGCGTCCTCTTCCGCCCCAAAGCGCCATTAATAGCTTTGATCAGCAAGCTAACGCGACTAGTAATACAGCCCAGTATTATAATAATGATTATTATGCAGAGGATGGCGATGCAGAAAATAATGATTACTAGGACAGCCATAGACAGAGAGAGGGAGTTGTTTCAGTGCCAGTGGATCAGAGTGGACCGTATGTTGAGGTGACTACAGCAAATGTAACGGAGCCTTTTCTGCTAGACACTGGTGCTGCAAAGAGTTCAATTATGCATTCCAAACTCCCTGGCGCACCTTTGTCTGGCGATATAAATGTTTCAGTAGGTTTTTCTGGCGCCCCAGTTAGGAACCCGATTTCTAGTCCCATGTCACTTTCTGTTGGACCTTGCGAGCTGAAAGCACCCCTGATTCTGACAACAGGTTGTGGTGAGAATTTACTGGGATTAGATTTGTTGAAAAGATTGCACGCTACACTGTATTGTTCTCCTTCAGGAGTACAACTTACATTAGGCAAGAAAGTGATTTCCCCAATGTACTTGTCTAAAAACACAATGCCGCCTGAATTGTCATCCCTTCCGGATGCCCTTTGGGCTACTGGTCCCAATGATGTGGGCCTCTTGGAGATACCGCCATATGTGGTGACTTTAAAGGCTAATGTCAGACTGCCACGTATTCCCCAGTACAAGATCTCTAATGAAGGCCAGAAAGCATTGTTAGACATTGTCAGCGACTTGATTAATAAAGATGTGATTGAGGAGACAAGAGGCAACGTTTGCAATAGTCCGATTTTACCTGCCTTAAAACGAACGGACCCTTCACAGCCACCTGTTTACAGATTTGTGATTGATCTTAGAGAGGTTAATAAGATTGTTGTGCCACAGTTTCCGGTTGTCCCTGATATAACTGCCTTGTTAACGATGATTCCAGCCTCTGCTGCATGGTTTTCAGTGATTGATTTAAAGAATGCTTTCTTTAGCATCGCAATTGCAGAAGAGAGCAGAGATATTTTTGGCTTTAGTCTGGGAGGCCGAAGCTTCCGCTTCAAACGCGCTCCCTAGGGCTACTGTGAAAGTCCATCCATATACAGTCAAGCTTTGAAAGCGCAGCTTGATGCACTTGTTTTACCTAGTGGCGCTATCCTGATTCAGTACGTGGACGATTTACTAATCGCTGCGGATACTGAAAAGATTTGTAAAGAAGCCACATTGTCATTGTTGCGCCATTTATCTGCTTTCCATCATAAAGTGTCTCTCTCAAAGCTGCAATATTGTCGACAAGAAGTGACCTACTTAGGTCATCTCTTATCGAAGGAGGGAAGGAAACTGACCCCAGAAAGAATTCAAGCCATTGCACAGTTGAGTGTGCCGAAAACACAGAGAGAAGTGCGTGCTTTCTTGGGCATCACTTCATACTGTAGGCATTGGATCCCTAGTTTTTCTTTGTTGGCAAAACCTTTAGTAGCCTTAACATGCAAAGACACACCGAATCCTATCCCATGGTCTGAAGAGTGCCAGAGAAGTTTTGTGGAATTGCGTAATGCATTGTGTTCGGCTCCTGTGTTGGGTACCCCTGACTACAGTAAGCCTTTTACATTGTATGTTCACGAGAAAGATGGTTGTGCGTTGTCAGTGTTAACACAGCCTTTTGGCGACAGACCGCGCCCATGCGCATATTTTTCATCAACCTTGGACCCTGTAGCGAGGGCATTGCCAAGCTGTCTGAGAGCGACAGCTGCTGCAGCAATGTCTATCCGACAATCTGCTGGTTTGGTAATGGACAATACATTGATTGTTATGGTTCCACACGCTGTAGACACATTATTAAATAGGACCAAGACAAAACACTTGACTAGTGCGCGATTATCAGGCTATGAGCTTACACTGTTAGCAAATCACATACACATAAAGAGATGTAACACGCTGAATCCAGCTACGTTATTGCCAGTCCCAGCAGACTCAGACGAGATTGAGCAACATGACTGTCTGTTCAGAACAGAAGAAGAGACGAAAGGGAGAGTGGATCTAAAAGATACTCCCCTGACTGAGTGTGATGGTACTTTATGGGTGGATGGTTCAGGTTTCAAGCTCCCTAATGGTGACACGACTGCTGCATATGCTATCACGACTTTACACACGGTCGTGGAAACTGCACGAGTGCCACATAATTCGGCCCAAGCAGCAGAATTAATCGCCCTCACGAGAGCATGTGTGTTATCTGAAGGAATGAGAGTGAATATATACACAGATAGCCAGTACGCCTTTGGCGTGGCTCATAATTTTGGGCGTTTGTGGAAAGAGCGTGGGTTCCTGACTTCGCATGGAGCTAAAATTCAGAATGGCAAGTTGGTGAATGATCTCCTTGAGTCAGTGACCCTACCATTGCAAGTTGCGATCATGAAATGCAGTGCGCACAGGAAAGTCACAGATGATGTTGGACGTGGGAATGCGTTTGCTGATGAGACCGCGAAAGAAACAGCACAGAATGTGAAGACTAGAATGTATGTTGCAGGCCCCGCAAGATGGGTTGACGATGTTGGGATGTGTGAGAACACAATAGAGAGTGTGAAGTCGCTTCAAGCTGAAGCCACAGAGAAAGAGTTAAGCAAGTGGAGAGAAAGTATGGGTAAGTTAGATGAGAATGGTTGTTGGATTGATCTGACAGAACATAGGCGATGGTTGTTGCCCGATGCATATGTGCTTCCAGTAGTTACAATGGCACATGGGATGGCACATATCAGTACGAAAGGAATTTGTAAGTTGTTGGCTCCAGTATGGCAGAATGCTGGGATTCCCAAGTGTGCAGAGAATGTGGTCAAGAATTGCATGGTATGCTTGAAATACAACCCTGGTAGGGGAACCCCAACTCCAGCTGGTCACTTTGCACCCCCATCATGTCCATTCGAAGTTTTGCAGCTGTACTTTATCCACATGGAAAGGTGCAACAACCTGAAATATGTGTTGGTGGTTGTTTGTGCTTTCTCCAAATGGATAGAGGCCTATCCTCTGAAAGATAACACTGCCCTGTCCACAGCCAAAGCCCTTATGAAAGAATTCTTCCCTAGGTTTGGGATGCCAAGAATGGTGTGGTGTGATAATGGAAGTGAGTTTGTGGGTAAAGTGATGAAGAATGTATGTGAAGGGCTAGGGATAAAGCAGAAGTTCCATGCTGCAAATCACCCCCAATCAGCTGGACTAGTAGAACGCTACAATGGAGCCTTAAAGCTCAAGCTGGCCAAAATCCAGGCGAGCACCGGTCTTAAATGGCCTGACGCTCTGCCTTTAGCACTCCTGTCCACCAGAATGACCATACACTCGCGAGTGGGACTTAGCCCTTACGAGGTCGTCTTTGGCCGCCCGGCCAACGTATGGGGTGTACCGAGGCCTACGAAGTTTAGTGAGATTGAGCATCCAGTACTACTCGATTACCTGTATGATTTGACTGTTAAACTGCGTGTTTTGCACCAACAGGTACATGATACTCTTCCCCAAGCTTCTGAACCTCCCGGACACCCTATCAACCCTGGCTCGTGGGTCCTGGTCCGAAATTTCCAGCGTAAGAGCAACGACGAGCCTC
Source organism: Triturus cristatus (assembly GCF_964204655.1). NCBI lineage: Eukaryota > Metazoa > Chordata > Amphibia > Caudata > Salamandridae > Triturus > Triturus cristatus. The sequence goes on from NC_140579.1 coordinate 162,562,390, forward strand.
GCTGGATCGGCCCTCACCTTGTACTTCTGTCGACAAGGTCAGCGGTGCGAGTAAAAGGGAAGAAGCACTGGATCCATGGTACCCACTGCAAAGTAGTCCCCTTGCCTCTGCCATATGACCAGTGGGTCCAGGAGGGTATCGCCGACTCTGAGACAGACACTGTACCTCGTTTTGTACCATTCAGTGACGCACGCATAAGAGACACAGCTTCAGACCAAGAGAGTAACAATATTTTACAAGAAGCTGTGCCACCATCAAATCGACTGGACACCACAGAGCCTGAACTTTTATTCCAAGACCAAACAGCACCTGGCCGTCTCCGCTATAATTTGAGACCAAGGCCTATGGACAAATAAAGATTTCCTTACTATTTCCTTTTTGGCATTTTAGCTCTCCCATCTGAAGGACTTTCTTGATTTTTGTTTTTCGAACCACCATCCGGGTTCAGCCGCAGGGTCGCGGTGCCAAGACTTTGGGGTACAGGCCGAAGACGTTAGGTCAACGGTTCTGGTTGGTCTAGGGCGTTTCCCTGGACTGACAGGCGTACTCCTTAGCAGAAGAAACTCATCCGCCGCGAGCGGCCCGATTAGAGGATGGAGTTTTTTAAGATGGAGAGACCCGTTGAGGAAATTAACTTTAAAGCAAGGATGTGTAAAATTGTAAAAAGTAAATGTTTTGTATTTTTGTGCCTATTTACACTATGTAGTATGATAATGTTCATCGTAGGATTTGTGTTTTTCTCCTCTCAAAAGCCCATTACACCCACTGTACAGCCTATGCCACTTTCTACTGCCTCCTCACACTCCTTTCACCCTCTGCCTGAACACGAACAAACCAGACGATCAGAATTAGTAAATAACTCGTTTATTCAGCTCTTGCACCAGCACCAACTAGTAATGAACACGACCAATTGCTGGGTGTGTGGGTTAATGCCACATACCATTAATAAGGGTATTCCCTATTTGGTGCTGCCCTTTAGTTACAATGGATCGTCATGGGCATTCCAGACCATGTTCCTCTATGCTCTAGATGCTTACTCCCCGCGACAACCGCGTTCCATCAGACCTGGTACAAATAATAAAGCCTTAGTGAGAGGAATTGCCGATATGAGTAGGGATATTGATGCATACTCATCCATTCCCAAAGAAGAGCTGAGCGCTTATGTAGGGTGGAACGCGACGGGGTATAGTATTAGTCTGGGTGAAAGACAGCGAAAAATCTCATCTCCAATCTGGGCCGTACCCCACATAGGTCGGTTCTGCTTACAGGGTAATGGTCAGAATCCTAGAGCCCAACTGGGAAGAAGTGACTGTACTGAAACGTACACTTTCTCGTCACAGTTTTCTCCTGCGTTTTTAGCTGCCAAGGGCACACATTTCATCTGCAATGACCGAGCATATACATGGTTGCCCCCTGATTTCTCGGGCACATGTTATATTGCGAACTTGCTACCGCCAACATTTACTGCTGCCTCTGATTATCACAAGACCAGAGTTGTGAGAGGTGTGATTAGTAAGGAAGATACTGCCGGTCAGGAAGCGGGAGACTTCTTCTTGGGTTTCCTGCCGTTTTGGGGACCTATGGTAAATAGTAGGAACCTGAGACAACTGACTCGTGTGGTTGAATCCACTGTCAATGTAACGGCTGGTGCCCTTGGTAATCTGACCGCTGAGCTTCAAGCGGATCGCCTTATGACTTTGCAGAACCGTATGGTTCTAGACGTTATTCTTGCAGACCGCGGTGGGGTATGTAAGGTTATCCAATCCAGTTGTTGCATTTTCATACCAGATAACGCTCCAACAGTCTATCAAGCCATCTCCAAACTCCATAAAATATGTGAGTCCATACACGTGGATAAAGGAGATTGGTCACTGGTGGGGTGGTTCTGGGAACTTATATCTGCCTGGGGTTGGAAAGTTCTAATGGTCATTGGAATGATCTTAGCCATTCTTTTCCTGTTCTGTCTGTGTATACAGTGTGCTCCTACGATATGTGGCCTCTGTGCTACCTTATGTGTAAGGAAACCTGTATCGAGGGACGAGCTAAGTAATAGGATGATGCTACAGCAACATCTCCATGACTTCGTGAACATCGACCTAGACTCGGATTAAGATGAGTATAGTGATTGCCTATGTAAGGGCAAAAGGAGGGTCTGTCGTACTTTAATATTCGGGACCGCGTAGGGGACAGGGCCCTACCCCTGTCTATTTTGGTATTAGCAAACCGCAAATGGTTAATGCGGTATGTACGAGTGCTTTATATATCGTTCTAGCTATGAATGCACTGTGTACACGCTATTCTGCTTCACTACGCGGGTTCCATTTTGGAAGCAGTGGCCATCTTGTGATTGCCCTCACATAGGCTATAATGGAGTAAATACGGGCCTCACAGTACATGGGCTTCTCCTCTGACTTCTCTGTGACCTGGGCAGCTGGCTCTGCTGCCCCGGGTCAAACTGGTCTCACGAGCTCCCCTTCCTCCGTCCACCTGTGATTAGCATCAGGGCTTGACCCGTCATAAAACCCTTTCATTCTACACAAGCCTCCGGCTAATCTCTTTCACACCTGCTTGTTCCTGCTTTATGACTTGTTTCCCAAAACAGGAGATGCTATGTTTATTGGGGGGCCTATTGATATCAAATGTGGGATCTGAACCTTACTGTGTAAATCATTGTGGGCTGGCCGAACTGGAATGTGGGATGGTCATCATGACTCTGCCTTTTCTTTGTAATGTACACTTATAATGGCCGTATCATAAAACCTAGGAATGTATGCTTGAGGCAAGAAAAAGGGTATTTAAGATGAAGTCCGTTCCTATGATTTTCAGCAGTCTCCTGAGAACATACACGCTGTTGTACTTCTAGGATACCTGTAATTGGTCTGCAGCCAATAAACGAATCTTTGACTTCACCCAGAAGACTCTGTGTTTCTGTAGGTCCGGAACAGGGTGAACCCAGAAGTCATAGGGTGTGTGCCCCTGCACCGCTGGGACTAAAATACCCAGTACTTCAACAGTCGCATGTTGTCACCCCATCCCCGGCGCGCAGGGATGCTATGGCAAAAACGTTTACGGATACAGTCTCACGCCTGGGGATAATTCTACGTGAAGGAATCTGCGGCTAGTAGTCTATCAGATACACGCCGTATAGGACACAGGAAATTCACATTTCTGCTTGGCAGCATCGTATTTGGTTTAATGGCGCCCTCCCCGACACCGGTTCGTTTAGGTCCCTTGTCTATTCCAGGGGCCACTTGGCCAGTCTTGCCCGGGTTTACACCACATCCACGTTATTTGCAAGCCCCGGTGGATGACTTACGTCAGCTCCATACCGCCTTGATTACGGTACATAGGGCTTTAGAGCAATATGTCTCTCGCAATGTCCAGGTGGGGGCACCTGGGGTTGCGGCGCAACCAGCTGGCCCGGCCGGGATTACTATTAGTCCAGTCATGGTTAATTCGGTAATGGGCAAGCGCCCCCAGTATAAGGAAGATATGCCTTATTGGCTTGCTGAGAAATTTGACCAGCAGGAAGCGGTATTTCCGAATTCTACTCCTGTGGAAAAACACAGGATCCTTACCATTAGTTTGCCGAAAGACTTAGTCCCAGAGGTGAAAGATTGTGAAAACTGGGGTAAAGTGTTTGCAGCAGTCTACGCGAAGTGCTTCGGCACACTGTCTAAGATTGTATTGCCCTCAGTGATCAAGCGTGTTCAGAATGAACACGGTCCGGAGGCGGCGGTCGAATTAGGCATGAGGCTTGTCTGAGTGTTCGACGTAGTTGCTGATCTCATCCTTGCTAACGTCAAGGGAGATGTAGTTAACTTTCAAGTGTCGAATGCCCTGCGCCTCGTCGACAAAACCCGGCAGATACCGAAAATTATTGCGGAGGAGGCTTATAAGACCATTGGCCGCAATAGTTTGGGTGTGAAGCTTTTTGCTAAAACAACAGCACAACCGCAAACTCAGACGGTTAAGTCTACTAAAGACGACCGTCTAGCTTTTCCTAAACAAAATTGGAAAACTAAGAAACAGGGAAAGCAGAAACAGGGGTCTCGTCCCGCGTCACCGGTTCAAGTGACTACTGAACGCACTTATGAATTGCGGAATCGCACTAGAACTAGGTCTCCTGATAGGTTTCAGGTTCCTGAACAACATTCTCCTCGTTCTTCACAGGAAACATCGGTCTCACAGTCCGGTGGAGGAGAACGTGGCAAAGGACGGGGTGCCCCTCAAGGACGAGAGCAGACCTGCCCAGCTGATGGTAAAGGCAAGCAGGACGAATTTGCACGACAATGACCCCCGTTTTAGAAAATGAAAGTTGCTGCACTAACAGCGAGGTATGCCACAGATAGTGAGAACGCAGCCTCGGAACCTGACATGGGCACTAACGCTGCTAGACAGCACAGCGGAGGTTACAATAGTGCGGCAAGCACTGCGTCCATATCTGAAGGAGAACGCAAGTGACATTTATTACTGCAGAAACTGCTGACACTAGAGTGGCTCCCCCTGACAGACTGTATGACATAGTCCTTTTAATTGAAGGTGACATACAACATACCATAAAAGGGATTTTTGGGGGAAATCTGACCTCTACATTTGACATTCTGTTAGCAGAGGCGGACTGGCCCCCAGCTTTCGTTTTGGCCACTCCCAGAGGGGAGGAGGTAATCCTCCCATCTTTCGCGCACACTGTGCCGAAGGAGCAGGCACAGAACTTTGCAGAAGAGTGGGCACAAGTGCTTCCTCCGGCGTTGTATCGTACTCAGGTTGGGTGGGATAAATTATCACCAAGCCATGAGATTCCATTACGGTCTATGCCACAGCCACAACCCCAATATCCCCTGCGCCGAGAAGCTAGATCTCACGTCGCAGAAATCCTTGAACAATTGGAATATCAAGGTGTAATTGAAATGTGTGTCACCCATGAATAATCCTCTTTTCACTGTAACCAAACCTGATGGGTCGTACCGCCTAGTTTTGGATTATCGGCATTTGAACTCTCATTGTCGAACGTGCCCGGGACAAAACACCCACAGTTCTGCCCTCGTTGATAGTCTCGTGAGAAAAAGGTTTAAGACCACACTTGACATCTCCAATGGCTTTTATAGCCATAACTGTCCTCTATTAGTAGTCAATGGACAGCCTTTACTTCAGACGGCAAACAGAAACAGTTTAAAAGATTAGCCATGGGGTTATAAAAACAGTCCTGGTGTCTTTGCCGCACGTGTAGTCTCTCTGTGGGAGAGCATTGACCCTGATGCGTACTCGTATGTTGATGATATCTATCTCACAGACGACGAATTATGGCCACATCTGTGTCGCGTTGACCGCATCATTGTTATGTTTGCGGACTTCGGTTACAAATTTAGCTTTGCAAAATCACACATTGCGGCGTTTACAGTGTCGTTTTTGGCTATGAACTCAACAACGAAGGTTGAGGTTTAGCACCTCACTTCCTGGAGAAATGCACATGCTTGAGCGGTCCAACAACTCTGAAAAAACTACAATCGTTGCTTGGTTTTTTGAATTTCGGGCATACTTACATTCCCGATTATGCCCAGCGTATCAAGCCGCTATATGCCTTGGTACAACCTACTTTTTCCAAATCGAGCTGGCAGCCAGAACATTCAGCTATCCTGCAATCTTTGCAGGCTGATCTTCTTGCTTCTAAATACTTAGACGTGTGATAACCACACAAACCTGGTAATAAGAATTGTGCCTGGCGCAGTGGGTTTCACGTACTTAACGTTCAATGAGGGAGACACAGTCCCCATTGCTTACACGGCACATTTGTACACTTCTCAACTGCCGAAAAAGTCTTGACTGCAGTGCAGATGGAGATTCTGAAAGAGAGAGCGTTATCGCAAGGGAAACGCATGTTGGATGTCACACCGTATCCTGCCCTAGAGGCAGTGACAAAAACCAGTGTACCGAATTCTAAAGCTTTGCATCCACGTTGGATACAATGGGCCACTTCTTCGATGTCTCCGGATGTCACTTTCATCTTTGATGCCTCATTGCAGACTCAGGAGTATTTGCAGTATTAATTTGTTCATCCAGCTCCTCTGTCCTTGCGCCCGCTTGAGGATTACCATTGTATGAATTGAACTGACGGTTCGGCGCAACCGGTGACTGAATCTAAACATGCTTATTCAGCGGCCTGCGCAATAGTGGCTGGTACTTTCGTAAATGGTGAATTCAAGTCTGATGTCGTGCACACGCAGACATTGGGTGATTGTACCGCCCAATTAGCAGAGCTTCGTGCTCTGGTGCTTGCACTGGAGTTTGCTGATCCTCGAGTGACTACTCTCATAGTGAGTGACTCTTTTTACTGTGTTCAGTCTTTCAACGACAATTTATTCTTTTGGTCTCAAAATGAGTATCGTGATTCCAAAGGTAGCACAATCAAGCATAAAATGCTTTGGGTTCGAGTCGCAGAACTTAAACGTCGTCTGCCGCTCATGAATGTAATTCATACTCTTGGGCACCAACGCGTAGGGCTCCACGCTGTTGGCAACGGTTAAGCTGCCGAAGCAGCGAAACCAGCAGTGACAACATATCTAGTAGCAGCAGTTACAAGATCCAAAAGTAAGATTGAGGATGACATCTTGGCACCAATGGCTGAAACAGAGAAGGGTGATAATTACCCTCGGGGTTTCCCTTCTAAATACTCTTACCATTTAAGTCCTGATAAAGTTCTCTATGTGAGAATTAACGACGTTTGTGACCTATTGATTCCCAACGCGGACCGCAAGCTTCCCTTGATAACAGCCGCTCACGAAGGTATGGCTTCTGCCCATGCCGGCGTTTCAGCGACTGTTACTATCTTACAACAAGGTTACTGGTGGCGCGGATTGTATAAACAGACTCGTGCTTATGTACTTAATTGTGACATTTGCCAGCAGATTAAACCTTCGACTGCTGCGCGTCAAACTCAAACACAGTTGTACATATCTAATAAACAACTTGGGTGTGTTTATTTAGATCACTGCGGTCCTTTCTCCTCGGATACTGCGTATAAGTACATCTTAGTTGCAGTGGATTCATGCACATGGTTTTTATGGGTCTGGCCACAACGGAGTGCTGATGTTCGAACTGTCATCAGGGATTTGCGTGTCTTTGTGGGAATGTTTGCATGTGGTACCCTCCATTCAGACCAGGGTCCAGCGTTTGCCTCCAAGGCGTACAAGGATGCCATGAGTTCTTTGGGGGTCCAAGTCAAATTTTCGTCTCCATACCGGCCTGAGAGCAATAGTGTTGTGGAGCGAATGAACCGTGACTTAAAGCAATCCCTGACAGCTAGTGTTTTAGGTACTGGCAGGAACTGGTTGGCCCATTTGTATAGCGTTCAACGTGCACTTAATAATCTCCCTAGAAGGTCTCTGGGTGGGCGGACCCCATAAGAAATGCTCTTTGGCATAAAGATGTTTGTCCCGTGTAGGAGAGTAGGGTCTGCTTTCTATGTTCACCCCCACTTTTTGCTTTTGCTTTACTGGTTTTCGACTTAGATGTGGCTGTGGGCCTGCTAATTAGACCCACAGCCCTGCTGTTCTCTCTCTAAATTAATACTATGTACTTTAGGTGTATAACCCATTTGGATAGGATCACATTATTGGCCCCTGTACAGTGTACCTTAGGTACCCAGGGCATAGGTGTACCCTAGGCCTACCAGGGGCTGCAACATGTATTATGCCACCCCTGGCCTTCCATTATGACAACTGGCTGATCACTCCGCTGGGGCAAGGTCGTGTAATCACCCCTTGCTTAGGTGTAGTATTCCTATACCTATCTTATATATAGACACATGTGTACCTATCAGCCACTCCTATGGCAGGCCTTAACAATCCTGGAGGCAGAGTGCTTGGTAACATGTGAGATGGTGCTCTAGCATGAGCTGAGCCTGTCTGCAGCTTTCGGAACCATGTCCTTACAGCTGTTCTATGATATAGCCTACCATATACTCTTAAAGTGCCTTATAATCTTAAACGTTATGGTAACTATGGTTTGGCTTTATCAAAACATGTCGTGTAAGGTGTCTAACACTTTGGAATAATACCCCACCCCATTTCTGGGGATGAGGATATTATCCCTCCCTTCTAGAGGGAGAAGACATGTTGAAACCTACTTACCCGGTTAAAGTTAACCAGAGCCCCAGCATCACAAAATGGATGCTGCTGCCACAACACAAGTCTGACCTCCTGCTGCTGGGAGTGATCCTGGCACGGGAGGCTTGGACAATAGGTTTCCTGCATTGGGAGATGCGAGCACCACCCCAGACAGGCCTTAGTGTATTGGGGCAGGGAGGGATGAATGAAACGAGACACTGCCTGGGGCACACAAGCTGTCCCATGCATAGTCCAGTTCAAACCGGTGATGGGGCACACCAGCCCCAGTCCTGGCGCGAAACTGGACAAAGGGAAGGGGGTGTAACCACCCCCTCCCAGGTCCCACCCATAAGGCGTGACCTAGCAGGTAACCCAGCCTCCCAGATTAGTATAAGAGTGGTAGCTGGGCCCCAGGAGATTAGATTATCCTGAACCTGCAACTTGAAAAGAAACTCTGGACCTTCGACGAAAGAAGAAGACTGAAGAATCTCCCTTGTGGCCAAGGAGTGGCTACCCTGTGCAAACAGGCACCATCAAGAGACTTACCCTTTGCTGAAGTTCTACGAGGGACCGACTGCAGAGCCCGACCAGAGCCTTGACTTCCAGACTTCTCCGACCCTGATCCACATCCACAGCCGAGCTGAGATCCATGGAGGCGACGAGAGACGTGGGACTGGCTACCTGAGAAAAGTGGCGAGTATCTTCCAGCGCAGCTTCTGAGGTACCCTCGAAGTTGTGCACCGGGGATTGAGAAACCCCAACCCCAAGCACCATCTGCACCGAAGATCAGCCCCCCACACTCCACGAGTCCTGCGTGGGGCCCTTCTGCATTTTCCTGCTTGCCGCGTCTGTCCGGTTGCTTGCCCGTTGGCTAGCGGCCTTTGCGACGACACACCTTCGAATCTTCACTGCTGGTTTGACTCCTCCAGACTGGCTCCCGCTCCTCTGCAAAAGAGAAGCACCCCAGACCTTCCTGGTCTGCACCAGAAGCAAGTCCTCCATTCTTCATGGGTTCCGCTTGCCAAGGCTTGGTGAGTCCTAATTCGACTTCGACGCCGCCGACAGCAAGAGCCTTCGTGGGACAGCTCGCCTCCTGGTCGTCCTCGAAGTCTCCTGGTACCCGTGGCTGCTGCGACAAGCTTCACCTCTTCACCTGCAATCTTCACGACATCCCCTGGTTCCTTCCTGGTTCCACGTGGTCACTGGCTAGTGACCTTGACTCTGTCCCTTCTGCTTGCAGGTCTCCTCTCTTCTTGATCCCAGCCTTGGGATCCACCGGACACTCTTCACTGACTGCCTGTCAGCAACTTTCCTTCAGGCATCCATAGAAGTCCACGACGAAACCCGACGCAAGTTCACACCTATGCACCCGCAGCCCGTGGGCTAGGTAACTTGGGTACTTCGGTGCTCACAAGGGTAGTGACTATCCTAGGGTCTAGTTTCCGAGTCTCGACTTTCTAGCTATACCAGAAGTGTCCTAAAACTGCTTATCTCAGAACTGTACTATTTCTATCGATTCTACGCATTACGCGTGAGTGTTTCCACTCTGCACCTGAATCCTGTGGGCCTCCCACTTCCTAACTGTTGGTAGTGTAGTGTAGCCCCAGCAATTCCCTAGGCCTATCCTATTTCCGTGACAGTGGTCCTTATACCACTTCTTTAGTATATGTTTGCGTGGCCCCTAGGGCCTAACTGTATTACTTACCTGTGTGACTTAATGTATGCTTAAATAAGACTGTGTTGTACTTACCTCGAATCTCATAAAGAGTGCCGAGGGTTTGACTAGAATAAATACACTTTATTTTATATATATATCTGTTGTGGTGTCCTTTCATTTGGTATTCAAGGGATTATATATGGTATCATAGCTGGCTTCACAGGCCATTCAGAGTTTAGCCTAAGACTGCTCTTGTCCATGCTACCACTAGGATAGCTGGTCTATAAGGTTGACTTTACAATCAATCACCATAAGGGTTGTTTGGACTGATATAAGGTGTACACTAGAACTAGTGACATCATACATCAGGCCAACTTCTCACATCCCGGACCTACATGGTCTAGACATGGCGGCAGCGGCCGCACGCTTTGACGTAGATGATCATTCTGCTGTATTACAGAATCTACAAGAGACCCGCGACAGTCTTGCAAAGGACCAATTGCCCTCCACAACTGATGCTGCACTTCAGATTCCGGTAGTTGGCTGGCTACCTAGACTTGGTGACCTGGTCCGTGAGAAGGTAGAGAACAAGGAGTTCGGCGCCTCTTATCGTGCACAGGTTCCAGTGCTTGGCGTGCAGTGTACAAGAACAGTCATTTTACCTCCACTTCCTGGTCGCAAGGATAACAGGTACATCCCCATTGACAATGTCAAACTGCAACGAGTGGCCGATTCTTCTTAGTATGGCTCCAGCGGTCTCTTGTCCAGCAATGCTGAGAAATTCTGTTCTGGCTCGGCAAATACCAACAGGCCTGACATTGCCATCGAGATGAATACAGTTACAAATCCTTTATTGCCTCCACCGGCTGGTGGTCCAGTTGAAGATACTGAGTATACTTATCCCACAGATGTGTTGTTGCATGGTTTACAATCAAGTGCAGTTGACCAGTCACGTTTTTCATTTAACACTAACTCTACAACATCGAATGCCCCATCGAAAATTTCTATTTTGCGGTTTGGTTTAAAAGAAATTTTTTAATTCCCCCTTGGACTTACATTTGGCTGGGGCTCATATCTATTTTTTTGGTTACGTCGATTGGATTTGTGGTTGTATTTTTCCGTCTAGTAAATGGACACTATATAACCGAAAGATCTGCAATTAGATTAATTGATGAAACTTTGGCACCCCACTCCTCATCACACATGAAGAGAGACCAGACTTTTGTTAATATTACTACCTGGCCTGTGTTAGATGGGATTGTATGGGATGCTGTAAAATTTCAAATTCATGGTCCCACAGAGGTGATTAATGTCCCCAATGTACTTCGTGTTTCTATGGGGGATGTGAAACAAAACATACGCTCTGATTGGGATGTCCAAGCCGTTGAGGCTCTTTTTTCTGATTTGAAATATTATGCTGCTTTTGATGCTGAAGATTTGTATTTAGACACAGCAAATTATGGGGTATTGTTCTGTTACCAACACTATGGCAATCATTTCCTGCATAAAGCAAATACATTTAGAAATGTCGTTAATTATACGCAATGGGAACATTGTCCAGCTCCCATTGAAGGCAGCTCCAAAACTCTAGTGAAAAAAATGTACATATTTTACTGATTTCAGTGTATCTAAACCTGATGCCTTTTATTTCAAAATGGCTGCTGAGCCAGCTTCCAAAGTTAGACTGGCCCATACTAAATTGTTGTATTCCAAGTCCTTTATGGATGAATTGGCTATAGGGGGCTATGAGCTGTGGAAAGATACCATTGATCTTAAATCTGTTTGGGGTTCTAAGGTTTGGCAGGTACAAGGCACAGAAGCTCTGCATCGTGCGTGCCTTATCCCGAACCACATGTTTTTGAATTCTACCATTTTTCAGACCACCTGCTTTGGATTGGCTACTTCCAAAAAGATAAATTCCCCTACTATTCCTGATCTGGGCGCTTATCCGACCTGGGATAATCACACAGATCTGTCCCTTGAGGAATTGCAGTCATTCATTACTAATACATCCTTCAATATTTCCAACTTAGATCCTGAAGGATGGTTAATATCGTTTTTGGGTCTGCACCCCGGTTATACACAGGTTAGAATTGACCCCCGATTTGAATCTTCCCATTCTGTTACTACCTATTCTGTAGGAAAATTATGTCAAAACTGGCTTACACATTCCACTTTAGCGTCAGTTAAACATCATTTATCCAAATTAAATGACAAAGTATACTTGAATGATTTTGTTAAGGGCCCTGTGGGTGACAGGTCCAAAAGATGGGTGTATGCGGTTTACAACGAAGTTTAGAAATTATCTCAAATTGAAGCTGCTTCTAGGTTAAGAGCTATTGATCAAGCAAATTTGGAAAAAGTGCTTGCTGTCATTGATAATAGCATTAACACCCTTTCTTCCAGAATTTACACATAAGATAATATTGTTTCATCTGTTGTGGATATTGTACAGAATGATAGGTCTGTTTTATACCATGGGCAAAATCAACTGCATTCTATAATGCAGTTTGCATGGACTTTACAAACATTAAAGGCTGGGAAAGTTCCCTGGGACTACATGAACACATCTTTATTCCTGCCGTTTAATCTGACTGATAAACTGTTCATGAAGAATGCAACATACTCCTTATTGCATACAGAAAAGTTGGAACCTTTAACATTCTCTGTGGCCGAATCGAACTCAGCTGTGTGGCTTATCCATGGATTGATCACTTTACCATTTCCATTGTTTAAGTTCAGTTCATGTATGAAACACTATGCCTTAGGCATTGGGTACCGCTTTCCTGCATGAAGTTTGGTCACTCCCATTTACGTACAGGTGCCTGAGAGAGGGTAAAGAGGTTTATTTAAAAGGAGAAGAATGCACTTCCACACCTGATCACTCAGTAGTCTGTAGGAACATTAAATTGCATGGCGCATGCAACGTCCACGCACCGAATTTAGCTTGCATTCTGAAGGGAAATCCTGTGCCAGCGATTACAACCACTTTCACGTTATTAGCTAACGGTAGTTATTTGCTATTAAATAATGAGGCATCCTGCGGGATGCTAGTAGGGATTCCGTACATTGTAACTGTCTCACAACGAGTAGTCTGTTGTAAGAATGTCCTTTTCCCACCCCCGCATGGGAGACTGGATGTATCCATCTGGCCTTCCATACCAACATTGAAAGCAGAGTTCCACAAGATGAGCAGAATAAGGGCTCTATTGTCTCAAAAAGAAGTCGCCCTGACTTCCGCCCATTAAACATTTGTCTTTCACGTAGCAAACACCCGCACCGAGGTGCATGCGCTTTTAAATACTGATCTCCCACTTCATTTCGGTGCTCTGATTCACACTATATTCAATGCCTCGTCAACAACTGGCTAGTTGCATTTTTTCAAAGTTGTTGGCTCGGGCCTTGTGACCTCCTTCCAAACAATATTTGGTGTGATACCGGCATTTTTCCATTCTATTTTTTCCAGCGTCTTCCAAGGGCTTCCGTTAATTCTCGCCTTGACTGCTGATGTGCTGCTGTTGGTTTGCTTGCTCCGCAATGGCTGCACGATCTGTGCCACGCGACAGCCTGCCCAGGCTGCTTCAGCTGCGCTACCGGATGCCTGAATACTATGGATCATTACCACTGACCACTGAGCGTAGCCTATGGATTATCCGTCCGGTTCTCATACTTTACTTGCGTGCAACCTGTTTTCCATTGCCTAGATTGTCCATTCGAATGGGCTCTGGATTAGTGCCTGTCGAACACGGCGTCTCCTCCCCCGGATTATGATCAACTAATGAGTCCCTTTGTGGCTCATGAGTTGGACTGTTCTGGTATCGGGATTATGTCCTGTGGAGCTGCACACGGAGTCCTAAGGAATTGGGATATATATACTGCAGCACTAGACTTCCTTGCGCAAAGTTTTCTTGGAGAACACGCAAGTTGTCCTCTGATGGTGCTAGAGGCTCCGGTTGTCGAAGAACATGTATGTTCATTTACTTTACTTGACTGGATGGCTGACTCATTTACTGAACATTACAATGACTTCCTCTTGGAGGCAGTTGCAACATATTGTGCCTACACATTGATGGATTAAATTGGCAGTTGTCCATCTTTCGCACGTCCTAATCCAGATTTTTTTAATTTTTCTTTTTTTTACTCCACATTGGGCTGTATACCGCCCCTGAGAGATGTTTTAATTTTTTATTTTTCCCACCAAAATTTTTGAACTTTCACTAACAATTATATGGATTGGCAAAATATGGACTTGGTTCTGTCTCACTCGAACTTGAACTCTGCGTTCCTACATTGCTTCCCTATTCTGTTCGTGGTCCGATCAAGGGAGGGTGTAGTGAAGACAGGGTTTTATGTACACAAATTGCTATGTTAGCATAAGCATGTTAGAAGTTAAACGCCATCTTGCCGCTTTTGCACACGACACTATGGGTAGCTGTTATAAGTAAAACTGCTTGCCTTTTATTCACATGAGAACGGTCTGTTGTTCACATCCCTAGACGTGCCCCGCGACCTTAGTCTGAACACTGTACAGAAGCCGTCAAGGTCAAATAATGTATGCTGTTGAATTCAGGTTGATCGGCCCACACTCTAGACACAACAAGCACACAGCTGCAAATATCTGAAACTCAAGTGCATTTAATATTGCATTTGCATGCATGATTCAGACACTTGGAGAAAACCTTTCCAGACACAGAGAGCAGAGCTGATCCTGTGATGTGATTCACCTAAAGCTGATCTTTGAGGTATGGGGTCCCCCATTCAAACCTAGACACCTTCTATTAGTTTATAAAACTAGTTTACTAACCAAGGGAGGGTGGTTCACAAAATGTTATAGGACTTGTTTTCCACTATCATTTTTAATATGATTTCTCCCTTCATTTTCTATGGAATTGTAACAATGCTGATGGTTTTATTTTTAATCATTTGTCTGCTTATGTTAGCCAAAGTACTGCACCTTAGAGCATGTAGTTAAAAATAAACATTTTAAACTTTTCCGTGTCTCTGATTACTCTTGTTGTGGACTGATATGAGAATAATAACGAAAAAGTGTTTGATTCCCACCATTCCTGAGAGTACGCTAAGTCGCTTGTTCTGGGTTGTCTAATCATTGGTAGCTTCGAGATGATATGGAGAACGAATGAGACACTGATGCTAGTCGGATAGGGGTTCTGGGTACTGAGGTGAGTTTTTTGGTACACCACAATTCACTGAGGTCCTTGTTTCCTGTGCATGAGCAGAATTCCCGCAACACTCCCTCGTCAGCAACAGACTTGGAGGAGACAGCCTAGGCCTCCTCAAAGGCCATCGGCGTAGTGGGCCAAAAGGCATGCAGTGGCCAAAAGGCATGCAGTGCCAGGCTGGTAGAAGAAAACATCTAAATGCTAATACAATTGTTATTGCCGCGGATGAAAAAAGGCAGGCCCGGTTTTCTCTTGGGGCTGTGTGGAATGCATGCCAAGAAAGGCTCAGGAGTCCTTGGCTGGGATCAACATTTACCCACAGAGCAAGCAGTGAAATAAACCCGCCATTACCTTCAAGGTCAGTCATTAAAGTCGTAAAACTGAATATTCTAATTGAATCCTAATTGCTTCCACGGTTTGATACATGCAAGGAAAGTAAAAGTGATGTCAGGGCAGGAAAGATGGCTCACGCGCCTTAATTTATTTCCCAAATATGCGCCCAAGAGTTGCTGTGGGATTCTGTGCCACCCACCCATCCAGCCTGACTCCACCGGAGCCATCACGTGGCGCAAGTTAGGGATGGCAAAATGTGGCACAAGATGAGAAGAACGAGGCACTGAGGTCCTGGTTTCCTGTGCATAGTTCTGTGCATGAGCAAAATCCCCGCAACACTCCCTCGTCAGCAACAGACTTGGAGGAGACAGCCTAGGCCTCCTCAAAGGTCATCGGCCCAAAAGGCATGCAGTGCCCATGGACTGCAGTGCCAGGCTGGTAGACGAAAACTTCTTCCCTAAGGTGTCCAGTCTCTTGGATTCCCTATACAGTGGTGTGGCAAGGAATGGGCCATGGGAGGTGGAGGCTTTGACCACCAAGATCTCTAGATAGGGTGTTGTGTTAGGAAGTTACGGTCCCCTGGTGAAGGGGGGGGTGGTGGTGGCTGGCAATCTTCCTGTTCACAGGAGCCACTGTGCTGGGATTGGACCAGGTAATAAGCAGGACGTCTAAGTGTCTAAAGTTCTGCAGCGGGCACTCTTGGCTGAAGCACCTCCGTTAAGACGTTTGTCTTGACTTCCACTAAGGGCAGGCTAAGGTCCAGGACCACAGCCACCCTTCTCACTACTATTGCAAATGATGCTACCTCCGTCGTAGCCATGGTAAGAGGCAACAGTGTGCCAGTATCAGGAGAGGTGGCCAGTCCTCTGGCTTCTGCCAAATCACACCAGTCTATGATCGAGTCAAAAGGCTAGCGACCCCTTCTAATCCTTCCCAAGTCCTAGCACATAAGAATAGGGCTCAGGCCTGGAAGTCATGGCTTTAGTCGGCACCGGCATCAGTCTTGGATCAGAACGGGAGTGGCACCGAGAGGAGCGTTGGCATTGGGAAGCACATCGGGAAAAGTCGAGGTGGTACAACCGGCGCCGGTCTGAAACAATACGTGGATCCAAGGGACTTGACTAGCACGGGGTCCGAGCAGTCGTTTGGATCCAGTAGGTGCCCCTCCCAAACACGCAGGGCCAAAGGGCGCACCAGTGGGCCACTCAAATTGAGGTGTATGGCCTCATAAAACTGATGTAGTTGAGCGGGGGTCGCTCGGGTACCTGGAAACTCAGGGAAGCGCAGACCCGATCCAGGCGATGGTTCAACCGCGAAGCTAAGCCTCGAATATCGATGCTCCCTTGTCTCATTAGCTTACAGACAAGGTGAAGTACTTGCACTTCTTTTTGTGAAGTGACCCGATGACGGAGTGTGACAAGATTTTGGACTCTGCAACCAATCCCCAGACCACCTCTGAATCGGGATCGAGGCGTCGCACACCAGGAGCCTGAGGGACCGCTCCCGCAAGGCCTTCAGGTTCATGGTGAGACAATCGATGCAGGTCTTAATGTTGTGGTAGAGCTCGAGGCACAAAAGGCATACAAGATGTGGGTCTGTCACAGACATTGGTCAGTGACAAGCACCCTAGGTCTTAAACTACACTTCTGAGAGGCCATTCCTGCTACACCAAAACTCAAAAAAAAAAAAAAAAAAAAAAAAAAATTCGCGACTAAAGTAAAAAAAAAAACTCAGCCAAAAATTGATTGAAGGGGTAGCTCTATCCGATTTAGCACTGACTGGCGCGGAAAGAAAAAAACTGATGTCAGCGTGCTGGGGTGCACATATATAGTAGTAACAACACATGATACCTCTGTCACCATAAATCAAGGGGTCGATTTCTTAAAGTGGATTTTTATTTTCCACCTTGTACATGTAATATTCATGGGCTAAGTTTTATCTTTTTCATCAAGGTCTGTTCGGTGCTGTACAACTTTGAATCAGATTACAAAAAACATTTAGAAACACTTAACAATAAAAACCAAATCGACAATTGGACAATCATGTGCAACAACAATATTTACATGGAAAGACAAAGACAGTTCTAAGTGGTACTTTTTGAATAACGGAATGTGAAATAATCAACAAGCAAAGGGAGTCCTACACATTTCATATAAGATACCGGGGACCTATTCTTTTAGTCCTCACAGACTAACAGTATTTTTTGAGTGCCAATAGGAGGAAGCCTCCAGACAGTAGGGAACAGGTTTATGACACTGTACTTGGGTGTCGGGCAAATGTTTATGGACTTGACGTCAATCTTGTTCCTTGGAGTTCTTAATACGGCTTGCCTCCTTTAGAAACCAACGCGTTTCGACCTTCTATGTGGCACTTGTTGTGGAAGGTCTTCATCAGGGTAAACACATGTTTGTGCAAAGGACTGGGTGTATCTAACGGAGAGAAATGAAATGGCCGTCTTATTGTTGTAGAGACAGAGATGAGCTGTGTATTAGCTGATTACACGTGTATTGATGGGTTAGAAAGCATGGTTATCCGTACATACCGTTTGGGAAGTCCTATAGGAGTCCGGTGATTGGGTTTCTTGCGACTCCAAGGGTAGACGCTGTTTGGATGCAGCGAAAAAAAGGGGGGGAAAAAGGGAAAGGGTAGGGGGGGGCCTCCAAGCAATGGAGGTCGAGCACCCCAGTACCTGCGGGGAAAAGGGTGTATTTCTTAGGAAATTGATTGAACGTGTGAGATGGCAGAGTGTGCTCAAGAGATTTTCAAACTTACGGTGATGTGAAACTGGTGTGTCTTCAACCGGTCCATGCTTCGCGAGTGGGGGCACGTGACTATACTGTGATGTATAGCGTTAATACTGCATTATTTCATAGGTGAGGCCGGTGATAAAAAATGGTGTTTAATTGACACGAGTGTGCTCTCACGTGGCGAGGGACCAGGGGGGGCGGAAGAATGCGTGGTCTGAATCGTATCACCCACACCTCATGATCTGAGAGGAGGTTGCTCGCAGACACGGAGCTCTTACCCCGGTGCTCAGAGTGCGCGTGCTACGTCGGAAACTTGACGCTCGGTTTAGTGACTGCTACAGTTCCACTATGTGTGACTGGTAGGCGAGGAGATAGTTGTGCAAGATATGCGTTTGTTTTGCCGAGAAAAAAGCTCGAGGTATATAGGGGCGAGTTATCGATCTACCTCTGGTAATTTGTGCAGGGGGAGGGAGACACCCATGCAACGTGGGGGGCGGGTGCCTACATATATAGGCACTGTGCACGTCACTTCTGGTGCGGATACACCACACAGAGGTGATCAACGGCACCTACTGGCACACAGGGGTACTGCTCCTGAAAAATTTCCAGATTCAGTCTGATGCCTCAGGAAAATTCTAAGATATGGAGTCTGCGGCTAGAAGTCTCTAAAAGATAAATTCACATAAGACATATCTGCTATGAGGGTTGTCCATCACCAGCACTGTACAATCACACATCGCCAAACAAACAAGCATGGAATACCTGAACAGATCTGTCACATATTACTGGGCACTGAGGACTTTAATATTGTGCATTCACTACAGGTCCCGAATATATCTTCTACAATCTAATCGCTTCTCAGATTTGGGTTGATAAAAAATGTCCATCCCAACAGATCTCTCCACTTCTCTCTCTCCCTCCAACCATACCAGCTCAGGGCCACAACTATACACGAAATCTCAGATTGGACAACTGGCACCTTGGCAGTCATAATCAACAACACTTCCCACATAGGATCAAAACAAAAGCCATATCCTTCCACCACACACATACATGGGGTAGCGTGTTACTCAAGTAGGCAAGCGCTTCAGAAAGCGCTATATAACTGCTACAATGCAGTACAATTCCTTTTCTAATGGCACCCCATTTGTTTTAAAATATCTTTTTATAGGTAGTTCAAATTTCATCACCATGGTCTTGGTTTATTTTACCCACATTTGTCGACAGACCTTGGACTTGCGAAAACCAGAGAATCTCTCAATCATGGAGTTTTCAGTGAGTGGCAACGGTGTACGAGTTACTTACCTTCGGTAACTATGTATCTGGTAGAGACCAAGGGACATGTGTAAAAATGTCACGATAACATGCAACCGGACTACAATCCCAACCAAAGACAAGGAAGGGGAACCAGTCGGGGACACACAGGGAACGACAAAACTCGAAGACATCCCCATCACAGAGTATGATAACCCTCATCAGGAACAAGGGCAAAGGCACAGCCAAAAGCCCCCACCGCAAGGATCGCACGAGCTAGAATTACCAACCACCTAACCTCCCATGTGACAACGAGGAGGAAAAAGGGACAGCATGATAGAAAGAGGGAAAGAACGTACTCATAGAAGACATCGCCACCCACAGGGAAGCGAGTGCAAAAGACCAAATCACAAGCCCTCGCAGAACGGGGAGGAAGGGCGGGCCGGGGAGGAAGGGCGGGCCGTGAAGGAATCTGCAGCTAGAATCGTCTCTACCAGATACATCGTCACCGAAGGTAAGTAACTCGTACATCTGATAGAGACTAGTAGCCGCAGACTCCTTCACGTAGAATAGATACCCTAGCCATACCCAAGGGGAAGGAGGGTCTGCGAGAGGACCCCTCCCACCGGGGCAGAACAGATGCCCGCACGGGGCCGGATTCCCAAACAGGACGAGGAGCCCCCTCCCCCAGGCAAGGGAAAATGAAGAAGAGAGCCTGGCTGAACTCAGCAGAGGGAACAAAACAAGGCGCAAAGAGGCCAGACACCCCACACCCACGTGAGGCAACAAAACCATCGCCCAAGGCCAAAAAGGGGAACCGAAGGGGAAGTGCAACCTAGAGACTCCGAGGAGAAGAGGCAGAGCAAGGCAATCCCCGACAGGAAGGTGCCGGCAGCAAGAAGCAGGCGGAAGCCATAAAAGGGGAACCGAAGGTCAACCAGGAAGAAGCGTCCAACACCCCGCAGGGACAAACTGCGCCCGCAAGAGGGTCCAGAAGTCAGGGACCATCCCCCCCACAGAGAGAAGATGTGGAACCGAGTGCAAGGCCCACTGGAAGCAGCGGAGAAGGCAGGATGACAGTCCCCCTAAAGCCCCAAGAAGGCACAAGAGGGCAGAAAGAACAAGAGGGCGGCACAGGCACGCTCCGCCAGACACCAGGAACACCCCAGAACCAATACTCAAGCAAAAAGGCGAAGAAGAAGGTTGCAGCCGCAACATACCATAACGCCACGAAGAGCAGAAGCCCGCAGGCGACCACAACTCCCCAGCACATACCAGGGCTATATAACAAACCAACCCTGCCCCACATGGGGCATGTCACATCCCAAGACCTGGGAACGTCTTCGGAAGAAACTTCCGCAGCAGAGGACAACAAAAAGAACTGCAGCAAAAGAAAACCCCACAGGAGGCACATCAAGCAGCCAGATGGGAAAAGCAGAAGGCCCAATCGCAGGCCCAGCACTGTGTGAAAAACCCAAAGGAAAAACACACAGTCAAAAAGGGGGCTGGCCAGCAGCCAACAGAACCAGAACCTCAGCCAGACCACCGGGGCGACCCGCCCCAACGGAAGAACAGCTCCAAGAACCAGAGCAGCACACAGGTCACTAAGGAGAAGGAGGGGAATGAGGAGGAGGAGGAGGAGGAAGACGAAGCCCCGTAAAGAACCTCTGGATGGCTGAGTCCGCAGGGGCATGGAACAAAAGAGCACCATCGAAGGGAAGGTCCACCAGTCGTTCTCGAACATTCTCCGGGAACACACTGTCTCGAAGCCAGGCATGGCGACAAAGGGCTACCGAAGAAGCCATGGCACGACCCAGCACCTCCGAGATGTCCAGAGCGGAGCGAAGGATAAACGCCGCCAGCTCCCGACCATCCAGAACATGGTGTCGCAAATCCACACAGGCACCCTCCTGAGAAGCGGCAGACATAAGGGACTCCGCCGAGTCCCACAAGCAATAAATGGCCCTAGCCAAAACACACAATGTGTTAAGGCCCCACAGAGCCGCACTGGTCGAGGCAAACACATTGCGCCCCCAGGAGTCCAGCCAGCGTGCCTCCCATGACGGTGGGACAACAGCAGCGGAAAAGCAGGAAAGGCAGACTGTAAAAGGGGGCCTCTGGTCGAAGGGTGAAGAGAAAGGCACACCGGATCACGCGGTGCCGGATGGTGGCGGTGCAGAAGGTGCTGTGGCACTGGATTCCCCGTGGCAGGACGCTCCCAAGAGACAAGAATGTAGTGAACCCTCGAAGGGAAGCAACCGTTCCCTACCACCAGAGCCCTGGTGGAGAATCTCCAAAAGATGATCGGCGGGGAAATGGGCAGCTGGATCACCCATACGCAAAATGCCCACAGCCGTGAACAAACCGCGCGGGCGAAAACCGCACCTGCCTCCGTGGGGCCCCGCAGAGGGGAAAGCAGCTCCTCGTTAGGCGACGGCTGCAAACTAAGGCGGCCATCCCCCAAGCCAACTGGAGGAAGGAAGCGCCAAGGCCAGAAAGAAGGAAGAGGGACTGAGGAATGGGGAACCTACGGCTGCTCCGGCGAAGACCGCGGTCGTGGAGACGGCGAAGAGTCACCTTTTGACGACGTCGGGGAGAAAGCCACGACACGGCAGCCCGTCTCCGGCGAGGATGACACCACCAACCGCCGAACCTCTGGAGAAGAGGAGGCGTCCGAAGACGAGTCAATGACCCGACGTCGGCCCGGCACCATAGAGTCCGCAACCTGAGGCAGGCCACCGTCGGCAACCGGTGCCGGAGGAGACGTAGAGGCGACGATCCGACACAGCACACAGCAAAGGAGACCGGTGCTGGGCCGGAGCCGGGGTGGAGAAGGGGCGGCGCCGGAGCGGCGCCACCCTGACCTCCGACAAGGCAGCCGGAGGGATGAGAAGAGCCCGGGGAAGGGATGAGAAGAGCCCGGGGAAGGACGAGGAGTCCCCTGCCAGCCGCAACTCGTGACAGGGCGAGATGGGCCCTCTCCCGCCCCCTGCGGCTCTGCCAGGGCCAGTAGCCGCCAGCGCCAAAGCGGCGTCGCCTCGGACAAGGACGCCGCCTGTCCCGAAGACCGAGAGGGGCTCGGGGGTGTGACCCGAGCCCCGGCCACCTCTCGCGACACCACAGGGACTTCTGCGGGAGTTTGCGCCGAAGCAGAGGCGCCGTGGTCCGAAGGGCCGCACCCCAACTGCACCACATCCTCAGAGCCTGGATCCGAACCACTCGGAGCCGGAGCCGCCGGCGACACTGCGGAGGGCCCCGCACACTGCAAGGGATCCGCTGACGTCCCAGGAGGGGAAGGAGGAGGAGGAGAAGCCAGCAAGGCCTGCAAAGCCGCCGCATATATGTCTCCATCTGAGCTCTGGACGCCCCCACGCTGGGAAACGGCGGATATGTGGACGACACGCGGGGCCGCACCACCCGCGGAGAGCCCAGGCCCCCGACTGGCCGGAACCCGACCCTCGGGGACAAACTGCGACAGTTACCGATAGGTGAGTGGTGCTCTTGCGACCTAGAAAAAGATCGAAGTCTGCGAAGGAACCCTCCACAGGGTCCGGACGAGGTGCCGACGCCGACCTGAACACACGAGCCGAAAGAAGTTTCATCCGGCACTCCCGCCGAGACTTCGGCTCCATCTGCTGGCACGCCTCACAATCAGTGGAGTCGTGGTGCTTCCCCAAACACCACATACAGATGGGGTGAGGATCCATCGCCGACATGAGGCAGCCACACGATGTGCAAGTTTTAAAGCCCGAAGGCATTCGCACACTGTTCCACCGAAAAGAAATGGAAGAAAAAGGGGCCCTAACAGGCCCGTAGCAAGGATCGAATCCGCGTTGCACGCGGAAAAGGAAAAAACTGACATAGGCGCACCCAGGCGGGTATTATGTGACCTCGCTGACATCATGTGCGCGGACGACGCCTGGGCGGAGTCGCGTGATGTCGTCCCCCTGGCGCGCAGGGATGCTGGGCAACAAAGTTTTCCGGATCCATTCTCAGGCCTGGGGATAATTCTACGTGAAGGAATCTGTGGCTAGTAGTCTCTATCAGTTACTGCATTTTCTGCATATAATCGAATAGTAGACGTTATATGAACAAATGACTGAATATGGGTATTGGTAAAGTGCAACTGTCACTCAAAAGAGAGCATCCTGGCGCTGTGCTAAGAGCTCTCAAGGCCTGTCTGTTTTTAAATGTCTGTTAATTACTAAAACCTGTATCTGTGCTGTTGAGCGCTTTTAAAGCTTCTCCTTGTGCCCCAGGTTACCTCATGGGGGATTGTTATGCCATATAAAACCTAAAGTAACATTCAATTTGGATTTTATCATCTGTGTTTTTCTGCCTGTTTAGGTTGGGGAATGGTAGCATAGTGCCGGTCTCATGCACTGCACTTTCAACTGGTTTTCCTAAAATCCTCTTCAGGTGGTTTCCGGTTTCATGTACTTTGTCTACTTCATTTTTCCTACATGATGTGCTTCACTGGGAGTATTTTTTGTCTTTGGGCCCTAGCAAATTTATTCTGCTTTTCTGGGGTAGGGACAGGTGTAGGAGAGTAGGGTCTGCTTTCTATGTTCACCCCCACTTTTTGCTTTTGCTTTACTGGTTTTCGACTCAGATGTGGCTGTGGGCCTGCTAATCAGACCTACGGCCCGGCTGTTCTCTCTCTAAATTGATACTATGTACTTTAGGTGCATAACCCATTTGGATAGGATCACCTTATTGGCCCCTGTACAGTGTACCTTAGGTACCCAGGGCATAGGTGTACCCTAGGCCTACCAGGGGCTGCAGCATGTATTATGCCACCCCTGGCCTGGCCTTCCATTATGACACAACTGGCTGATCACTCAGCTGGGGCAAGGTCGTGTAATCACTCCTTGCTTAGGTGTAGTATTCCTATACCTAACTTACATATAGACACATGTGTACCTATCAGCCACTCCTATGGCAGGCCTTAACAATCCTGGAGGCAGAGTGCTTGGTAACATGTGAGATGGTACTCTAGCATGAGCTGAGCCTGTCTGCAGCTTTCGGAACCATGTCCTTATAGCTGTTCTATGATAGAGCCTACCATATACTCTTAAAGTGCCTTATAATCTTAAACGGTTATGGTAACTATGGTTTGGCTTTATCAAAACATGTCGTGTAAGGTGTGTAACACTTTGGAATAATACCCCCATCCCATTTCTGGGGATGAGGATATTATCCCTCCCTTCTAGAGGGAGAAGCCATGCTGTAACCTACTTACCCGGTTAAAGTTAACCAGAGCCCCAGCATCACAAAATGGATGCTGCTGCCACAGACACGAGTCTGACCTCCTGCTGCTGGGAGTGATCCCGGCAAGGAAGGCTTGGACAATAGGTTTCCTGCCTTGGGAGGTGCGAGCACCACCCCAGACAGGCCTTAGTGTATTGGGGCAGGGAGGGATGAAAAGAATGAGACATGCCTGGGGCGCACAAGGTGTCCCGTGCATAGTCCAGTTCAAACCGGTGCTGGGGCACTCCAGCCCCAGTCCTGGCGCGAAACTGGACAAAGGGAAGGGGGTGTAACCACCCCCCTCCCAGGTCCCACCCATAAGGCGTGACCTAGCAGGTAACCCAGCCCCCCAGATTAGTATAAGAGTGGTAGCTGGGCCCCAGGAGATTAGATTATCCTGAACCTGCAACTTGAACAGAAACTCTGGACCTTCGACATTCGACGAAAGAAGAAGACTGAAGAATCTCCCTTGTGGCCAAGGAGTGGCTACCCTGTGCAAACAGGCACCATCAAGAGACTACCCTTTGCTTTGCTGAAGTTCTACGAGGGACCGACTGCAGAGCCCGACCAGAGCCCTGACTTCCAGACTTCTCCGACCCTGATCCACATCCACAGCCGAGCTGAGATCCGTGGAGGCGACGAGAGACGTGGGACCGGCTACCTGGGAAAAGTGGCTAGTATCTTCCAGCGCAGCTTCTGAGGCACCCTCGAAGTTGTGCACCGGGGATTGAGAAGCCCCAACCCCAAGCACCATCTGCACCGAAGATCAGCCCCCCACACTCCACGAGTCCTGCGTGGGGCCCTTCTGCATTTTCCTGCTTGCCGCGTCTGTCCGGTTGCTTGCCCGTTGGCTAGTGGCCTCTGTGACTACGCATCCTGAAATCTTCACTGCTGGTTTGGCTCCTCCAGACTGGCTCCCGCTTCCCTGCAAAAGAGAAGCACCCCAGACCTTCCTGGTCTGCACCAGAAGCAAGTCCTCCGTTCTTCGTGGGTTCTGCTTGCCAAGGCTTGGTGAGTCCTAGTTCGACTTCGACGCCGCCGACAGCAAGAGCCTTCGTGGGACAGCTCGCCTCCTGGTCCTGGTCGTCCTCGACGTCTCCTGGTCCCCGTGGCTGCAGCGACAAGCTTCACCTTCACCTGCAATCTTCACGACATCGCCTGGTTCCTTCCTGGTTCCACGTGGTCACTGGCTAGTGACCTTGACTCTGTCCCTTCTGCTTGCAGGTCTCCTCTCTTCTTGATCCCAGCCTTGGGATCCACTGGACACTCTTCACTGACTGCCTGTCAGCAACTTTCCTTCAGCCATCCATAGAAGTCCACGACGAAACCCGACGCAAGTTCACACCTATGCACCCGCAGCCCGTGGGCTAGGTAACTTGGGTACTTCGGTGCTCACAAGGGTAGTGACTATCCTAGGGTCTAGTTTCCGAGTCTCGACTCTCTAGCTGCTTCAGAAGTGTCCTTAAACTGTTAAATTCTAACTGCTAGTAATTCTATTGACTTTTACACATTACGCGTGAGTGTTTCCACTCTGCACCTGAATCCCGTGGGCCTCCCACTTCCTAACTGTTGCTAGTGTAGGGTAGCCCCAGCGATTCCCTAGGCCTATTCTATTTCCGTGACAGTGGTCCTTATACCACTTACTTAGTATATGATTTGCGTGGCCCCTAGGGCCTAACTGTATTACTTACCTGTGTGACTTAATGTATGCTTAAATAAGACTGTGTTGTACTTACCTCTAATCTCATAAAGAGTGCTGAGGGTTTGACTAGAATTAATACACTTTATTTTATATATATATATATATATATATATCTGTTGTGGTGTCCTTTCATTTGGTATTCAAGGGATTATATATGGTATCACAGCTGGCTTCACATGCCATTCAGAGTTAAGCCTAAGACTGCTCTTGTCCATGCTACCACTAGGATAGCTGGTCTATAAGGTTGACTTTACAACCAATCACCATAAGGGTTGCTTGGACTGATATAAGGTGTACACTAGAACTAGTGACATCATACATCAGGCCAACTTCTCACAACAGGGTTATTGGAAGGCAAGCTCCTCACCCCTAAAACCAATCAAAAAATGCAAAAGAGAAAATACCCCAACCCTAAACTGATTGTGTAGAGACTGCTGAACCTGATTTTGCAGTTTAAATTGTGTTGAGTAGTGTATGTAGCACTCTTTTTTTGGCTGGCAAAAACAGTTTTATAAATGCATGAAAAGCAGTTACTGGCTTTATATTTGGCCCGTGCATGGCTGAATAGGAACTGCAGAGTGTGTACGGTGCCAGCCTGTATCCAAGGAGATTATGAGTTGAAGTGCATTTCACTCCCCCTCTGCCACCAGATTCTGGTTAAGTAATAGAACCAAAGTCTCCCTCCTTCTATCACACCATGCAAAGCCTCGTAAGTTTGAGGAAGGAACCCCACGTAGCCATCTCCATTGTGTATTCTCCGCTTCCTCTGAGCCACAAACAGCCCGAGAGCAGGGCCAAAGGAAAGGTGGAAAAAGCAGGCACATTCTACCAAGGAATTTCAAACTAAATCTGCTATTTTGTTCTATGCGTGACTATTTTAATTTCTTTCCTTGTTTTCCCTTAACATGCACAAAGGTTATTAGAAGGCAAACGCCCCCGTTCTGCAACCATCTATCGTGTCGCATCACTACACAACCATCCTCTTCTTCTCGCACACAACCAATGACAACAATCTTTCAACACTCTCCAACAATAAGAAACATTCATCCCCCTACCCAGCCTAAAACTATCTCTCAAAACTAATGTTTTCCGACTCTCACATGAGAAACAGACTCCTCTCGCAAACACAATTCCCGCCCCCACTTCTCCTTCGACATGCACAACTCACCAGTCCTTCATCCTCAAAGCTACACCTCAAGTGACTAACAAACTACCAGATATTACTACCCCACAACAACAAAACCACATACAAACTTTACCTGAACAAACTTACACATTCAAAAACAAACCACCATCCCAACATACCTACACACAACCACTCTTCTCTCAATAACATGCAAAAATACATATAAACCCTTTTCTACATCGCACTCTCCATGCAACAAATACACCAATCACTCAATCCACAAACACACGAAAGCACTCACACTTCTATCATCCTTTGCTCAATTCAGAGCCATACCAAATGACCCTCGTGCTCCATCACCACTCCTCACCCATACACCTTCCGCCTTCAACATGCGCAAAAGAAAGGAAATTGGGTGAGGGCTGGCATGGGGGGGGCTCAGGGTGTGGGCTTGAAAGGACAAGGTGTGCCTGATCTCCCATGCCAGACTCCCACAGGCAGTTTTCAGAAGTCGTTTTTCAGGTCATGGGGCCAAGAGACCAGTGGCAGACCCTTCTGGGAGGTCCGTGGTGATGCCAGAGGAGACCAAGGCGAACCTGGAATGTGTGAATCGTCAGCCGCAACTCAATGAGCGGGGTGGCCGAAACCCAAACTGGCCACCACAACACGCTGCGGACACCAGGAGGGCCTGGGATAGGCTTGCGGGGATCTCCTCATCCCCCATGGAGAACGGAGCTTTGACCCTGCCTGACTGCATGTACAGGCAGGGGGGCTGGGACAGCTAGTAAAATTAGACAAGTGGGGACAACCGCTTGCACCTGGGATGTCGGCAGGATCGGGTAAGGGCTGGCGTGTGCCCAGGAGACTGCAGTGGCTCGGTGTACTGGAGGGAGCAGGGGAGGATCACTGGGCCTATGGCTGGCTGTGAGTGGGCAGGGGTGGTCGCAAGCAGGAGGGGCTAGAGCGACTATCAACATACAGCAGATCACATGCCGGACCCAAGGGTTTTGGACCGGGAGTTCAGGACCTCTCCTTGATGAGGCAGAGTAGGAGGAAGAGATGACTGATGAGGGATTCTGGAACCCACCCCCTGCAAAGGCGTATCCCAACGAAAGATTGAGAACCAATACATATTGGCTATCTTCTGGATCTATTTAAGCATCTGATGCAGGAATATGTTATGGACAGTCTACACCTGGAACAAACATAGTCCTCACCCAGATATACGTTTTCAAGGATAAAGAGGCCATCATGTCAGCTGCCCGCTGACAGGAGCCTGTGGTTTTCAGGGGTAGCTCACCAACACTTGTCCAAGATCACTCAGTGCAGACACTGGCATGAAGAAGGGAGTTCAAAAACATTACATCCAACATGAAAAAAGAGGGAATAAAATATCAAAGGGGACACCCTTTCCGCTTAAGCTCTATGTATAAAGGAATTCCACACATGATCAGGGAGATCCAGGAGGAACTAGGCCTTTCAACAGATGCTGACCAACAAATCCCTGCCGCCTCGCCTTAATTCTCCAACTCAAAAGACAAGCCTTGTTCCAGTGGCTGAAAGGCAAGGATATAAATGTAGTGCTGTTACAAAAAATGCACTTATTGCAAATAGACGTGCACCGCCTTAAATCCTACGGATTCCCATCCCAGTTTCAAGCTAATTATAGATCTAAGACAAGAAATGGGACTATTGAGTTCTGCAAGGGGCTGATGTACACCTAAGAGGCCCAACACTGCGACAGAGAGGGCAGAGATATAGGTTTACGATTGCGTATCAGGTGCCCAAGAATTACGCTGAATGCCCTTTATGCCCCAAATGAAAGAAAAGAACAATATTTTGCAAAACTAATGCCCACAATAGAGCACTTTTCTATAAGACACCTACTAACTGGAGGTGACTAACGCCATCCTCAATGTGGCCGCGGCTAGAGTCTCGATAAGACATACCTGATCCACACCCATATCAACCCTACTAAAGGGAATAGCAGATTTGGACTTGGATGTGTGGAGACACCACTACCCAGGAGAATGAGATTACACTTTTGTCTTCCACATCCACAGGACCTATACAAGGATAGAATATTTCCTAATATCACGTGGCTTACTAGAGGGCTGCCTCACCTCTGACAGAGCCCAAAACATTGTCAGAACAAGCAGCAGTCAAGATTAAACTCACAGTGGTGATCACACATCTGCGATCCAATAGACAATGGCAGGTTAGCAAAGTGGCACTTGGAGACCATGTGGTGCGGGGGAAAAATTGGGATGCCATAGGACATTACTTTTAGGAAAATACCACACCAGAGGCTGTAGGAGAGGCACTTTTTGCCCTAGTACTGATGCTTTTCGAATTAAAGTGCATTGAGACCCTGCTGACCAGGCCCCCAGTGGCAGTGCTCTTTTAAAACAATTATATGTCAAATTGTAACCCAACTGGCAAGGACTTTAGTACCCCTGTATGAACCTCGTAAATGGCACCCCTGGTGTCCAGGGCATGGATACTAAAAAGGGTCACTAAGGGCTGCAGCTTGTATTATGCCACCCAAAGGGACCCCTACAAACACTACATGCAGACAGCCATTGCAGACTGCATGAAATGGTGCAAACCATTTTGAAAACACGACATGGCACTCTCCCTGTGTGCCATTCTATGATACACTGCAAAACTATATGTCATTAACCCCTACAACAGGCCTTAGAGCCCTAAGGCAGGGTGCGTTGTATTATATGTGAGGGCACATCCGCATGAGGAAGTAAGCCACTGTGATGTCTAGTTCCATTACTAGATATTGCAAGTGATCAGGTAGTCATCTTAAGAACATTTACTGTGCACTGGTCATCATAAGATACTCAACTACCTGATGGCTGCACTGAAAACAATGGTGTTTAGTATCAAACACCTCATCTTAATAAATTTGCACTGATGCCAGTACTAGAATATGACATGCACCAAGAGGGCACCTTAGCAGTGCCCCCTGATAACCTACTAGTCCCTCTAGTGAGCTGGCTGACTGATTCCACAGACGAGTTTGTTACCCCCTGTAGGTGAGAGCCCACGCTCTCAGAGCTCATAAACAATGCCTGCTCCGG
This sequence comes from Triturus cristatus, assembly GCF_964204655.1. Taxonomy (NCBI): domain Eukaryota; kingdom Metazoa; phylum Chordata; class Amphibia; order Caudata; family Salamandridae; genus Triturus; species Triturus cristatus. Next base: position 162,592,836 of record NC_140579.1, read on the forward strand.
CGGAAGGTGTTAACACCTTTTCCAGCAGGATGGCTAGTGAATTAGCATGTCACGGCCAGAGGCTTCAAAGCCTCTGCCGCCCATGATATAAGACAACGGCTTCCTCCCAGACATGGGGAATTTCACCCCCTTCCATGGGGCCCATCTGGTACCAGGGCAGCCGGGATATTAGATAGTGTTGCACTTTCAGGCTAGGCACACCCCGAAGGCCATCCACTTTAAGTGGACAGTCAAAGAAGAGTTACCATTTTGAAATTGGGTCACGTTTATGCCCACTCGCTACAAGAATTGGCCATATAGGGGGTGCAATCACCTCAGGGTTAAGGAGCCCATTGCCCACTCCCCCACACTCCCCTAAACACCCCTAAATTGAGTATTTAGGAGTCCCCCTGACACCAGGTGGACTCAGCTTCATCTACTGGGAAGGATTAGTTACTTACCTGTAATCCTAGTTCTCATCCAGGGGTATACTCATCAAAGTCATAATCTATGAATAATCCCCGCCCATGTGCGGGATCCCGGAGCATATAGAAAATACATATATATAAATATATATATATATACATATGTGAAAACATATAAATGCAGCCTAATAATGTTCAAAACATGGCAATGCTGTAAATTACATATTTTTGCATAGTAGTGCCCCCGTAACCCGTAAGGAAAAAAGGAAGCATCAGGCAAATTATAACACAGCACTGCTTTATTGCCATAAAGCAACATGTAATTGTAGGCATTCGCCAGTAGGCTGCAGTAGAGTATCAAGAATCCAAGAAAACTGACACCTTGCCTTTAAGGCATTAGAGTAGGGGGACCGTGCCTTTAAGGCCTGCCCGTGACCCCCTGCTCCCATGATGCACTACAGGTGACAGTTGGGCCAGTTCTTTTTGGCGGTGCCTCCGCACCTGAGTAGATCTGCCTTCCATACATCACTTATTTAAAGAGAAAACATTGCTCGTCCGGGGAGGTGGGTGGGTCGCTTATGACTTTGATGAGTATACCCCTGGATGAGAACTAGGATTACAGGTAAGTAACTAATCCTTCTCATCCAGGGGATACTCATCAATAGTCATAATCTATGAATAGAGTAGCAAGCCCATACCCAAAGTCTCGCGGACGAGCAACAAAGCAGTTAAAACATACATTAAAAGACACATCTTGTATTACAGTTATGCAAATAGGTTCCTCAAAGAGGCCTGCCCCACCTGGGCGTCGGCCTGTGCGTCTGAATCTAGGCAATAATGGCGCGTGAAAGTATGGACTGAGCGCCATGTAGCCGCTTTACAGATCTCAGACATGGGAACGTTGCGAAGGAGTGCTACCGTAGAAGCCTTCCCCCGAGTAGAGTGTGCTCTAGGTTTACCCTGCAGAACTTTGTGGGACAGTTGGTAAGCCAAAGCTATACAAGAGACAATCCATCTAGAGATAGATCTCTTGGCCGCAGCCAGCCCGGTATTAGTGGGTCCATAGTTAACAAAGAGCCTGTCTGACTTTCTAAGAGTAAGGGTCTTAGCTAGATAGAATTTCAAAACCCTCCGGAGGTCAAGAGAGTGTAGAGCTCTCTCCGGGGGTGTGGTCGGCTGAGGAAAGAAGGTGGGCAACGTGATCACCTGATTAATATGGAAGTCCGAAACCACCTTGGGCAGGAAGCTCGGATGAGTACGGAGCACCACCCTATTAGCATGAAACACCGTGTAAGGTTCCTTGCAGCAGAGGGCCTGAATTTCACTAACCCTACGGGCCGAAGTGATGGCTACTAAGAAGGCAGCCTTCCAGGTCAGATGTTGCAAGGAGGCCTTATGAATCGGCTCAAAAGGACCTCCCATCAGTTTAGAGAGAACGATGTTCAGTTCCCAGGAAGGGGAAGGAGACCTCACAGGTGGGTAAACTTTCTTAAGCCCTTCTAAGAAATCCTTTACCACTGGCATCTGAAAGAATGAGGTCTGGGTAGGAGACTTCCTATAGGCTGTAATAGCAGCTAAGTGTACTCTGATGGAAGAGTACTTTAACCCAGACTTCGCCAAGTACAGTAAGTAGGGGAGAATAACCTGTTCTTGACCCCGGATCGGATCAAGGGTGTTATCTCTACACCAGAAGCAGAATCTTTTCCATTTAAAGCCATACGACTTCCTCGTGGAGGGCCTCTTTGCCTCCCGAAGAATGCTCATACAGTCCGGTGGAAGATCTAGATGTCCGTACTGGATGAATTCAGGAGCCATGCCGTCAAGCGGAGGGAGGGGAGATTGGGGTGGAACACTCTCCCCTTGTCCTTGGTCAGCAAGTTCGGCAGGCATGGCAACCTCCTCTGTGGTACCTCCGACAGCTGGAGTAGATCCGGGTACCACCACTGCCGGGGCCACTCCGGTGCTATTAGGATCATCCGAGTTCTGGCCCTGTAGAACTTCTGAATCACAGCCGGGATGAGAGGGAGAGGAGGAAAAGCGTAAAGCAATGTCCTCGACCAGCTGATCAAAAGCGCGTTCCCCTGCGACCCCCGTTGAGGGAACCTGGAGGCGAAGACGGGGCATTTTTTGTTGTCCGCGTCTGCGAACAGATCGATGTCTGGTATGCCCCACAAGCGGAAGATGTCTTGAGCGACGCCTTCGTTGAGCACCCAGTCGTGCGCTTCGACGAAGTCTCTGCTGAGGCCGTCCGCCTGCACGTTCAGGGTCCCTGGCAGGTGAACAGCGACGATCGTCAGGTTTCTCGCCAGAAGCCATTTCCAGATTGACTGGGCCTCCAGAGACAGGACCCGTGATCTGGTCCCTCCTTGCTTGTTCAGATAGAACATAGTTGTGGTGTTGTCCGTCTGAACCTGAACATAGTCGGTCTGCAGGGATGGGTACAGAGACTTGAGAGCGAGATGGACTGCTCGTAGCTCCAAGAAGTTGATGTGATAGCTCTGCTCGGTAGCGGACCAGAGACCTTGTACTTGAAGCCGGCCCATATGAGCCCCCCAGCCCTGCATGGAGGCGTCTGTGACCACCGTCTGTGTCGGAGGCGCCTGATGGAATGGGACGCCGTGAAGCAGATGGGAGCGCTTCATCCACCACCGGATGGAATCTTTGGCGGCTTGATGAAGGGTAATGTGATCTTCCCAGCGGCCGGTCCTCTGCGACCACTGATCCTCTAGGTCTTGTTGCAGAGGACGCATGTGCAGACGTGCGTTGGGCACGATGTAGATGCACGAGGCCATGGATCCCAGGAGAGATGACACTTGTCTGGCTGTGGGATATTCCGTGCTGAGAAGCGTGCAGCTTTTTTGCAGCATGGAGGATAACCTCTCCTCCGAAGGACACACGCTTGCGCTTGAGGAGTCTAGAGAGGCGCCCAGGTAGTGGATCCGTTGAGTTGGATTGAGGATCGACTTCCGGTAGTTGACCTGAAGGCCCAACGAGTGTAGAAGGTTTAGGCAGAACGAGAGATGACTCTGGAGTTGAACCGGGGTGGAACTTTTTAAGAGCCAGTCGTCTAGATATGGGTAGACGAATATCTTCCGTTTGCGGAGAAATGCAGCCACCACCGCCATGCACTTTGAGAACGTTCGTGGCGCGGACTTGAGGCCGAATGGCAGGACCTTGTATTGATAATGTTGGTGAAAGATGCGAAATCTGAGAAACTTCCGATGTTTCGCTGAGACAGGAATGTGGAAGTATGCATCCTGTAAATCGATGGCACACATCCAGTCCCCTTGGTGTAGATGTGGGAAGATCTGGTGCAGTGCTAGCATCCTGAATTTTTCCCTTCTGAGAAATCTGTTGAGTAGGCGGAGATCGAGGATGGGTCTGTAGTCTCCGATCGCTCCTCTTTTCTGAACAAGAAAATACCGGGAGTACACTCCCCGATTTCTCTGCCTGTTTGGAACTTCCTCTATGGCGTTTTTGGAGAGGAGAGTGGCAACTTCGTCCTTTAAAAGCTTGTTTTGGCTGAGAGGGAGTGGCTGTTTCCGTGGGGGTACCTGCGGAGGGGGAGATTTGAACCTCAGCAAGTAGCCACGCTCTACAATACTCAGCACCCATTTGTCGTTTGTAATTGTATTCCACTCTGCCAGGTGAGCGGTGACACTTCCTCCCACCGGAGTGGCGAACGAGTGCGGAGGAAGTAAGTTTTCACTGCTTGGGAGGTTGCTTGTTAGAGGACTGCTGCTGTTTAGCATTTCCTCTTCCTCTGCCCCGGCCCCTTTGCTGAAACTGGGACCTCTGTTGGTTTTGAGAGGACCATTGGGGCGTTTGAACGCGCTGGTGAAAGGCACGTTTGTCGCCCTGGCGAAAACGCTTGCGGAACTCTTTGCGTTTTTCCAGTCCCACAGCCTTTACAGTGTCCAATTCCGTTTTCATCTTGCTCATTTGGTCGTCCGCATGAGCTCCAAATAGCGATGATCCATTAAACGGCAGGTTAAGAATCCTTTTCTGCGCATCTGGTTTGAGGGCTGTTAATCTGAGCCAGGCCGAACGGCGGGAGCAGATGCCATGGGAGTAGCCATGCGCGGCTAGGTCTGATGCATCCGCCGCTGCGCTTATTACTTGGTTGGCCACCAGTCCGCCTTCATGTAGGATCTCCGTGAAGTCCTGCCTGTCCTCCCTAGGCAATTTCTCCACGAATCTGGCCAGGGAATCCCATAGGGAACGATCATACCTCCCTAGCAGGGCTGAAGCGCTAGCGACCTTCATGTGCGCGGCAGATGTGTTGCACATTCTCCTGCCGTAGGAGTCCATCAGCTTGCTGTCCTTCTCAGGGGGGACAGAAGCAGATATTGAGGCTGAGTGAGACTTCATGGCCGCCGCCACTATCACCGAATCCGCTGGCGGGTCCGCCCTCAAGAATAAAGGGTCCTCGGCCGGAGCCTTGTACTTCTTTGCTATTCTCGAGGGGACCGAGCCCGCTGTAGCCGGTGTAAGGAACGTGGCCATCGCTGGTTCTAACAATCCTGGCACCAACGGGAGCAGAGGTCTGGGAGCTGACCGATGGTGTAAAGTGTCAAAGATCACAGAAGTGGGTGCCTGAGGGGCGTGCAGTGCGATGTTCAACTTTTGCGCCCCTCTACCCAGGACGTCCGAGAAAGTTATAATGTCATCCACCGGGGACACTCGCGATGGAGGCGTGGATGAAAAAGTAGGGGAGTAGTCCCGGACTGAGGATCTTGTGGATGCAGTCCCAGTGGACGACCTGGTGCGTCGCCTCTTGTGGGAGCGTTCGCTTTGGTGAGCCCTTGATCCTGATCTGCGCTTGGACGGAGATCTTGGACGTTTTGGCGCGGTGCGACGGTCCCTGGAACGAGACCGGCGTGGTGAAATTGGCCGTGGATCCCTCGGAGGCGATTTACTCCTGCGCGGTGGGGAATACATGCGGGAGTAGTCCGATCCCGGACTCCGACATGCGGCAGCGCCCACATCTCGTAACCAGCGCGGTGACAGTCCAAACCGCTCTGGAGCCTCGGGTGATCTTTCTGGAGATATTTGCACGATGTGCAGTCCCGGAGATGATGACTGTTCTCCTGGGGACCTCTCCGCGGGCGGTCCAGTCTTCGCCCTCGACGTCGAATCCCTTGACGTCGACGACGTCTGCGTCACCATCGGCAAGTGTGAGGTATGCCGTTCTGGTCTCGACGCCGGTCGTGGAGACCTCGATGTCGATCTCCTCTTCTCTGGCACCTGACGTCGGCTAGATGACCTCGACGTCGTCCGTGTCTTCGACGTCGACCTCTCTCGCCGTCGACTGGGCGACTTCGACGTCGACCTCTCTCGCCGTCGACTGGGCGACTTCGACGTCGACCTCTCTCGACGTCGACTGGGCGACTTCGACGTCGACCTCTCTCGACGTCGACTGGGCGACTTCGACGTCGACCTCTCTCGACGTCGACGTGGTGATCTTGACGGCGACCTCTCTCGACGTCGACTTCTTGACGTCGATCTTCCTCTCGACGTCGACCTTCTATGTCGCCGAGTGGGGGTAACCATCGACGGCGACCGGCCCACTCGCGGCGGAATGTACGTCGCCGCATCTCTCGACGTCGACCCCCTCGAGGGTGGCGGAGAGTGTCTCGACGTCGACGGAAGCCTCGACGTCGACGGAGACAGTTCAGATGTCACCAGACTAGCAGCCTTCGAGCCCGAAGGGCCGCCTCTCGACGCCGACTTACTTTTGCGCGGCGGAGACTCTTGATGGTGGGATGAATCCCTTGACGCCGAAGTTCTCTGCCTCTTCGCCGGCATCCTCGACGTCGACGGCGAACCTCTTGGACTCCTGGTCTTCTTGGAGCCCGGGGAGCTGGTATGTCGCCGTTTCTGTACTTGCGTAGCTGAAGAAGGTGGTCTTGATGAGGAATGCTCGCCTTCACGACGGCTTCGTTCCTTCTCCAGTCTTGCATGCAGTTTAATGCGCTCTCTGTCCCTCAGAGTGCGCTTTGAGAACTTCTGGCAGTGGGGACACTGGTCAGGATCGTGTTTTGATGGTAAACACACAATACACACCGAGTGTGGATCCACCAGTGCCATTTTATTACCACAAGAAGGGCATTTCCTAAATAAAGGAGACATTCTGACTGGAAAAAAATTGGAAAATTCACTGGAACCAGCAGAATTAGCCCTTATAAGCCAGAAAACGTCGAAAAAAGCTAGAAAAAGCTGTAATTCAAAATTTCAGTCAAAAAACTGAAGAGCTCAAGCTCCAGGATCCTCACAGAAGGAGCCGGAAAAAAGAACTGGCCCAACTGTCACCTGTAGTGCATCATGGGAGCAGGGGGTCACGGGCAGGCCTTAAAGGCACGGTCCCCCTACTCTAATGCCTTAAAGGCAAGGTGTCAGTTTTCTTGGATTCTTGATACTCTACTGCAGCCTACTGGCGAATGCCTACAATTACATGTTGCTTTATGGCAATAAAGCAGTGCTGTGTTATAATTTGCCTGATGCTTCCTTTTTTCCTTACGGGTTACGGGGGCACTACTATGCAAAAATATGTAATTTACAGCATTGCCATGTTTTGAACATTATTAGGCTGCATTTATATGTTTTCACATATGTATATATATATATATTTATATATATGTATTTTCTATATGCTCCGGGATCCCGCACATGGGCGGGGATTATTCATAGATTATGACTATTGATGAGTATCCCCTGGATGAGAACTGTTGGAAGGACAAAGAACAACCTAAGTCGTGAGAACTGAGGTCCTGCACCGATATTGGTGCCAAATCCTGCATATTGGTGCCAAATCCTGCCCGGCTGCTTGCACCGCAACAATCACAAAGACCAACTAGTCCAGAAGCAGTTCTCATCTTCAACAACTAAGCAGCATCTCCCTTGGGGTGGAGGAACCATCCCCCTGCAGCTGCAGACACCAACTGCATCGACCCCTGTACTTCGTCTTACTGGCCATCGGGCCCACCGAGGGAACAACTTGACAGGAAGATGTTGCCATGAGTCCAGGCCCGTCGCTTCACCAAGTCTCTAGACGCTGACCCATCCCCGAACCTCTCAGCACCAATATCCTGGGTACTGGAGACCTTGCAATTGGCAAGGCTTGTTGCCTGCCCATGCCGTACGTCACCAACACCGATCTGCCATCGAGGGACTTCAGGATCCACAAAACCTTTATCGAGAGTGGCCCTGCTGGTCTGTTTTCTCTCCATCTCCAGGTCACCAAAGCCAAGTGAAAGCCGCTAACCACAGCGATCTGCCAGACAAAACACATGGCCCCCAGCCCGAGTTCACGTAAACCGACTATGTCCCTCTGTTCCAGAGATACTCAAAAGCCAAGCCTCATTTTGGGTTCTGTCCGACTTGTCCTCAAGTCCTCACTTGTACCTTAACGCGTAGCACTCGATGCTACTAACGCGACCAGCACCTCTGCACCCGGACACACCAGGGCAGGTAAAAGCAAACCTCTGGAGGTTTCTTTGACCTTGGCCCCTAAGCACCTTAAGTCCTAACCTGCACCCTCCAAAAACGTTATCAAGTATATCTATGCAATGCAGGTTTCTCCCGTAGGCTAACATCATCGCTTTCGAGGCTCATAACTCAAAACCGTTATTCAACTCTATTTTTCTATTTCTATAAACCTCTATAACTCCGAAAATACTTACCTGATTCTGATGATCTTGGTGTCTAAAATTATATAAAAATCTGTGCTACTTTACTAAATTGGGCTCCGATTTCTTTCCAGGTGTGTATCTCATTTATTGACTCTGTGTGTACAACAAATGCTTAACACTACACTGTGATAAACCTAAACTGCTCGACCACATTACCACAAATAGAGCACTTGGGATTATTAATTTAAGCCTTGTAAACCAATAAAGGTCGTCTGTACTTTTTGTATGGTGTGCTCTTACATTTGCACTACCACCAAAAAAAGCCAACTTCCTACAGAGGTCAGTTGGGATACAATTTGAAACGCTGCTAAATCGGTCATACGGGGACAGCTGATTGCCAGTCCTGGCACATTTGAAAACATGAGTAAGCAGAAAAAAAAGACTGATATTGAACTAAAACGACTTAAGGCCCAACACAAAGTCTACACTTGCCCTCAGAAAAGCTAGAGGGAAGTTGAAGCAATTAGTGATACAAGAGGCGGCTAAGAAACTCTTGTACATTAAGCAGAGGTACTATGAGAAAGGCGACAAAACTGACAAGTTTTTAGCCTATAGGCTCAAACAACTACAGACTCAAAATCAAATTAAAGCGATAAAAGATGAGGAATGGGAGATCCACACTTAAACCCAGAATACACTTTCCCTTTTCATGGAATACTACCACTCAGTTGATGGAACCGGGCCTCAACTCCGGTATGCAGGATGAATAACTAGAGGAATTTGAGTGCCCTTTACGGAGGTATGATTGTCTGGAGCTGGAGAAGAATATATCCGAGGGGGAGGTATTAAACACAATAAAACACTTACCAGGCCAGAAAGTGCCAGGACCAGATGGTTTCCCAGCATCTTTGCAGAGGGCCTATGCAGGTCTATTGGCAGCGCTGATGGCCACAGTCCTTCACTATATTCTTCATACTGCCACAGTTACACATTCAATGTCAGAATACAGGCTGACGCTTATCGCAAAACCAAATACATTTTCCTTGTGCTGCTCCTGCCATAAGCCTATCGCTTCATTGAACACTGACGTTAAAATATTCACAACAATCCTACGGACTAGACTACATTAGCTGTTGCCCAAGATTATTTCATGAGAACAGAGTGCGTTCATAATGGCTTGACAACACCAGAGTAGCAGCCCTCCTGATAGAGGCAGCAGAACGACAAAAGCAATAATTGTACTTTTCATGCTGGATGCAAAGAAGGCCTTCAACAGAGTTAATTGGGCACTTATGTTCAAAACCAGGCAAACAATTCCGATAGGCCAAAATTATCTAAATGGATTATGGGTAATTATAAAACACGAGTCTAGGATAAGGATAAACGGGGAACAATCACTGAAAAGAGTATGTCACTTACTCTGTAAGCATCTATTCATAGCATGTAGTGCTGCAGATTCACATGTTAAGGATACTCCTGCCAGTTAGTGACAGGACTGAACTCTGCAAGTTGTTTTACTTTGTGGAGGTTTCATGATCAGTGTCGTCTTTCCTCCACCTAGAGGTATTGCGCATGTTCAACAGCTCCTTAGTTAGATGATGTTTTTCTACCCTGCTATACAGGAAGTGAGGATATAGTCTGTTAAGCTAGCTTTTCTGATTAACATGCTGTATTTATGTGTATATTGGTCACCATCTAATACCTGCCAGGGTATGAATAGATGCTTTCAGGGTAACATACTCAATTTGTAGCATGTGTTGGCTGCAGATACATATGCTATGCATACACTGTAAAGCAGTACCCCTCTCGCTGTGCCTTTAGACATGAGAAGGTGTGTTTGTTTGAAATAATGTTCGTAGGACTGTATCAAACAAGAGCCTTTTGTCTGGTTTATACACAATAGTGTTTTGTAAAAGTGTGTAGGTTTAGCCATGTTGCTGCTTTGCAAATGCCAATAAGAGGGATATTCCCCAGAAAGGCCATTGTTGAGCTTTTTTCCTTGTTGAATGAGCTCTTGGCATAGTTGTTAGCGGTTTTGCCTTGGCATTGCAAATTTGTAGCAAGATGCTTTTGACTATGCATCTTGTTAGTCCCGATTTAGAAATACGATTACCTTTGGGTGGATTTGATAAAGATACAAACAATTGTGTTTTTCTGAAGGCTTTTGTTCGTTCCAAATAGTACAGAAGAGCACGTTTAACATTAAGTATATGGAAATCTTGCTCTGCTACAGTTTGTTTTTGGTTTTCGAAACAAAACAAGTTTGATCTAAATGTCAAGGTGATATAACATTGGTAGGAACTTTGGATTTGTGCGCAAACACTATCATGAAATACCTGAAAATATGGTTCTTCAACTGTGAGCGAATTTATTTCACTGACCCTCCGTAGGCAGGGTATTGCTACGAGGAAAGCCACCTTCCATGTTAAGAACAGTATTTGACAATTATGTAGTGGCTCAAATGGTGGTCCCATGAGATGGTTAACAAATTGTTAAAGTTCCATGTAGGTACAGGTGGTGTATGGGGTGGAATGACTATTTTTAACCCTTGCATGAAAGCATTGATGTCAGGTATGCGGAAAAGGGATTGCTGATTCCTATTTTGTAGGTACGCTGCAATGGCTAAATGTAGACATATGGGAGGTATACGCTAAATGTGCTTTTTGAAGATGTAACAAGTAACAAATTAGTTGTTGATCTGTCGGAGAGGATGGATTAATGTGTTGGGGAGCACAATAGTGAACAAAACCTTTCCATTTAGCAGCATAGCATGCCCTTGTGGCTGGTCTTCTGGCCTCCTTTAAGATAGTCATGTGTTCAGGAGGCAAATGTAAGTATACAAACTATGACTTCAGAAGCCAGATCACAAAATTGAGCTGTTGAATATCGCAATATGTCCCCGCTGTGAGTGAGAAGGTTTGGATAGTTGGGTAGTTTTTCGTGCGGTACTAATGATAGCTCTAGTAGTGTCGTGTACCACAGTTGTCGAGCCCATGTGGGAGCTAAGAGCATTAAGGTTAAGGAAGGAATATGCTACTTACCAGTATGCATCTGTTCTTGGCATGTAGAGCTGCAGAGCCACACACTTAGGATAAGATCGCCATCTGGTGTTGGGCTCGGATGATTGCAGGTTGTTGTCTTCGGACGAAGCCTTTTGGTCACGAGATAGGTGACTCCTCCTCTGGACAACAGTGCGCATGGGCATCCACTCCATCCTCAGATTGTTGTTCGCCATGATGGGAAATGATGGAGTATATAACAAAAAGAGAAAGGATGTCCATGTATAGTGTCTAAGGCAATGCTGGAACAGATACAGGTCCCGGGGAGGCGGGTGGGCGTGTTTGGCTCTGCAGCTCTACATGCCAAGAACAGATGCATACTGGTAAGTAGCATATTCCGTTCGAGGCATATGAGCTGCAGATCACACACTTAGGATAGACTATATAGCAGTGTCTCCCCTAGCGGTGGTCACCTGTATCCGTTGCAGCAGTTTGGAATAGAGTTTTTAGGACAGCTTGGCCTACGGAAGCTTGTCGTTTGGATTGCACATCAACACAGTAATGTTTAGTGAAGGTGTGTGTGGTAGACCATGTGGCTGCTTTGCAAATATCTTCTAAGGGAATGTTCCCTAAGAATGCCATGGAAGCACCTATTTTACGCATGGAGTGCGCCCTAGGGGGAACTGTAAGTGTGTGTTTAGCTTTTTGGTAACATATTTGGATACATTTAACTATCCACCTGGCTATACCTGATTTTGAAATGGGGTTGCCTTTATGTGGTGGAGCGAAAGCAACAAACAGCTGTTTGGTTTTGCGAAAAGGTTTGGTTCTGTCGATGTAATAAAGTAAGGCTCTTTTAACATCTAAGGTGTGAAGGGGTCTCTCAGCTACTGAGTCTGGGTTAGGGAAAAAGACTGGTAGCTCGACTGATTGGTTAAGATGGAAAGGGGAAATGACTTTAGGTAGGAATTTTGGGTTTGTCCTAAGAACCACTTTGTTACGATATAGTTGTAGGAATGGTTCTTCAAGAGTTAAGGCTTGTATCTCACTTACCCTTCGCAGGGATGTGATTGCGATAAGGAAAGCCACTTTCCATGTTAGGAACTGCAGTTCGCATTTATGCATAGGTTCAAATGGAGGGCCCATGAGCCTTGTTAGAACAATATTTAGATTCCACACTGGGGAAGGTGGTAATCTTGGAGGAATAATTCTTTAGAGACCTTCCATAAAGGCTTTGATGGTTGGTACCTTAAATAGTGACAGGTGTCGTCTATTTTGTAAGTAGGCTGCTAGGTGTAGACGTATGGAGGAATACGCTAATTTGCATCTTTGCAAGTGTAGTAAATAGCAAATAATGTTTTGGATGGAAGCATCCAGTGGACGTATAGCATTGTTAGTGCAGTAAATGGCAAATCTTTTCCATTTTGCAGCATAACATGCCCTAGTAGTAGGTCTTCTAGCTTCTTTTATGATATTTATACAGTCTGGTGGGAGGTTGAGGTAACCGAACTCTAAGACTTCAGGAGCCAGATTGCCAAGTTCAGTTGCTGTGGATCTGGGTGTCTGATTTCTCCATGGTTCTGGGTTAATAGGGCCGGGGAAAGGCGCAATTTTTGATGTGGAACTAGCGATAGTTCCAGAAGTGTGATGAACCAGGGTTGACGTGCCCAAGTGGGAGCTACTAGGATCAGTTTTAGAGACTGTTGTTTGAGCTTGCGTACCACAAATGGAATGAGTGGGAGAGGCGGAAAAGCGTATGCAAATCTGCCTGACCAGTTCATCCATATTGCATTGCCCTTCGACTGTGGGTGTGGAAACCTGGCGGCGAAGGTTGGGCATTTTGCGTTTGTGTGTGGCGAACAGGTCTATGTCTGGTTGGCCCCATTTTTGGAAGAATGGGAATAGGACTTTGGGGTGTAATTCCCATTCGTGGATTTGCTGTGTGACGATTTAGGAGATCGGCAACCTGGTTGTGAACCCCTGGAAGGTGTTCCGCTAGCAGGTAGATGTTTTGGGGAATTGCCCATCTCCAGATGTTCTGTGCGAGGTGGGACAGTTGGAGAGAATGTGTCCCCCCCCCTGTTTTTGTATGTAATACATTGTCGTCATGTCTGTGCGGATGAGGACAGTTTTGTTCTTTAGATGTACTTGAAAGGATTTGAGTGCTAGGAACACCGCTAGAAGTTCTAGGTGATTGATATGGAGCAGTTTTTGTTGAGTGGTCCATCTGCCCTGAGTGGTGTGTTGAAGGAGGTGGGCTCCCCACCCTGTGAGAGATGAGTCGGTCATCAGCACTACTTGTGGAAGAGGCTCTAAGAACGGTCGCCCTTTGGACAGGTTGATGGTGTTCCACCATTTCAGTGAACGAAGTGAGCGACTGTCCACCAACACCAGATTGGTAAGTTGTCCGTGAGCCTGGTTCCACTGTTGTGCTAGACATTCTTGCAAGGGACACATTTGAAGTCGTGCGTGGGGCACGATGGAGATGCATGACGCCATCATGCCTAACAGTTGCATAAACACTCTTGCTGGAAGAGAGTGTTGAGTTTGAAATTTTAAGATGAGGTTTTTTATGTTGGCTATCCTGGCTGTGTTGGGATAAGCTATGGCCTTGGACGTATTTATGGTGGCTCCCAGATATTGATGTATGTGGGAGGGTTACAGTTGAGATTTGGGATAGTTGATGGTAAATCCCAAGTCGTGTAGGGTTTGAATAGTGCGGTGAGCGTGTAGGGTTTGAATAGTGCGGTGAGTGTGGAGAACGCATTTGTCGAGAGTATTGGCCTTTATGAGCCAATCGTCGAGATACGGGAAGACATGGATTTGTTGTCTCCTGAGGTGCGCTGCCACTACTGCTAAGCATTTGGTGAATACCCTGGGTGCAGTTGTTACTCCGAATGGGAGGACTGTAAACGGATAGTGCTGTCCGTCTACCACAAATCTTAGATACTTCCTGTGAGCAGGATGCATGGGGATGTGAAAGTATGCGTCCTTGAGGTGCAATGTGGCAAGGAAGTCGCCTTGTTGAAGTAGTGGGAGGACTTGTTGGAGAGTGATCATATGGAAGTGATCTGAGTGTATGTACTGGTTTAGTAGTCTGAGGTCGAGTATGGGTCTTAAAGTCTCGCCTTTTTGGGAATTAGGAAGTATAGAGAATCTACTCCTGTACCCTGATGCAGGAGTGGAACTGGTTCTATTGCGTGTTTTTGAAGCAAGGACCGAATTTCTTGTTTGAGGAGTGTAAGATGGTGTGGTGACATTGGACGGTGTTTGGGTGGTATGTGTGGGGGGGTGTTTGTAAGTTCGAGGCAGTAACCAAACTGGATAATTTGTCTTACCCACTTGTCTGTTGTGATGGAATTCCAGACAGGTAGGAACTGTTGGAGTCTTCCCCCGACTGGAGTGGAATGGTCTGGGGGGAGTGGGGGCAAGTCACTGTTTAGTGGCTGGAGAGGTGCGGGTGTTGGTATTGCCCCGACCTCGGCCCTTGGTATTGTTTCCCCTATATCCTCCTCTAAAATATTCTCTGTTAGGGGATGTTTGTGCGGAGGTTTTGAAAGTGGAAGAGGTGTCTGTTCCCACATTTTTGGAGGCTCCCCTATAAAAGGAGCGTCGTAAGGAGCCTCGCGGTTGTGGAGACTGTAATGCTCCCATTGATTTAGCAGTCTCGTTATCTTTCTTCATCTTCTCTAGCGCAGTATCTACTGCGGGTCCAAATAGTTGCTCTTGGTTGAAAGGTTGAGCAAGAATTGTTGTTTGTACTTCTGGCTTAAAGCCTGAAATACGTAGCCATGCGTGGCGTCTAAGTAGTATACTTGTGTTGACCGCCCTAGAGGCAGTGTCCGCTGCGTCTAGTGCACATTTGATTGATGCATTAGAGATCAGTTTTCCCTCTTGGATGAGGTCATTGGCCTGGGATTTGTACTGATCTGGCAGGTGTTGTAAAAGATCTTCTAGCTGATCATAATAAGCCCTATCATATCGGGCTAATAGGGCTTGTGTGTTGGCAATACGCCAATGGTTAGCAGCTTGTGCTGCAACTCTTTTGCCCGAGGCCTCTAATAGGTTGGACTCTTTGTCTGGGGGCGGTGTGTCTCCTGTTGTCTGGGAGTTAGCCCGCTTTCTTGCGTTTGAAACGACTAAAGAGTCTAGAGGGAGCTGTGCTTTAATGTACGCGGGATCCTGTGGGGCCGGTCTATATTTTTTTTCAATTCGGGGGTTAAGAACCCTAGCTCTAACAGGGTCTTTAAAAACCTCAGTGGCGTGCTTCATGACTCCCTTAATCATGGGCAAGATCTGAACTGATTTTTGCGACTGCTCAAATGTGTCGAGAAGAAAGTCCTCTTCAGGTGTATCTGCGTGCATGGAAAAGCGCCGCCCTGTTTATCAGCTGTCCAAACCCTAGGTGGTCATCAGGAGGGGAGGGTTTGGAGGGATATGTAGTGGGATCAGGAATATCAGGTAAAGGGTAAGCCCAGCCATCTAAGGGTGCCGTATCAGGGAGTGTGAAAGGATCATTAGGATCATTAAGGTCATCCGGATCCCCCCCTCCCCCTAAATCATCATCATCCTGTGGAGGTGGTGTAAGTGAAGGAGATGGTAGAGGAGAAGGAGGTGGGGGCAGAGGGGGTGGGATGAGAGGTGATATAGGAGAGGAAGGACGAATGGGTGAGGTGGCAAAGTCCTTCTTCTTTATGGGAGCTGGAGGAGGTGTTGTGTCCAGCTTCCTTTTCTTGTATGGCACAGCGGTGACATGTCCGGTTTTTGGATTGATGGAAATCCTTTTTTGCGTGGGATCCGGGCGAAAAAGTTCTTCATTGTCCGAAAGTGGCTTTGGAGCCGACTTTTTGGGTTCCGATCTATGTTTTGGGTGATCGGTAGAGTCTTTGTGGACTTTATTCGGTACAGACGATGGTTTCGGTGCCGAAGAACTTTTCGGTGCCGGCGGAGATTTCGGTGCCGAAGAAGGTTTCGGTGCCGGTGGAGACTTCAGTGCCGAAGAACGTTTTGGTGCTGGTGGAGATTTCGGCCTCAAAGGTTTCGGAGCCTGCTTCGGTGCCGAGAGGTGTTGAGTCTTCGGTGCCGAAGGTATTGCGGGCACAATAACATGTGGTTTGCTCGAGCCCGAGCCACCTGCAGGCTTATATTTCTTCGGAGCCGGGCCCGAGGGCGGGGCTTCTGAAGACGATTTTCGGTCGCGACTGGGGCCAGCTGGCGGAGTCTTGACCAATGTCTTTTTTGGGGGGGGTTGGGGTAGGGGCACTGGTACTCACTCGTTGCCCTGGAGTGATGAGGCCATCAGAATCGTCCGCTTCGGAAACGATTTGGAGGTCTTCGGAATCGTCTTCCGGGACATCCTGGGCAAAGATGTCCTCTGGTTCTGGAGCTGGTCTGGCCATGATATGGCGTCGAGCTCTTCGGTCCCGGATGGTTTTCTTGGAACAGAATGCAGCGCAGGATGGAAAGTTGGATTCGTTATGTTCCGGCGAGAGGCACAGGTTGCAGACCTCGTGGTGGTCACTGTGCGGGAACTTTGCTCCACATTGGGGGCATTTTTTAAAAGGTGTCCTTTTCCATGAGCCGTATCCGGAACCGGTCCGATTGGATTTCGACGTAGAGTTGTAAAGGTTGTAGGTTTCGAAAGCTGGATTTTCAGAAGTTTTCAGCCGGAGTGGAAAAGTTCATCCGAACCCAATGGCGGAAAAAAACAATCTGAGGATGGAGTGGATGCCCATGCGCACTGTTGTCCAGAGGAGGAGTCACCTATCTCGTGACCAAAAGGCTTCTTCCGAAGACAACAACAACCTGCAATCATCCGAGCCCAACACCAGATGGCGATCTCATCCTAAGTGTGTGATCTGCAGCTCATATGCCTCGAACGTGTGAGTTTCCTGACCATGTAACGAATGAGTGGGAGAGGTAGACAAGCGTATGCAAATATCCATGACCAGTTAATCTATAGAGCATTTCCCTTGGTTTGCAGGTATGGGTGTCTTCATGCGAAGTTTTAGCATTTTGAGTTTTCAGAAGTGGTGGAGAAATCCTTTATTGGGGTTCCCCACCATTGGAAGTATTATTGCAGTAAATGTGTGTGGACTTCCCACTCATGAACTTGTTGCTTTGTCCAGCTTAAAAGGTGCACAATGGAGTTGTCCTGTTGTGGTATGTATTGTGCTATAAGGTGGACTTTGTGACTGTTTGCTCATTTCCATATGGTCTGGGCTAGGTGTGACAGTTGAATGGAATGGGTGCCTCCCTGTTTCTGAATGTAGTGCATTGCTGTCCTATTGTCTGTTCATAGAAGGACATTTTTCCCTGATACGTTTGGTAGGAATGCTTTGAGAGCCATGTAGATGGCTCAGTGTTCCAACATGTTGATGTGTACGGTTTGTTGTTGTGTGGTCCAGTGTCACTGAACCACAATGTCCTTCATATGAGCACCCCAACCCATCAGTGATGCATCGTTTGTGACTGTTACATGCGGGATAGCGTCCTTAAACGCTCTTCCCTTTAGTTCTTTTTTAAGTGTTCCACCACTGTTGTGCCTGATGGACTTTGGGTACATGTTGCCCCTCGCTTGTGACCATTGCAATGCTAAGCACTCTAGGAGGGGGTCTCATATGTAGTCTTGCATGAGGCACTATTGCTATGCAAGAAGCCATCATCCCTAGAAGATGCATCACTATTTTGACTGGTAGGCGACGATGCGGCTTAAAAAGATCCAGTTGGTTCTGGAGATTGTGAACCCTTTGAGGATTGGGTATGCTGTCCCCAAGAATGAAATGAGTATTGCTCCGAGATAGGGTTGCATCTGGAGCGGTTAGAAATGGGATTTTGTAGCATTGATTGTAAAATCCAATTTGCATAACCGGTTCATTGTGCTTTGAGTGTGTGGTAGACATTTGGCTTTGGGTGGACTCTTGTTCAGCCAATCATATACATAGGGAAAGACATATGTTTTCTCTTAACTTTGAAGCTGCTACTGCTAGGCATTTTGTGAACACTCTTGGGACTATTGTCACCCAAATGGTATCACTCTGAACTCATAAAGATGGCCACTTGGTTGGAGTAATTGTCCACTTAGTTGGAGTAATCATCCACAAAGCGCATGAGCCAAACTCCAAATTGACTGCAAGGTAGACAAGTGCTCAATACACACTTAGTTCTATAAGAACAAAGGTACCAGATCATACGTTCACACTATGATCCCTCAAAGAGCTGTAAGGTACAGCAACTATTAAATACTAAATCAAAAGAAATGTCCCCAAGGAGACAGAGAACATCCAACCTAACGCCAGAAAATGTATGACTATCAATAGTACCAATGCCAAAGAGTATGGAACTATTCAGGATGTTCCTAAAGTGAAGAAGGATTAAAAATCGAACCTGCTCTTTAAATAAAAAAGAAATATTTCCAACCATGTAAAACAGTCGTAAACAGCCCTGAGGTAAACACACAGACACTGCATCTCAGATAACCTTAGAAGCAGACCTAACAGAACAACCATGTTCCAAAATTGAATATAAAAAGTAAATATAACCTTCAATAATTGAGGAAACCAACACTTTTAAGTATTCAGAAGAGTACAAACCAGCTTGAATTTCCAAATGTAATTTTTCCCACAAAAAGGGGCACACCTCCATGGAACAAATTTCTATCTGCAGATAAGGAACCTTTCTTTAGGAGGCTGGCTTAGTAAATGGTGCACACTTATTTATGTGAAGCACCTTGCACTAATCCAGACAACCCTCATGGTGATTTTAGTGGTCTTAGAGAAGCTCTCTAAGTGGTAGCTGTGGAGAGTAGCCTTCAGGCTTATCCAGGAGTGTTAAGCAGCTTGTTTTTCCAGATCTAATCATGTAGGTTAAACGAAAAAAATGAACCACATACTGTATATATAAAAATAGTTCTATTTATTACACAATCCTCACTAACACATTGGAATATCTCCGACCGATGAGATATGAACACAACTACAACAGAATATTTCAATTGCAACAGGTAAGTAAGCACAATACACAGTGGTCTCCAGGTGGAGACCAAACCAAATTCTAAACAAGCATTTGCAATGCAATAGGTCTTGCATTTACGCGAGATTAAGCAATTGGCATTGTAAATGACAATGCCTATTTTTGTTGTTTTTTAAAAACATAAATAAAAGGCATTGTCATTTACAATGCCAACAGCTTAAACTTGAGTAAATGCGAGATCTATTGCATTGCAAATGGTTTAAGTTTAAAACTGAGCGTGGAGCCGCATTAAGGACACCACACTTTTTTAAATTGTATTTCATTCAACACTGAGCTTAGTGTTCTTGAAGCGGGCGCCGCGCTCAGTTTTAAAGTTAAAAAAACAAAACAACGAGTGGGTGTCCCTGAAATGGGCACTGCGCTCACTATTAAAGTAAAAAATGTAGAAAAATTAAACAGAGCACGGTGTCCCAGAAATGGACGCCGTGCTCAACATGAAAGTTTACTAAAAATAAAATGTAAAATGAACTCTGTGTCACCAAAGCAGGCAATGCACTCATTAAGGAAATACTAAAAAAAAAGCTGCCGCCATTGTCCCCATCAGTGCCAACAATAACTAAAATAGTGCTCACCACCTAGATAAAGCAGGCTGTGTAACGAGCCAACTAAAAGGTCGAGTCGTTATGGGCGGCAACAAATCGAGACAAGGTGGTACCAAGGCGGGACTAACAAGCCCATTTACGAATAAGAAGCCACCATTTAAGAAGGACAATCACACAAACCAAATGACAAATATGTGCAGAGAGTGGGCGGGGCTGCTACTGCATTCCCTAATACAGCATGCCTCGCAGAGCATGCGCACTGCCGCTAGGCTCGACCTAAAAAGTAAAATGCGTACTACGACCAAAGTTGAGACTGGACCCAGAAGACTTAGAAGAGCTGAGGCCACCCAAGGTAAGTACCCAGGAACCCCACAGAGATTGTGCGCAGTGAAAACACGGCCATGTACTCAATAGAAGGCAACAGGAAAGTCGCAGTTGCAGTTTTGAAGGACCCTTCCCACTGGACCCTGAAAAAACCTTGTGAAAGAAAGAAGGTTAGTGAGTCACCTGACCCGAGGATACCCCAGGAACGAGGAGACCTACACCAGGGAAGCCGTAGGTGTGGAGAGACGTCGGGAAACCGCTGTAGACCAAAATGGAGAACTTCAGTAAAGATGCATCTAGCGAAGACTGTACAAGGCCAGTATAGGGTCAAACCTAAAGAACATATAACAAAGAAAGATCAAATAAGACTCTGTATCACTTCTCCTATCATGGAATCACCTCAATGATGAATCGGCCTGAGCCCATGAAAGATGGACCCAAGCAAAGGGCATATTGACTAACGCCACCTGCACCACCTCTGAAAAACTTTATGTTCTTAACCTTGCCCAATGCCGGCGCGTTACCTAAGATGCCATGACCGGGCTTACTGAAGAACAATAGTTACTTACCTGTAATCAGTGGTTCTCCAGTATTGGTGTCTTTCATAGATTCACATGCCTGAATCATTCCCCGTCGTCAGAGGGGGAGTCCCACGGTACATAAAAAAGCAATAATTATGCATATAATAACTAAAAAGCCTTGGTAACCTAAAACCAGGAAGTAAAGTAGCCTAAGCTACAAGGAAAAAACTTCCATACCTATGACTATCACATTCATTATGTACAGTCCAAACTGCAGCCAATCAGGCGACAGCACCCACCAGAATGTTCTCCTCAGCCTAAAAGCCTCTGAGGGGAAGTGGGCGGGTTGCATGTGAATCTATGAAAGACACCAATACTGGAGAACCACAGATTACAGGTAAGTAACTATTGTTCTTCTCCAGTATTTAGGGTGTCTTTCATAGATTCACATGCCTGAATCAGAGTAGATAGCAGTACGTAACATAATGCTCATAAGACGCTGTTTTTGTATCATAGTCAATACACATTATCAAAAGGTATAATTATAGAGAAATATGTGTGTCTTTCAACATATGCAAAACAGTTTCAAGATATAGAAACAGTATGAAATAAGCGTCTTATAGAAAAGCATAGTGGAGGAGGGAGAACAGAGGCTCACCTTATTTGAAAAGATTGCGGAGAACAGCTTGTCCCACTGATGCATCTGCATCACTTGAGGCTTCCAAACAGTAGTGCCTGGTAAAAGTGTGTCTGTTGGACCATGTTGCCGCTCTACAGATCTGGTGAAGAGGTACACCGGCAAAAAGAGCTGTGGATGAAGAAATTGCTCTTGTAGAGGGCGCCCGTGGGGTTTCCTGCAATGGTCTTCCTGCTTGATCATGGCATAAGCAAATTGTAGCAGAGATCCAATGAGCAATTGTTGGTTTTGAGACCGAATGTCCGTGGCGCGGTTTGCCATATGCCACAAACAGTTGGTCTGATTTACGTATTGTTGCTGTCCGTTGTAAGTAGAACTTGAGACATCTTTTGATGTCAAGGGAATGCAAAGCCCTTTCTGCACTGTGAGCGGATTTGCGAAAAAAGTCTTTAAAATTATAGGTTCAGTAAGGTGGAAATCCGCAGGGACTTTAGGCATGAACTTTGGGTTAGTGCGCATCACTACAGATTTAGATGTAAATTGCAGAAAAGGTGGATGAATAGTGAACGTTTGGAGGTCACTAACTCTCCTTGTTGATGTTAGAGCCAATAACAAGGAAACTTTCCAAGAAAGGAACTTTGAGTCCACCTTGTGAATAGGTTCGAATGGGTGTCGCATTAGTTGTGTAAGCACTACATTAAGGTGCCAAGAAGGAGGTGGACGTCGAATAGGGGGGGGGGGGGAACATCCGGAACAACACATTGAAGAATTGTTGAATGACTATTTGAATAAAGAGAGTTAATATCATCCTGCCGAAACCTTGAAATTGCCGCCAAGAACACCTTTAGAGTAGAATGGGAGAGGCCAGATCTTGCTAATTGAAGAAAGAATGGTAGAATTTGTTCTGGTTTTGCGTGAATAGGGTGGATATTGGCGGATTGACACCACATGCAAAACCTCTTCCATTTTACTTTGTAAGTTTTAATCGTAGCAGGTGCTTGAGCATTAGCCAAAACCTCTTGACAGTCCGGAGGGATATCTAGGTGTTGAGGAGCTATGCCGCCAATCTCAGCGATGCTGGGTACGAGTGACAAATCTGTCTGTTCTGGAGAGACAGAAGGTTCGGAATTGGTCGAAACTGGATGGGCTCGCACTCCGAGAGGAGAAGAAGTTCCGTAAACCAGTACTGGCGAGGCCACCTGGGAGCAATGAGTATCATGCGGCAAGGTTGTTTCTTGATTTTGCGCAGAACTCGTGGAACCAACGGAATCGGTGGAAAAGCGTAGGCATATATTTGTGACCAATTCATCAAAAATGCATTTCCGAGTGAGTCTTTGTGGGGAACCCAATGTGCAAAGGATGGGCATTTGCGGTTCTGGCTGGTTGCAAACAGGTCTAGATCGGGGTGCCCCCATTCTCGAAACACTGGTTAGGGATGGTTGTTGTAGTTCCCACTCGTGGTTTGATGTTGTGGACCTGCTGAGGGAATCCGCCAGAACATTGGTGACCCCTGGGACATGAATGGCTGTGAGGTTGATTTTGTGACGAGTCGCCCAGTCACAAATCTCTTGTGCTTGCTGAGATAATAGGGCTGACTTTGTCCCGCCTTGTTTGTTCAAGTAATGCATACTTGTCGTATTGTCCGTTCGTATTAGTATGGAGGTTCCTTTGATGATGGTTCAAAACTATTTTAGAGCCAAGAAAATGGCTCGTAACTCTAGAAGGTTGATATGCCACCTCTTTTGTTCTAAAGTCCACCTGCCGTTCACTGTCATCCCTTGAAGGTGCGCCCCCCCATCCCTCGAGGGAAGCGTCTGTGGTTATGGTGAAATCCGGCATTTCGACTAGAAATGTACATCCTTCTCTCAAGTTCTCCATCTTGCTCCAATGAAAGGTTTCCCGCATCCGAAGAGTGATGCGAACGATGTCCTCGAACGATCCCGAAATCTGGAGCCATTGAAGGTTGAGTTCCTCCTGCAGTGGCCTCATTCTGTAATGGCAGTTGGGTATCAGAGGAGTGCAAGAAGAAATCATTCCTAGGAAGGACTTGTACGAACTGACTGAAATGCACTCTTGACAGCAAGGAGCGCGCGAGATTGCAGATTTTGATTTGTCTTTCTTTTGAGACAAAGGCGTGGGTCAGTTTTGTGTCCAGTGTTGCTCCTAGAAAGGTCTCTCTCTCTGTGATGGAGTCAGATGAGACTTTTCGAAATTTATGGAAAGACCCAGAGACTGGAAAAGTAGCAGACACTTCTGAACATGTTCGGATGTTTGGAAAGAATTCGCCTCGATAAGGCAGTCGCGTAAGTACGGGAAAATTTGAATGCCCTGCAGGCGAAGGTGTGCAGTCACTGACGCTATGACCTTTGTAAACACCCAGGGTGCTGAACGGAGCCCAAATGGAAGGACTCTGAATTGAAAGTCTCTGCCAGCCACTCTGAACCGTAGAAATTTTCTGTGTTTGGGTAGGATCGGCACATGAAAATAAGCGTCTTTAAGGTCGAGGCCATGTGATCCCCCGCCGAAAGCAATTGTAGAATTTCTTGAAGAGTTAATGTTAAAAATTGGGGACTCTAGTTGGCAATGGCTGGCCACAGTCCAAGTAGGGACCCTTCTTCCTAAGTCAGAGTAAGCAGCCTACACCCTTTGTCAACCACTGCTCAACCCTGTGGTAATGTAGCACGAGCAGCTAGGCTTATCTCAGAGGCAGTGTGTGAAGCATTTATGATCATACACAGTAATATAATGAGGAACACTACAAATGGACACCACTCAAGTAGTTATAAAAAATAGGTATATTTATATAGACTTAATCACAAGACCAATAACAGTAGAAATCCACAACACTAGAAAAATATGGTTACTTTAAAAATGCTGCAAAAATAGTTCAAGGTGCACAAAATGATGTTCAGTTCAATGCAGTGGTCTCTGCGACCCTTTTACTCACAAGGTATCTGGATTCTGACAAAAAAGTCGCTAAGGAGTTGTAGCGATAAATTTCCTCACGCTAACCAGCGATGCGTTGAATCCTTACCGCGAGGGAGGATGATGCGCTGGGTTGCGGGCAGGAGAAAGCGACAAACTTCTTCACGCTAAGCCGGTGATGCGATAAAATCCTTGCCGCTAAGGGAGGATGATGCACCGAGCCTGTTGCGTGTGCGATCTTGCTGCGATGGAAGAAAATGGCGCTCCGCGAGGGAGCGACGATCCTGATGCGATGCGGGGAAAATGGCGAACGCTCGGCGTCCGCGCTGCGATGAGCTTGATGTGATGATTTGGGGATAGCGAGCACGCTAACTAGCAATGCGACAATCCTTGGGTTAGCGAGCGTTTTCAGACCCGCTGACAGGCTCTGCGACGATCTTCGGGATAGCGGGCGTTTTGCAGGCCCGCTGACGGGTGATGCGACGATCTTCGGGATAGCGGGCGTTTTCAGGCCCGCTTACAGGTGATGCGATAATCTTCGGGGTTAGCGAGCGCTCGGCGACAGCTGCAGCGGCTCGCTAACGGGGGTTAGCGATGATTTTCAGCACTCTTTTCTCAGCAGCAGAACTAGAGGCCCTGGAACTCACAGGAGCCTCACCTGCAGATAGAGATTCTCGCTGGGAGGACACAGGAGGCTGGTGGTGGAGTCTGGTGTGCCTAAGACTCCTGCAGGAGGCTAGCTCTCTTCTAGCCCTTGGGTGATTGCTGTAGCCACAAAATAAAAGTTCCTTCAAAGTCCTTTTCCTCTTCTTCCAAGTCCAGTAGTAACCACTGCAGGCCAGTCCAAGAAACAGCACACAAGCACAAGGACAGTCCTTCTCCTGCAGGTTCCTGTAGTTACACGGACAGAGGTTCTTCTTGTTGTCCAGGAGCAATACAAATTGTAGGGGTTTGGGCACACATATTTATACCCCCAAAGTCTTTGTTCTTAGGAGACACAAGTCTCTGAACCCAGCCAGAACCAGTTCTGCCCAGCCCTGGAGCACTTTGTTTATCAGGCTGCATCCTTCCTTTCAGAAGGAGGGGGTCTGCCTTCAGACGCACAGTGGGAGGTGGAGCCAGCATTCACCTTGCCAGGCACAGCCCTATTCAAGAGAGGACCTTGCCTCCTCTCTTGAATATTTCTACGGATGATGCAGGGACGATTAGTACTTGGCTCACCTCTGCAATTGACCTCTGCTTACCGGCGCGTAAATCCAAGCATAACTTCCGGCATCCTCCTGCTCCTTGGTTCAATGAACAATTAAAAATGGAGAAGTCCCGCTGTAAAAGACTAGAGCGAATTTGGAGGTCAAACTATTCTTTGGTTGATAAAGACAACTATAAACTTGCATTACATAACTACCACGCCTTATGTAATACTGCCAGGGCTAATCACGTCAACAACATGATACTGAAAGCTCAGAATCGTCCTAAAGCCCTTTTTAAGACAGTTAAGGATTTATCTGGTATGTCTTGTGCTCCCAAAGCCCCCTGTCTGGATAGCACTCAATGCAATTCCTTGGCGGACTTCTTCACGAAGAAAATTGACAACATCTATGCGGGTTTTGAAGTTCTACCAGCTGCTTCTTCCTGTTCACCCACACTGATCCATGACCTTCCACCCCATCAGGATGACCCTGTACGGTCTTCATTTCCTCTATTAGACAAGTGGGAACCAATTTCTATGCCAGCTTTCCAGAAATTGCTGGCAGAGATTAAATCTGGCTCTCCCCTGGATCCTATGCCCCCGCAGATCCTCTGTACCCTCGCCGATGCTTCACTTGACTGTCTCTTGGCTCTTTTGAATGCTTCTCTTATGGAGGCAACTGTTCCTAATGCCTGGAAGCATGCGATGGTGGTCCCTCTTCTAAAGAAAGCTAACGCGGACCCCAGCAACCCAGCCAATTTCCGCCCCATCTCCTTGCTTCCCTGCCTCTCTAAGGTATTGGAGAAGCATATTAACCGTTATTTAACTACTCACATTGACTCAGCGAATGTTCTTCATCCCTCCCAGTCTGGTTTTCGGGCGGGCTTTTCTACGGAGTCCACCCTCCTAGGAGTCTCCGAAACAGTCAGACGTCATGTAGACAGAGGGAAGACGGTGGCACTCATCCTTTTGGATCTGAGTGCCGCATTTGACACCGTCTCCCATCCTATCCTTCTTTCTGCTTTGAGGTCTGCTGGGATTGGGGGCCCCGCACTTGCTTGGATTTCTAATTTTCTTTCTGACCGCACTTTTCAAGTTTTCTCCTCCTCTGCGGTGTCCACGGTTCATAACTCCCCTTATGGTGTTCCCCAAGGTTCTATTCTTAGTCCTTTGTTTTTCAACCTTTATATTAGACCCCTTGCTTTTCTTGCTGAACAGTCGGGACTATCTATCTTTTCATATGCAGACGACACCCAGATTATTTTTTCTCTCTCTTCTAATCAGCACTCTTCCTCTTCTCTTTGCTCTGGGCTTGCCGATATCGCCAATTGGATGCTGACAAACTGAAATTGAACGGCGACAAAACGGAGCTGCTTCTATTCGGTCCGGACTCCGCTCTCTGGGGCCCACAACACTGGCCTCAGCAAATGGGACCACTGCCGGTGCCAACTACAGCAGCACGCAATCTCGGGGTCCTTTTTGATAATCAGCTATCCATGAGGCAACATGTGGTTAAAGTAGCAGCCACCTGTACCACCATCATCAGGTGGCTGAGGAAGATCATATGGATGCTTCCCCCTGACACCCAGAAGTCAGTGGTCCAGGCCTTGGTGACATCGCGTCTGGACTACGGTAATGTTCTACTTCTGGGTGCCTGCAAGGAGGTCTCCCGTAAGCTTCAAGTGGTCCAGAACATGGCTGCCCGCTTACTCTGCAACTTGCCTAGAACCTCTTCTGTTTCCTCTTCCCTGCGCAACCTGCATTGGCTGCGCATAGAATCTAGGTCTAAATTCAAAGCCTTATGCTTTATGCACCGTATTAAAGCGGGTAAAGACCCTCACTATCTATCCATTTTAGTCCATCAATATTGTCCCTCTCGCACTCTCAGATCCTCCACTCAATGCAGATGCTCTGTTCCCCGTTGCAAGCGCGCTAGAGTCGGTGGTCGCTCTTTCTCCTACTTGGCACCCTCGCTCTGGAACTCGCTCCCCATTCCCTTGCGGTCTGAAACGTGTTATCTTAAATTCCGCAAAGGAGTAAAGACCTGGCTGTTCTCTTGTTAATTCGGTTTATTGCACTCCTGTTTGACTTCCTACTCCTTATCTTTGTGTCTCTAGCGCCGGGAAACCCATGGGTAGCTGCGCGCTTAATAAAATCATATATAATAATAATACCCCTTCCCTCACTCCAAGGCAGATCTCTCTATTCAACCCAGGTCTGACTCAGCCTGCCCTGTCCCTCCAAAACCAGACAGCCAATACACATAATAGCAGAGCACACTGGAAGGCTTAGGCAAGAAAGTACCTATACTCTAAAAGTGGTAGTTTCAAACACAGAATATTAAAATAACCTTCACTAAAAGATGTATTTTAATATTCTGAGCTCAGGCATACTAAATTCGTTTTTCTACCATGTTCTGTGGGTCAGTTAGGACTATAGGATGTAATAGCCCAGACCTCCCATTCTGGCCTATGGAGAACAGGTAGCCTTACAGTAGTGAAAAACGAAATTGGGTGTAATTCACTACTAGGACATGCTACACACATCCGAGCATGTCCTACCTTACACATACAATGCACCCTATCATAAGGGTGGCTTACAGGATGCCAAGGGAAGGTTCAGGAGCTGGGAAGTGGGTGCACTTCACAGCCAAGATGGCAGTTCTGGACTGCACACAGACACTGCAGTAGCAGGTCAGACACAATTTACAAGCTGCTTATGTGGGCGGCGCAAACCAGCGCTGCAGGCCCACCAGCAGCATTTGGGTTACCAGCCCTGGGCACACGCAGGCCACGCTACTAGGGACTAACAGGTAAACCAAATAAGCCAATCAGGGATATACCAATTCACATAGTCATATTTACAAAGGGAGAGCATATGCACTTTAGCACTGATCAGCAGTGGTAAAGTGCCGAGAGTCATAAAGCCAACAAAAACAGGTTAGGAAAAATCCAGGAGGAAGGCAAAAAGCTTAGGGATGACCCTGCAAAAAGGGCCATTTCCAACAGTTAACATTCGAAAGGATAGCTTCTTTAAGTATTTGTTGAGGGCGCGAAGGTCGAGAATAGGGCGCCATTCTCCGCACTTTTTTCGAATGAGGAAAAATCTCGAATAAAATCCTGTTCCTCTTTGTAACAGAGGGACTTTTTTGATTGCTCCCTTCCGAATCAAATTTATTTGGGAAAAAAGCTCCTTGAGATGAGCAGGAGGTGGTCCTTTGGGAGGAGAGTTTGGGGGAATATTTGTGAACTCCAATGCATGGCCTCTGGCTACTGTATCCAAAACCCATTTGTCTGCAGTAATTCTTGACCAGTTCGAGTAAAAGTGGGATATTCTTCCTCCAATTCTTGAATGGGGCGACGGCAGAGATGGTGGCAGTTGGCTGACTTCATTGTTTTTTATTGGACTCCCGTCCACGAAAGGATTGCTTCCTTCTTGACTGCAAATAAGAGTTACCTCGCTGTCCATAAGATTGCGGTCTGTAGTTTTGGAATCTTTGATTAGTTTGGGAGGTTTGATAAGAACGTTGTTGATTATACCCTCCCCTGTTGGAGAAGGATCCACGTTCTTTGGTACCACGAAAGGACGACTTACGAAACTGCAGGCTACCAAGAGACCTCGCCGTCTCTGTATCTTTTGTAATAGACTGAAGGGCCTCATCAACATGTTGCCCGAATAGAGACTCTCCATCGAACAGCATATCGATAATCTTTGTTTGGACCGCTTAACGGAAAGATATTGACTTCAGCCAACCTTGTCTCCTCAATACTGCTGCACCCGCCAATTGTCTAAATCCAGTGGATGCCACATCCACGTCGATGATTTCAGCGGAGGTATATTCTCCCTCCTGCAAAATCTTCAAAGCCTCGGACTTGGAAGGCTCCGACAGCATGTTAATGAAGGGGGAGATTTCAGACCACATTTGCCGATCGTATCTCCCTAATATGGCTAGGGAATTTGCAGCCCGAACCGTCGTCGCAGCCATCGTGGAGACCTTTTTTCCAATTGAATCCAACCGTCTGCCATCCCTGTCAGGCTTTGGGCTGGCCGATGAGGCATGCCGGTTAATCCATTGGCGCTTTATATTTTTTGTCCAACCGAGGCAAGACTGCCGGAAGAGAATTTGGTGTCGCCATGATTTTTAAGCCTTCCTTCCAGATAAAGTCTATTATTAGAATTGTTCTGATCAGCTTTCGCGGTTGGTTCTTAAAATTGTAAAGAAAGCAGTCATCTTTCTATGCCTCCATAGGGATGAGAAATCTCTTTGTTGACCTCTCCATAAGGAGATGAAAACTTCCGATATCCACCGGAGGAGAGTCCACAGGGGCCGGAGCAGACGGGGACGGAGTTTGGATTTGGTATTCGTCCCACTCTCACATCACTGACTGGTCATCCACCTCTCCCTCTTCCCAGTCATCATCTGTTGTATTTGCATCATGGGAATGATGAGATGGCAGAGGAGAAGGTGGTCTGAGAGATTGGAAAGAAGTCATGGGAACCCTTGGCATAGGCGTGGATGGAAGAGACTCCACCTATTCCGATGGAGGAAAGCGTCGGTAATAGTCCTGCAACATATATTGTAAATTGTTCAGTAATTCCAAAGGCATTTGTGCTGAGGGAACTGTGACAGGAGGTGGAGCTTGAGGCTCAGTATCTGGCTCTTCCTCCTGGTCGTCATCCTGGTATTTAATAAATAGTTCTTTTTTTTTTTTGTTTGTTTTTTTTGTTATTCCTCATATACCAAAGAATAAGGGCAATCCTGATGGGAGGCCATAACCTCTCCTCAACGGTCATCCTGTCCCAGCCCTAGTATTTAAAACCGATGCGGAAAAAGGAAAGGCTCAAACCCTCAAGCAATCACCACTTCCGCAATCCACTTCTTTTCACGCTACAATATAAACCAGCGTCGCATTGAAGGGACCAGCCAAGTAGTGCCCAGGTGAAATCATTGGAATATTCCCTATCTGTTCCGCCATGCAACCAAGGCTGCCCAAACATTTCCGTAACTGTTACTGTCACATGCCATATCAGATTTACAAGTATAAATGATATATTTCAGACACTCTGTGAAAGTAGGAGCATTTATATTCTTCCAGGCTCTACACATCTCTCGTCTTGCCAGGATAATCACATAAAATATAAATTTAGATACCGGATCATTAAGATGATAATCTATATGTAACCCAAACATAATCAATCCTGAAGTAATTTCAATCTGTTTATCCAGTACCTCAGCTAGAAAGGTTTGCACCTTTTCCCAATAGTCTGCTATTTCAGGACAGCCCATAAACATATGATGGTCGTCTGCCAAAGGAAGTTTACATCTTGGACACTGATGATGTAGACCTGTGATCTTTTTTTAAAAAAATTCTTTTTATTTGCATTTTCAGCAACAAAACAAACACAATTCTCTGCAGTGCAAGTAAAAAATGTTATTGACAGCGCATCTAGTAGACCTGTGATCTTTGTTAGCTTTTTTGGGGATATATATACTCTATAAGTAGTGTATAAATGATTTATTTTAAGAGGAACTGATTTTACCACAGCATGTAGCATGGCATAAGAGTCTCCCCATAATTTCATCAAATTATTTGAGTCCATACTGATAACGTTGCCCCAAAGAGTATGGAGTTCAGATTCTGTTATCCCTTCTAGCTCTAGTATAGCCGACTACCAGAAAGACACCTCCTGATTCCACATGCCCCTTCTTAATACATAGTCAAACTTAGGGTTCAGTGCATCAAAATCCCAAAGTTTGGTTGCCCACCACCCTGCCAACTGGTAGTACTTATACCTAGATAAGGTACCATCAGTCAGGCCAGATAGCGACTCCCAGTTCATCAGCTGCGAGTCTTTCTGCAAATCCTGCCAATAAAACAGGCCAGCCATTTTAAGGGGGCAAGACAATTGGTCATTAAGACATTCTGGTGTACCTGGGGAATCCCAGATCGGAGCTTGAGGTGCATAGTATGGGATTTTCAGGCTCTTCCTAACATACACCCAATTCTTAAGAGCCGTTTCCAATACCTTTAGTCTCACCCTCTTGAAGAACCTGGGGTCGCCGTACTTAAAAAAAAAAAAAAAAAAAAAAGTATTCTTGCCCCTTAGGTATACCGTGTAGTAGAGCTTGAAACAGAAGACCCTGAGAGGAGGCATCTGTCTATCCAGCTAACAGTCTGAAATTCTTAAAATGGAATGAGTGACAGTAAACAGATATATCCGGGAGGGCTAACCCTCCCATTTTAAGATTTTTCCTTAATTTTTTCCAGGAAATCCTTTATGTCTTAGCGTTCCAGATAAAGGAACCAATTCTCCCCTGTATTTTGGCGATATCAGATACTGGAAATGTCAACGGGATGGAATTAAACAGAAATGTAATCTTTGGCAGAATAATCATCTTAACTAAGTTTGCTCTGCCGAAAATAGAGAGGCCAGACCATCTTTGCAGTGAGTCACAGATATCCTTATAAATTCTCGTCATATTTACTTTGGCTATTTTCAGAATATTATGGGACAAAATTATACCCAAATAACTCATGCGTGTCTTAGCTACAATAGTTCCACCGACCTGATTCCAATGCATAACCTCAGTTTTTTCTTTGTTTACCTTATATCCTGAGATTTCTCCAAATAATTCTGCTTGTTCAAACAATCTCGGGATAGCCTCCCCTGGGTTAGAGGAGAACATTAGAAGATCGTCGGCATACAAAGCAAATTTTAGTTCGAGATCTGCAATTCTAAAGGGGTGAATCGCCGGATCCGCCCTCAACAAACAGACAAAGGGTTCAATATAGAGATTAAACAACAGGGGTGATAAAGGACACCCCTGCCTCGTTCCACGTGAGATTATAAACCAGTCTGAGAGTACACCATTTACCAATACTTTTTATATAGGGACCGAACGGCTACAACAAAATTCAGGGGAAGTCCGAACCTAGACAGAGCCGACCACAAATATGGCCAGTATACTTGATCGAAAGCCTATTTAATAAATAGTTCTGATGGACTCCTTGCAGTGCGGAATCTGTCATCCTCTCCAGATTCATCCTCCTCATTGTCCTCTTCAAGATCTAATAATTGTTCCGGCAGCATCAATGGTGACAGGGCTTCCAATGAGGAGCCACGACGTTGTAGTAGAGAAGCCGCCGTCGAAGACTGGGTGGATGAAGCGGTAGCCGATGTTGCAGTCCAAACCTGTAAATCTGTACAGGAAGACAAGAGAGGCGTCGACGAGTATGCCGTCGACGGGACCGTCGACGATGGTGGTGGCGGCAAAAGGATGTGTGTCGATGAGGAAGCTGTCTTCAGTGACGAGGCAATCTTTGTCGACGAGGAGGTCGATGACGACGAGGTAATCTTCGTCGACAAGGCAATCTTCGTCGACGACGAATCAGTCTTAGTCGACGAGGCAGCCGTCGACGATGTGGCAGTCTTCGTCGACGAGGTGGCCGTCGACGAGGAAGTCTTCGTCGACGAGGTGGCCGTCGACGAGGAAGTCTTCGTCGACGAGGTGGCCGTCGACGAGGAAGTCGTTGACGAGATCTTTTGTCCTTACCGTCGACTGAGCGGTGACGAGAGACAATCTCCTTCGTCGACGAGATGGGTCTAACAGCCACGGAGACCAGCGTCGACGTAGACGAAGCCGATGTCATAACCATCTTCGGTCTTGGAGACAAGAATGTAACCGTCGACGTAGATGGAGCGTCGACAACGAAAATCGACAACGAAGGACCCGTCGACTACGCCACGGCATTTTTTGCTGAGGTAATTCCTCGTCAGGAAGTCTTTTAGAAGCCAGAGACTTTCCTGTCTTTCTCAGGGGCGTAGCAGGCTTAGACGTGGAAGGTGGAGAAGCCTTCTTTGAAGAAGAAGAAGGCAAGCCAGAGCCTTTAGCAGGCTGAATCTTTCGTAACACCTTTGCCCCAGGAGATAAGTCTTCCTCAGCCATCCTCTTTCTGGAGGATACAGACGACCCAGAGGCTGCACTTTGCACCTCAGATAAAGGGTTATCCTTGTCCTTAATCTTCTGTAGCCACAGAAGTAGGCGTCCTTCCCTATCCCTGAGGGTTTTCTGAGGGAAGGTCCTGCATATCTTACAATCCCTCACCTCATGTTCCGGATAGAGGCAGTAGATACACTTCTTGTGAGGAGCTTCAGAGAATAGCCGGAGCTTTCCACAAGATTCACAAGGCCTAAAGAGAGACCTCTTAGAAGTTGACATCCTGAAGTAAGCATAAAAACTGAAAAAACTGAAGTACTGAACAGAGCTCAGGGAGACTCCTTTCACACGACATGCAGTAGAAAATCTGAGAGCCTGAGCCTCTAAGGAGAACATTCTGGTGGGTGCTGTCACCTGATTGGCTGCAGTTTGGACTGTACATAATGACTGTGATAATCATAGGTATGGAAGTGTTTTCCTTGTAGCTTAGGCTACTTTACTTCCTGGTTTTAGGTTACCAAGGTTTTTTAGTTATTATATGCATAATTATTGCTTTATGTACCGTGGGACTCCCACTCCGACGACGGGGAATGATTCAGGCATGTGAATCTATGAAAGACCCCCTAAATACTGGAGAATCAGTAGTATCCATGCCACATCTTATTATGAGCTTAGCTGCCTGTTGGTCATCTCTTATCAAGTTTTCAACATCAGAACAGAGGCTATCCGGAAGCGATGGCAACAGTCTGGGGAAGAGCATGGGGAAAGACGTCCCAGAACAGAAGACATGTTGGTAGACCACAAAACTTGCAGAACCAAATATGTGTTTGCCACATTCATCTTGACTCTGAGAGTCTCTACTTAATAGAGTCTTAGGTGAAGAATCCATATCGTGAGAGGCTGTAGTGGCCTGAACCACCAGGCTACACGTGGTAGGATGTCTTAAGAGACTAACTGGATCTCCTGGGGCAGGCAGATGCCTGCGAGATATAGCGTAGTCCACCGACACCCCTGCATCAGGCTTGGCCCAAGTCGAACAGGGCCTGATTGTATGGAAGAACAGGCTCTTCCCCCGACTAAAGGACATCCATCAGCGGGTCAGTGGACTTCTCTACCGTAGGCAGTGACAAGTTCAAAACTGCAGCCACTCTCATCAACATATCTGCGAAGGAGGAAGTTGCCTCAGTAGCAAGGTTAGATGGGGAAATGAGCCCCAAAGCTGGAGAGGACTCCAGCCCACTAGCCTCACCAAGAGCAGATTTCCAAGTCTCCACAGCCTGAGATGGAATAATCACAGATATGGACTGAAAAAGCTCAGGTCTCTCTGCACCACCCGTTACAAAGAGACCTTCCAAAGTTTCACCCTGAGGAGGAAGTGAAAATACCACATTCCCCCAGTATGCTTCACCGACTGCACACCGGATGCAGTTGATGTCGAGAAGGTGGCGCTTCGACGTCATTAGGAGGAGACTTTGATCTGCACCGCCGATGTCAATGTCGGAGTCGGCTGATTGATAACGGACGTCGAAGGTGGAGTTAACCCGAAGGACTGTACAGCGACTCCATAGCAGAGTCCACGTTGTCGACCCAAAGACTCAAATGGCCCAACTGACACTGAGGACAAACCCACAGGTGTGACTCCACTCAACTTATTGGGGCCAGTGGACGCTAAAGTGGAAGATGGGGGACCAAAGATTAGGTGTAGAGAGTTATAATACTCCCTCATCTGGGCCACTGATACCATGGCTCTCGGAAAGACAGGGAGACACAAGGCGAAGTCGCAACAGACCTTCTCAACCGTCGAGCAGGAGGAGCCCTGGGAGACAGTCTCCACGTGGCGAAGTCAGGAGGTGCAGCAACATCAAACGCCTATGCTTACCCTTGGATGTCTCTGAAGTACTACACCCTGGAGAACGGCTCCGGCTCCTGGAACAGCCCAGTGAACAAACCTCTGTTTTAGGAGACAGAAGACCAACCTCGCTAACAGGCCTACGCATGAAAAGAAGACTGGGGCCGCAAAGTCCAAAAGGACTGCGACAGACATGCCGCCAACAACTTTGTACAATGTTCCTTGAGCGCCTTCGACTTCACTCTCTGACAGCAGCCGCAATCCTCAGAGTTGTGGTGTTGTCCCAAACACCACATACTAATGGAATGCAGGTCTGGAACCGACATTTGTTGAGTACAGGACCCACAAGGCTTGAAGCCAGATGACATTGGAGAAAAGAACACTGTTTCCACTGACAAAAAAATTGTCAAGATAGAGCAGAAAAAAACAGCCTGAGGAACAGATTCTTCGGATCCGCATTGCAGTGCAGAAAAAATAACTGAGCGTGCCGGAGCGGACTTATATGGCTCCACTGACGTCACAACCGGAGTCGACATCATTACGGAGTAGTCAAGCACTGTCCCCCGGTGCGCAGAGGGACTGATGAATATTTTCTAGATCCAGTCTGATGCCTGGGGATAATTAAAAAGTTAAGGAAACTGCTGCTAGATGGCTTAATCCAATATATAGAGGCAACATCTCACCCAGTGTTACCGACATTATTCAAGGACCTATATAAGTGGAGAAAGATTGAAATCTCATCATTTAGGCAAATGACAAGCACTAAAATGAACTACTTACCCGGTATCCTATATATTTTACAATGCCTCCTGCTGCGTAAGCATTACTCTATCCTAGACCACATACAAAAGGAAAATGCTACTTACCCAGTATGCATCTGTTCTAGGCATGTAGAGCTGTAGATTCACACGCTTTGCATAGCCTGACATCTAGTGTTGAGCCCAGATGTTTGCACTTTGTTTTTCTTCGAAGAAGTCTTCCAGTCGAGAGGTAGGCGGCGACTCCTTTCGGTAATAGTGCGCATGGGCATTAACTCCATTGTTAGATTGTTTTCCAGCAGAGAGTGATAATGGAGTTAGTGAGAGTAGTAGAAAGGGATGTCCATGCATATATGTATCTAAGTAAGCTATCACTGCAACAGGTATAGGTACCCAGGGAGGCGGGTGGGCGCATGTGAATCTACAGCTCAACATGCCAAGAACAGAAGCATACTGGGTAAGTAGCATTTTTCGTTGGAAGCGTATGAGCTGTAGATTACATGCTTTGCGTAGACTATATAGCAGTTATCTCCCAAAGCGGTGGCTAACCTGTAACTGTTGCAGTCGTTTGAAATAGTGTACGTAAAACTGCTTGGCCCACACTAGCTTGCTGTCTTGCCAACACATTTACACAACAGTATTTTGTGAATGTGTGTGGTGTAGACCATGTTGCAGCTTTGCAGATGTCATCTATGGGTATATTTCCTCAGAATGCCATAGAAGCCCCTTTTTTGCGTGTGTACTACGCTCTACAGGGAATTGCCAATGTTCGTTTTGCTTTTGCATAGAATGCACTTGACTATCCACCCTGCAATACCTGATTTTGATATAGGATTGCGTTTATGTGGTGTAGCAAAAGCCACAAATAGTTGTTTGGTCTTACGGAAAGGTTTTGTCCTATGTAGTAGAGTAAAGCTCTTTTCACATCTAAGGTGTGTAAAGCACGTTCTGCCACAGAATCTGGTTGAGGGAAGAAAACAGGCAACTCAACAGATTGGTTGATATTAAAGGCAGAAATGACCTTGAGTAGAAATGTTGGGTTGGTCTGATGAACCACTTTGTTTTGGTGTACTTGTAAAAGCGGTTCTTCTATGGTTAGTGCTATCCTCCAAGTGAGAAATTGCAACTCATATCTGTGCAACGGCTCAAAAGGTGGACCCATGAGTCTGGTGAGGACAATGTTGAGATTCCACAGTGGAGCAGGTGGAAGTCTTGGGGGAATGACTCTTAAGTCCCTCCATACATGATTTAATGAAGAGAGACAGATATTGTCTATTTTGGAGTAATGCAGCTTTTGCAGAAAGATGTAAACGTATGGATTTGTACGCTAAATTTGAATGCTGCAGATGTAATAAATAACATATTATGTTTTGAACTGAAGCATCAAGCGGGTTGATCGGATTGTTATTACAGTATATGACAAACTGCTTCCCCTTTGCTGCATAGCAAGCTCTTGTAGTAGGACGTCTAGCCTCTTCGATGATATTCATGCACTCTGGCGGGAGATTGAGATATCCAAACTCTCAGATTTCAGGAGCCAGAAGGTTGAGATGACTGGGATCTGAATGTCTTCTCTCCACGGCTCTGCATGACGAGATTGGGTGTAATATTTAGTTTTTGGTGAGGGTCTACCTGAGTGCTCCAACAGGGTTGTGAACCAGGGTTGACGGGCCCATGTTGGAGCAACTAGGATTAGTGTCAGGAACGCCTGTCTGAGTTTGCAAACCACTAATGGAATGAGTGAGAGAGGCGGAAAATAGTAGGCAAATAGCCCTGACCAACTGATTCATAGTGCATTGCCTCTGGACATTGGGTGTGGATACCAGGATGCGAAGCTTGGGCATTTTGCGTTTAGCTTTGTGGCGAACAGATTTAGGTCTGGAAAGCACCACCTGAAAGAATGAGAGGAGAACTTTGAGAGTGGAGTTCCCATTCGTGGACCTGTTGTCTTTGACGACTGAGCAGATCTGCTATCTGATTGTTACTCCTGGAAGGTGTTTTGCAAGGAGATACATTTTGTGATGTATGGCCCATCTCCAGATGGTCTGTGCTAGTTGTGACAGCTGGAGTGTCCCCCCCCCCCCCCGTTTTTGCATATAGTACATTGCTGTCATGTTGTCTGTACGGATCAGGACATTAATGCCTACTAAATGAACTTGAAACGCTTTGAGCGCTAGAAAAATCGCTAGCAGCTCTAGATGATTTATGTGAAGCTGCTTTGGCTGCAGGCTCCACATGCCCTGAATTGTATGCGTCTGGAGAAGAGCTCCCCAACCAGTGAGAGATGCGTCTGGTGTTAACACTATCTGTGGAACCTGGTCGATGAAGGGCTGCCCTTTTGAAAGGTTTTGTGGATTCCACTATTGCAGAAAGCGGTGGGTGCGGCCTTCTACCAACACTAGATCTGATAACTGACCCTGAGCCTGGTTCCACTATGTGTCAGGCACTCTTGAAGGGGACGCATTTGAAGTCTTGCGTAAGGGACTATTAGGATGAAATACGTCATCATCCCCAGTAACTGCATGAACACTAGAGCTGGCAATGAGTGTTGAGGCTGAAACTGATGGAATAGAGTCTGCACGTTGCGGATTCTGGCCGGATGGGAGTAGGCCAAAGCCTGTGTGTTGGATGGTTGGAGAAGGGACTTGGAATGATTTACTGTGAATCCAAGATCGTGGCGCAACTGCACTGTTTTGTGAGTGTGACGTAGACAGCTTTCTTGCAAGCTGGCTTTTATGAACCAGTCGTCCAATATAGAAAGACGTGAATGTGTTGTCTCTGTAGATGAGCTGCTAGGCATTTGGTGAAAACCCTGGGTGCGTTAGTTACTCCGAATGGAAGCACCTTGAACTGATAATGCTGACCTGCTATTAAGAACCTGAGGTATTTGCAGTGAGCAGGGTGTATTGGGATATGGAAGTAGGCGTCTTGAGTCCAGAGTGGACAGAAAGTCGCCTTGCTGAAGGAGCGGGAGCACTTGTTGGAGTGTGACCATGTGAAAATGGTCCGACTGAATGTATAGATTTAGATCTCTGAGGTTTAGTATAGGCCAGAGAGAGCCGTCCTCCTTGGGAATTAAGAAGTACAGGCGGTATACCCCGGCCCCTTGATATTTTAATGAGACTGGTTCTATAGTTCCTTTGTCTAACAGAGAGAGGAGAACTTGCTTTAGAAGGGTAAGATGTTCTTGTGACATTGTGTGTGATCGTGGAAGAATGTTTGGGGGAGTGTCTAAGTTCCAGGCAGTAACCATATTGGATCATTTGTAGAACCCATTTGTCTGAGGTGATTGTGTTCCAGACAGGGAGAAATTGGGGAGACGTACTCAGACAGGAGTGGAATGATCGGGAGGTAGTCAAAGGAAGTAACTGCTTGTTATTTGCGGGTAAAGTGTGTTTGGAGTTGCCTCTGCCTCTTCCCTTACCATTGTTTCCTCTAAAACCTCCTCTGAAATAACCTCTTGATAAGGACGATTGGTTGATGCCCTTGTAAGATGAGGAGGGATTTTCTGTGGTAATATTCTTGGACCCACCCCAGTAAAAGGAGTGACGAAAGGAGCTGCCCACGTCACCTCTCACCGCCCGGAGGCGCATTAAAAACCAGCGCGGGCTCCCGAAGCGCGAGAAACCCGTCTATACTGCCCTGCTTTACTTTCTGTACACAACTAGAGGGGGACAGACCACATGTCCCCACCTGCAACGCCGGAGCTGCCCACGTCACCTCTCAGCTCCCGGAGGCGCTTTAAAAACCAGCGCAGTCTCCCGCAGCATGGGAAGCCCGTCTTTACTGCCCTGCTTTGCCTGCTGTACACAACTAGAGGGGACAGACTACCTGTCCCAGCCTGCAATGCCGGAGCTGCCCACGTCACCTCTCAGCGCCCGGAGGCGCTTTAAGAAACCAACACGGGCTACCGGGACGTGCGCGGGCGTGCCCTGGCCGCACCCGAGCGAAGTGCGGGTCCGTTTGTGCCCATCCGTGACCGAAGGAGGCCGGGCTTATCCTCTGGGTCTGTGGACATCTTGTTTCGTGAGACCTCCCCATTTCAGAGTACGAGGTAAGGGAGGTCCTGGACTTCCGCAACTTTTATTCCGGCCAGCCCACTAGCAGACATTTTTGTTAAAGTGTCTATCTAATACCAGATTGTATGTGACTAAAGCCTACAGCCTACAAAAACCTGATCCATATACACGCACAGATGTTTTGAGATCCAACAAACTGTCATAAAAAAAAACCTTATTTTTGGGCAGTAAACAATCAATCTGTCAGTTTAATGTGCCCGTCTATGTGCATGCACAAGAGCTATTAACTGGCTGTCTTGGTACCTTAGTTATACTGTACTATTCTGGCTAAAGCTCTTGGTGGGAAAAAATGGGGAAGAGAAAGGCTGCTATTGTTTCGTCCCAACACGCAAAAATGGCAGTCACAAAAACGCACCATACACTGATGAGCTATCTCACAGGGGCCATGGGGGCTATTGAGAAACAGATATCTATGGTCAAGGAGTCACTGAATTCAGGTACACTAGTTTCAAAGAATAGGATGAATGATGAGACACCTATAATGGCTGGTTCCTCTACTGCACTCCCACAAGTCATCGCCCCTCAGAAAGATTGCATTGCAAATATGTCAGATCATATCACACTGAGCGACCAAGATTCTCCTGCACAGCCTCCATATAAGCGTCATAAAACACCGGTAGACGCAAGCAAGACTAGTAAGGCTGTAGAGAAGGATGGGAAAAATAGCATGGTATGTAGATCTACACCACTTAATTCACGTAAAAAGATGTCTAATGCCAATAAAAAACGTTTCCCGTCAGAAGCAGGGAACAGGACTAAGTCTAAATCATAGGTTAACAAAGTGGGTAATTAACTGCGCTAGTGGAAAAGGAATATGCTACTTACCAGTATGCATCTGTTCTTGGCATGTAGAGCTGCAGATCTATACACTGTGCATAGATCGCCATCTGGTGTTGGGCCCGGATGTTTGCAGTTTGTTTTTCCTCTTGGAAAGTCTTTGGAAGTCACGAGGTCGGTGACTCCTCCTTTGGTTCGTATTGCGCACGGGCTTCGGCTCCATCCTCAGATTGTTTTTCGCCAGCAGGGAAAGATGGAGCGTAGTAGTAACAGTAAAGAAACCCATGTGTGTTTTATCTAAATAAGATAAACTTGAACGGATACAGGTAGCCGGGGAGGCGGGTGGGCGTGTATAGATCTGCAGCTCTACTTGCCAAGAACAGATGCATACTGGTAAGTAGCATATTCCGTTCGAGGCATATGAGCTGCAGATTATACACTGTGCATAGATTATATAGCAGTACCCAACCCTAGCGGCGACCACCGGCATCCGTTGCAGTTGTTTGGAACAGTATTTTTAGTACAGCCTGGCCCACACAAGCGGTTTGCACATCTACACAGTAATGTTTTGTGAAAGAGTGCGGTGTTGACCATGTCGCTGCTTTGCAGATGTCATCTAGTGGTATGTTTCCTAGAAAAGCCATAGAAGCCCCTATCTTCCTTGTAGAGTGGGCATTAGGGGGAACAGATAGCGTTCGTTTTGCTTTGTGGTAGAAAATCTGTATGCATTTTACAATCCACCTAGCTATCCCCGATTTAGAAATAGGGTTGCCTTTATGTGGTGGAGAGAAAGAGACAAATAGCTGTTTGGTTTTTCTGAAAGGTTGTGTTCTTTGGATGTAGTAAAGTAAGGCCCTTTTAACATCCAGTGTGTATAAAGTCCTTTCCGCAACGGTTTGAGGTTGTGAGAAAAAGACTGGTAATTCTACCGACTGGTTTAGATGGAATGGAGAAATGACTTTAGATAGAAATTTTGGGTTGGTGCGGAGTACAACCTTGTTCTGATGCATTTGGAGAAAAGGTTCCTGTATAGTGAGTGCTTGTATTTCACTAACCCTTCTGAGGGAAGTGATGGCCACTAGAAAAGCTGTTTTCCATGTGAGAAATTGCAGCTCACATTTATGTAATGGTTCGAAAGGGGGTCCCATTAACCTTGGGAGAACTATGTTCAAGTTTCAGACAGGTGAGGGTGGTACTCTGGGTGGAATTACTCTTTTGAGGCATTCCATAAAGGCCTTGATGGCAGGCACCCTGAAAAGTGATAGGTGCTGCCTGCTCTAAGTAAGCAGCAATTGCTACGAGGTGTAACCGAATGGATGTATATGCTAGGTTACACCTTTGTAGATGGAGCAAGTAACATATGATGTGCTGTATGGACACATTTAAAGGGTTGATTGTGTTGTTGTGGCAGTAAACAACAAATCTTTTCCACTTTGCAGCATAGCATGCCCTAGTAGTAGGGCGTCTAGCTTCCCTGATAATATTCATGCAATCAGGGGGAAGGTTAAGGTATCCGAATTCTAGGACCTCAGGAGCCAGATCGCAAGGTTGAGCTGAGCTGGGTCCGGGTGTCTGATCTCTCCATGGTTCTGGGTTAGGAGGCATGGTGAGAGGTGCAGCTTTTGGTGTGGTACTACCGAGAGTTCCAGCAGTGTGGTGTACCACGGTTGTCCGGCCCATGTTGGAGCTACTAGGATCAGTGTTAGGGAATGCTGTTGTAGCTTTCGCACCACTAATGGAATTGTTTGACCAGTTCATCCATATCGCATTTCCTTTGGACAATGGGTGTGGATATCGGGCGGCGAAGTTTGGGCATTTTTTGTTGTCGTGGGTGGCGAAGAGGTCTATGTGTGGATGCCCCCACATCTGAAAGAACGGGTGAAGAACTTGTGGGTGAAGTTCCCATTCGTGAATCTGTTGCGTTTGTCTGCCAAGCAGATCTGCCATGGTGTTTTGGACTCCTGGGACGTGTTGGGCCAGGAGAAAGATTTTCTGTGGAATTGCCCATCTCCATATGCTCTGTGCTAATTGAGAGAGCTGTGGAGAGTGTGTGCCCCCCAGTTTTTGAATGTAGTACATGGCAGTCATGTTGTCTGTGCGAATGAGGACTGCCTTGCCTGAAATCTGCGTCTGGAAGGATTTTAGGGCCAGGAAGATTGCCAGTAACTCCAGATGGTTGATGTGGAGTAACTGCTGTTGCGGCGTCCATGTGCCCTGTACTGTGAGATGTAACAGATGAGCTCCCCAGCCGGAGAGCGATGAGTCTGTTAGGATTATTTGTGGGACCGGGTCCAGGAACGGTCGACCTTTGGAAAGGTTTGTGGTGTTCCACCACTGCAGAGAGCGATGGGTGCGACTGTCTACCAACACCAGATCTGTCAGTTGCCCCTGGGCCTGGTTCCACTGGCGCGCTAAATACTCTTGGAGTGGACGCATCTGGAGTCTTGCATGGGGCACTATGAAGATGCAAGAGGCCATCATCCCTATCAGATGCATAAACAACCTTGCTGGGAGAGAGTGTTGACATAAGAATTTTTGACGCAGAGCCTGTATATTTGCAATCCTGGCAGGATTGGGATAGGCTATGGCTTTTGAGGTGTCTATGGTGGCACCAAGGTATTGTTTTGTGTGTGATGGTATCAGGTGGGACTTTTGGTGGTTCACCGTGAAACCTAGCTGGTGAAGTAGTTGGATTGTAGCGGCGGTGTGTTGCACACATTGTTCGTAGGACGTGGCTTTTATTAGCCAGTCGTCCAGATACG
This sequence comes from Triturus cristatus, assembly GCF_964204655.1. NCBI lineage: Eukaryota > Metazoa > Chordata > Amphibia > Caudata > Salamandridae > Triturus > Triturus cristatus. The sequence goes on from NC_140579.1 coordinate 162,636,203, forward strand.
GGAAGACGTGAATGTGCTGTCTTCTGAGATGTGCCGCCACTACTGCTAGGCACTTGGTGAATACCCTTGGTGCTGTTGTTACCCCGAACGGGAGCACCTTGAACTGGTAGTGTTGCCCATCCGCTACAAATCTGAGGTACTTTCTGTGAGCATGGTGTATTGGAATGTGAAAGTATGCGTCTTTCAAATCCAGAGTGGTGAGAAAGTCGTTCTGGGAGAGGAGTGGAAGAACCTGTTGAAGGGTTACCATGTGAAAATGGTCTGAATGTATATAAGTATTTAGAGGCCTAAGATCTAGGATAGGTCGTAGAGTCTCGTCTCTCTTTGGAATCAGGGAGTAGCCCCTAAATTTTGTTGATTGATGTGGACCTGCTCTATGGCTTGTTTTTGCAGGAGGGAGACTACCTCCTGTTGTAGTAACGTGGCATGTTCTTGAGACATTAGGCGTTGCCTGGGTGGAATGTTTCGGGGGGTAGATGTTAATTCTAGGCAATACCCTGAATGAATAATTTGGGTCACCCATCTGTCTGAGGTGATTGTCTCCCAGACGTGAAGGAAATGTTGTATTCTGCCCCCGACCGGAGTGGAATGGTCTGGAGGGAGCGGGGGAAAGTCATTGGGTAGGTGGTGTGGCAGAGCAGGCGGTATTTGTCTTGCCTCTGCCTTCATTATTATTACCTCTGTATCCGCCTCTTTGATAACCCTTTGTGAAGGTAGATTGAGGAGGGGATTTGTAGGACGTGGATGCACTATCCGAGGAGTAACCCCAGCCCGTGCCCCGAAAGGAAGAGCGGCGAAAAGAGCGCCTAGGAGTGTGTGACTGTAGGGCTCCCATGGATTTCGCCGTATCAGTATCTTTTTTCATCTTGGAGGGCTTCATCCACTTTTGGGCCAAATAGATGATGTTGGTCGAATGGGTGGTTCAATATAGAGGCTTGTACCTCAGGTTTAAAACCTGAAACTCTGAGCCAGGCATGGCGACGGAGAATGACACTGGTGTTTATGGCCCTGGAGGCTGTATCTGCCGCATCTAGGGCACAGCGTATAGAGGTATTAGTTATTGTTTTTCCCTCTTGGATCAATTCATTAGCCCTATTCCTGTATTTTTCAGGGAGATAGTGCATGATGGTCTCTAACTCATCATAATGCGCCCTGTCGTATCTGGCCAATAGCGCTTGCGTGTTGGCGATAGGCCATATATTGGCGGCTTGTGACGCAGTGCGCTTCCCTGACGCGTCTAGGAGCTTGGACTCTTTGTCAGGTGGTGGTGCTTCGCCTGACGCCTGAGAATTTGAACGCTTCCTAGCTGTAGATACCACTAGGGAATCCAATGGTGCAGGGCCTTTAATGTATGAAGGGTCTGTGGGGGCGGCTTTGTATTTTTTCTCTATACGGGGGTTTAGGACCCTGGCCCTGACTGGGTCTTTAAAAACCTCCGGTGCATGTTTGATTACTCCCTTTAACATAGGTAGAATGGCAGTGGACCTATGTGCATTATCGAAGGTGTCTAGGAGAAAATCTTCCTCCACTGGGTCAGTATGTAACTCCACCCCGTGGTAATGTGCCGCCCTTTGTAGTAGGTGGTGAAAGCCTAACAAATCTTCTGGTGGGGATGGCCTAGATGGGTAAAGGTCATCCTGTGGGACATTTGGGATGTCCGGATTGTTAGTCGTTCCATGGGTCTGGAGATCCAGTAGGGGTGGGGTCTTGTGGCACATCTGCTGGATCATAGTAAGGGTCCCCTAGATCGTCTGGGACTGGAGACAAGGTTCGGAGCGATGAGGCAGGGGTGGAGAAGGTGGAGGTGGGGAGGGTGGAGGAGGTGGGGAAGGCACTCTGAAAGGGGAGGTAGCAGTGTCTTTCCTCTTTGGAGGTGGAGCTGGTTTGTCCAAGTGTCTCTTCTTTGAAGACAGTGTCAAATGTCCAGTTTTTGGATCCTTGGTAAGTGTCTTTTGCAGAGGATCCGGTGTGAAAAGTTCTTGCGACACTGGTTGTCCGGTCGGCGCCGAGGTTTTCGGGGCTGACGGCTTTTTAGGTTTGTCTGTGCCATGCTTCTTTGGGACCTCCGATTTTTTGTTCGATGCCGAAGAAGGCTTCGGCACGGGAGTGTCGGTGCCGAGGGCCTTGTGATGTTTGGTCGGCACCGGGAGGGCAGGTTTCGACACCGTGGGCTTTGATGCTGGGCTCGGTGTGGAGGTGAAGGCCGATTTTTTCTTCGGTGCCGAAGGGTGTTTTTCGGTACCGCTGGTAGGCTGGCTCGTGCCCGAGCTGCCGGAAGGCTTAACAGGCTTCTTTACCGGGCCCGAAGGTGGGGTGTGAGAAGTAGTATCCTTGGTCTTGCCTAGGCCCGAAGGCGTGACCGAAGCCTTTTTGGGTATCGGCGTGGGTGTGTGAGGGGGTATAGTACTCACGACCCTCTGCGCCGGGGTGATGTCCTCCACGTCTGAGTCGTCGGCCTCGGAAGCACTGACGAGGTAGTCGTCCTCTTCTTCGATGTTCTGCTGTCCCGGAGCTTCGACGTTGTCCCCGAAGATGTCGACTGGAGCGGAGGTCGAGGAGTGCGCAATGTTGCGTCTGGCCCTTCGATCTCGAATAGTCTTTTTAGATCGAAAAGACTTGCAGGTGGGACAGTCTCGGGCCTCGTGTTCAGGGGAGAGGCAGAGGTTGCAAACCTCATGAAGATCGGTGTGGGGGAATTTGGACCCACATCGAGGGCACTTCTTGAAGGGAGTTCTTTCCATCAGCCGAGACCGGAGCCGGAATAGGCCCGAAGGCCGCCGTCGACGACCAGAATCGAAGAAGTGCCGAAGAGAAGGTGATTAAGATGATTTATTATCTGAAGGATCTCGATGAGCGAGGATTTTGCGTCGATCACTGAACTTGAAAAGTTCCTAACCGGAGCGCGAAGTATTACATCCGAGCCCGATGGCGGAAAAAAACAATCTGAGGATGGAGCTGAAGCCCATGCGCAATACGAACCAAAGGAGGAGTCACCGACCTCCAAAGACTTTCCAAGAGGAAAAACAAACTGCAAACATTCGGGCCCAACACCAGATGGCGATCTATGCACAGTGTATAATCTGCAGCTCATATGCCTCGAACACTAGATTCCTTCATAAGAACTTCACTATCATCATTGGAGGAAAGAGCCGCCCAGATAGATGCAAGTTTGGCTAACCTCACAGTTAAGCAGGGGGTAGCCAGCCGTACTGCCCACCACAGCAGCCCCGAATGTCCGGAGGAATCACGTTATAATCATAGATTAAAAAACCAAATGAACCCCACACCGTAGCACAGATTGAACAAGCTACAGGGTTTTGTACTGCTAATCCGAAAGTCACGTCAAATAGGGATAACATGGCCTCAGACCTATGAGCTAGTAAACCCAGGCAGACACTGCACAATTATAATCCCATGCCTCTATTTACTAACCCAGAGAAAGCTGACCAAATCCGTCTGGATCTACCTCCAGCGGTCACACCGTACACAGTTATCCTAGCAAATGTACCTAGTTTGGGGGCACTTCAAGAATTAAATCCCTGCACTGGCCGAGTACAAAGATAGGGCTCACAGAGCAACTCTTTATGGAATTTAAGATGGCCCGTAGAGTACACTGGCTCGGCAGAGACCACAAAACCCTTCCCGAGGACTGCGTGGTACTAACATTTAAGACTCCCCAATTAGTGGAGAATATCTTATGGAGGGCTGGCAATAACACAATAACTACAACTGGTATTAATATACTCCCTCTTGGCTTCTTTTATCAACCCCCAATCAGACAGGGGCGGGGCAATAAAACAAGAGACATCCATGATAGATCTATCTATGTGTAAAACGTGGAGGTGGGAAATCGCTTTGAACTCCTCCCTTCCCTTGATGAAATAGATTGACTGAACAGAATCACTACAGCTGGCTCGGCCAGACTGCCTGCCCATTCAATAGTAGCCCCGGATAAACATGGCAATAGTTTTATGTAGTCTTTCCCAGGCAAGGAATGTGGGGAGTTCTGTGTAAGTACTACCTACAGTGGCATGGATCCTTCCTTTTCTGGGAGGGACGCAGGACTTACACCAGATAACGACCAGAGCAACAAGCCTACTGTGTCCGAAAGTATATCGCAAGTCATGGTAAATAGCTCTAATAATAACGAGCACAGTGTCTCTGTCCTATTTTGGAATGTTGCCGGTCTACGATTCAAACTGGCAAATCCTCTATTGCTCAATTTTGCTGAGAACTTTAACATACTTTGCCTCCAGGAAACTTGGTCTGTGGATCCAATACACATAAATGGCTTCAAAACCTTCCACCCGCCTGCCATCCCGTCAAGTCTTGGAAGGCCCAAAGGGGGTCTTAGTATCTATATCTCAAACATGTTGAACTCGCGAAAGACACTATTCACTAAATCAGAAACGTATTATCAAATTGTGATCCTAAAGCTGGACAACCGGAACAGTTTTGTGTTGATCAATTTTTATAACACTCCGAAAGAAAAAGTGGTGGACATCTTGAAACAACTCATGAACGATGTATATGAGATACAGAATGAATGGGCTGAAGTTTTTATTGTCTGGGGAGGGGATTTTAATGTTGCTTTGTGTCCAGCAGATAGTGACATTACCTGTGGTTTAATGGATGATGATCGTGGCCTATCTCACTTTCCTCACTCTATATGGGGACTTTTTAAACAGAATGATATTTGCATTTGATTTGGATTTTGCCACCCTATTATGTTCCCACCAAGTTCTACTATAGATTTTATAATTGCTCCCAATAGGTATTCACACCGAATTCTGGGCTACAAAACGCGCAAGAATGCCACGAGTGACCACTTTCCCCTGATTGTGACTATATCTATACTTACAAAGTTACGATTTTCTCAGAGAAAAACGATATATGCGGCCCAAGATATAGTTGGTCAAACACAATGGCAACTCCTTGAGATGGAAGAACATAGAGCCTATTGATTTCCCTGAGAAAACTGTAAAGAGCAGCTATGAATTTTTTGAAAATTGCTTAGAAGAGTCTACGACACACAAAGGAATCATGGAGTCTTATGCTCAGATTACGGAGACAATAAGAAATACTCTAAGGGTTGAGGTCAAAAGTCATGTTAGGAATATAGGGTGGTTCGACCACAAATGCACAAAAGCATATTTAAACCTAAAAAACACCCTACATAAAACCAATAAGGACACTAATGAAATTGGAGCGTGCAGGAGGGACTATAAGTATGCTCTGAAACTACGTAAAACCGAAATAAAAGACAAAGCCTGGGCTGACCTAGAAGAGGCTAGCAAAAATAAGGACAGCACAGCCTTCTGGCGAGTGGTGGAAGCTCCATTCTTTGAAAGCAATGACATTCCAAGCATAGAAATTGCTTTTGAGGAAGGACTCTAGGTGGAACACTTTTCAAATATGTATAGACCGCGGACGTGGACGGCAAAGATTCCAGTGCTGACACACAAGTTCCTATGCCAACATTAAACTACCATATAGCTTTAACTTTCACTCTGGAGGAGGTACTCTACGCAATCAATGCCGGCAAAGGAGGCAAGACACCAGGCCCAGACAGGATACCCATAGATCTTTTTAAGTTCAACACCGACCTATGGGGCCCACTTTTAACGCAAGTGCCAGCTGCTTGTTGTGCAACTAGCTTCATCAAAACATGGTCTGAATCTATAGTGGTACTTATTTTTAACAAAGGCAACAGGCAAAATTCAGCTTGCTATCGCCCTATTTCGTTGCTTGACTCTCTTGCTAAGGTGGCAGGGCGCACAGTAGTTAATCGATTGCAAGAATGGGTGCAGGACAATGAAGTTCTATCCGATCTGGAATTTGGATTTCGGAAAGGATTGGGCACATTAGAGCAAGGCCTAAACCTCAGTATTTTGATGGGCAAATATACGAGATCAAGAAAGGGCCAACTATAGCTGACTTTCATAGACCTCAAGGCCGCCTTCAACTGTTATCCACGAGAAATGATGCAACACACTAGCTAGCATGGGGTGGAGGCACCATTAATTCAATTTTTGAGGCAGTTGTACAGCAATGCGACTGCTAGAGTCCAGTACGGGTCTAACGGCGAGTGTACGGAGCTCTTCAACGTGGAGTTATGCAGGGCTGCGTTTTGGCTCCTTTTCTTTTTACATTATATACTAATGGATTAGAGCAGACAATGCTTGGGAAGTGTCGTGATCTACCACAGATAGCCAGCCTACCCTCTATCTGCCCTTCTCTTCGTTGACGAAGCCGTGATCATGGCTGGTACCCCACTGGACCTACAACGGGCCCTTGACACCTATAATGATTATATGAAAAATCTGGGCCTAAGAGTGAACACTACCAAAACTTTTATAATGAGCTGTGGGAAAGGCAACGCGAACAGCAGATCCATTATATTGATAAAAAAAAGGTAGCTAAGACCACTACATACCCCTATTTAGGAATTCTATTTGATCCCAATGGATCTTGGAGCCAAGCCATTAAAATTAGAAACCTGCATTTTATGCAGGCAACGTCAGACTTGGTAAATTTCTCCAAGAAATTAGGAGGGAAAAAAACCAGCCAAATTGCTCCACATTTACAGCGCGAAATGCGTTAGCACGGCCATATATGGTACTGGAATATGGAGTTACTGCGATGTAAACTATTTAAAAGACAGAGAATGCCTCTCTAAGATTCTTGTTGGCAGTTCCACGCAGCAATTCGACCTATATCTGTCATTCAGAATTGGGAGTTACATATGTAACAGATATAATTAAAGCACAACCGGTCCTCCTTTGGCATTGCATTTGTTCTGTAACTAACACAGTATTTAATCATGAAATCCTAAGAGACGGCCTTAAATTAGATTACGCACTTGAAATACGTTGCCTGAAATACATTAAAGACTTCACAAATTATATGGGGCAACCAGGCTATTTTGATGACCCCCCCTTAATGGGTGCTATCTCTAGAAAAGCTTTTAAGAAGTACTGTACGGCCCACCTGGAGGCGATCAGATTTGCTGGGGAAGCCTCACGCCCAACGGCACTTTTTAACCAAATGCTGTTAAGTACCCATGGCATTCAGTCGTATCCAACTGATACATCTAATGGGTACGATAGATTAGTTTTGACCCGCTTCAGACTGAGCACTTTCCATCGTTTGATAAGTTTTCCATCAACAAATGATTGGTCTAAAACATTGTGCTCTTGCCTGTGCGATGAGGTGTCCCAGCAAACTACAATGCATGTAGTATTATTTTGTATATTCTACATTGCAAATAGAAGGAGATAGATAATACCCATTTCAAAACTATGGGGCCTGAAGGAATGCCGCACAGCTTTTATTGCACTGCAGATTTTAGACAGTGAATGTTTTATAAGAGACATGGCTTCATTTATAAAAAGTACAATCAAGTGCAGGAAAACTATTTTAGTGCGATAATGCAAAATGATATGATGTAGCACTATTTGTCCATAGTTTTTAAGTAATCATGATTGTCCAAAGAACTAATTTTAACACTGTCAAAATGTTATATTTATATCTGCAACGCCATGTATGCTTTTATAATTTTTTGTACTACAAAAATCGAATAAAGCTTGATTTTATTTGAGAGGAACTTAGGGTCTCAAATAAGAAATCCTCCTCTAAAGCCTCTTTATGTAGTTCCACTCCATGGTAATTAACAGCCCTGTTAAGTAGCTCAATGTAACCTATATTGTCTTCGGGTGGTGAGGGTCTGGACGGATAGAAGTCAGGGTCATTATCCATGTTTGGTTCAGTGTCAGTCCTCCCATGGGTCAGTATCCTGTGGCCTATCCTGATCCTCATCCCCATCCCCTTCATCCTGTGGGTCAGGTGATAGTGGTGAATTTGTGGGTGTGATGGGTAGGTTAGGATCAGTGGGCGAAGGAGGTGGAATATAAGGTGGTGAAGGGTTAGTACCCAGATTTTTTCTCTTCAAAGGAATGTGGTACTCATCTTGTTGGCCCAGCAAATTGGCATGGATATGTCCAGAGTCTGGGTTTATAACCAGCTCTTTCTGTTTCGGATCCGAAGGTGGAACGTCGGACCGAGGATCCTTTGGTGGAGTCTTTTTGTCTTTGCTGGTCGTTTTCGGCATTAAAAGTTTCAGCTCGGAAACTTTCTTTTACGAAGATTTAGTCTTCGATGAAGGTGGGATGTGGACCAAGACATGCTTTGATTTTAATTTGGCGCCAGCATAGGGCTGACTCGAGCCCGAGCCGGAAGGCGTGTCTTTGTGTTTTGGCGCCGAGACTGGTGGCCAGGCACTCCAAACCTTTTCTCGGTGCCGACCTTGGCCCACAGGCAGAGGAAGGACCGGAGCCTTTTTGGTCTTGTGTTGTTGGGACAAGGGGGCCTCTGTACTCATGGTAAGCTGACCCAGTGTAACTTGCTCCTCTTCTTCCATGTCGGAGTCGGCCTCAGACACGGGGACGTGTTCTGCTTCCTCGGCTCCTTGAGCTTGTTGTTCTTCTCGATTGGAATTTTTGCCGAAGATGTCCGGAACTAAGTCGCCTTGATGTTGCATCTCGTGACGTTGTGCCCGACGGCCACTAAGCGTCTTCTTCGATCGAAACGAGCAGCACACGTCGCAGTCTTTCTCGTCATGTTCCGGGGATAGACAGAGGTTGCACAATTCGTGCAGGTCGGTGGGTGGAAACTTGGCAAGACATCCGGGACAGAGTTTAAATGGAGTCCGTTCCATCGACTGCTAACGAGCCCGGCGCGGGTAGGCCCGACCGCCCTCCACGAGTTTTCCGATCGAAGGTCTTGGAGTCGAAATGATATGCGGAGAATGGTTAACGAGATCGAGAAACAAAACTGTCAAGGATAGTGAATCGCACGTCTAAGGGGACACAGTGCACAACCGTAGCGCAGCAATTCACATCCGAACCCGATAGCAGAAAAAAACAATCTAACAATGGAGTCTATTCCCATGCGCACTATCACCGAAAGGAGGAGTCGCCTACCTCTTGACTGGAAAATACTTTTTCGAAGAAAAACAATGTGCAAACATCCGGACCAAACACTAGATGGCAGGCAATGCAAAGCACGTGATCTAAAGCTCGCATCCCTTGAGAGGAAAATGCTACTTACCCAGTATGCATCTGTTCTTGGCATATAAAGCTGTATATTCATATGCTTTAGCATAGATTGCCATCTAGTGTTGGGTCCGGATGTTTGCACTTTGTTTTTCTTCGAAGAAGTCTTTGTAGTCACGAGGAAAGTGACTCCTCCTTTCGGTGATAGTGCGCATGGGCATGGACTCCATCCCCATATTGTTTTGCCATAAGGGTGACGATGGAGTTAGTAAGAGTAGAAAGAGATGTCCATGTATAGTGTATCTAAGTAAGATAATAATGCAACAGATAAAGGTATCCGGGGAGGCAGGTGGGTGCATATGCATCTACAGCTTTATATGCCAAGAACAGATGCATACTGGGTAAGTAGCATTTTCCGTTCAAGGCATATGAGCTGTAAAACAAATACTTTCGCATGGACTACATAGCATTTATCTTTCCAGCGGTGGCTAACCTTTATCTGCTGCAGTGGTTTGAAATAGTGTTCCTAAACGGCCTGACCCACACTAGCTTGTTGTTTTGCCAACACTTCTACACAATAGTGCTTTGTGAATGTGTGTGGCGTAGACCATGTTGCTGCTTTGCAGATGTCATCTAAGGGTATGCTCCCTAAGAATGCCATAGAAGCCCCTAGTTTGCGTGTAGAATGCGCCCTAGGGGGGAACTGTTAATGTGCGCTTAGCTTTAATGTAACATATTTGAATGCATTTAACGATCCACCGTGCAATACCTGCTTTTGATATGGGATTGCCTTTATGCGGTGGTGAAAAAGCAACAAAGAGTTGTTTTGTTTTATGAAAAGATTTAGTTCTTTCAATGTAATACAGTATTGCTCTTTTTACATCTAATATGTGAAGAGCACGTTCTGCCACTCGGTCTGGTTGAGCTGAAAGGCAGAAACGACTTTAGGTAGAAATTTGGGATTAGTCCTAAAAACAACTTTATTCTGATGAATTTGTAAAAAATGGTTCTTGTATGGTTAGTGCCTGGAGCTCACCAACTCTTCTGAGAGATGTGATGGCTATAAGGAAGGCTACTTTCCAAATGAGAAACTGTAGCTCACATTTGTGCAGAGGTTCAAATAGTGGGCACATGAGTCTTGTAAGGACTATGTTAAGATTCCACATTGGAGAAGGTGGAAGTCTAGGTGGGATGATTCTTTTAAGTCCTTCAATAAATGCCTTCATAGCAGGCAGCGAAACAAAGACAAATGTTGTCCATTTTATAGGTAAGCGGCTATTGCAGCCAGATGTAACCATAAAGATGTAAAGGCTAAATTACAACGCTAGAGGTGTAAAGGTAGCAAGGAAAATGCTACTTACCAGTATGCATCTGTTCTTGGCATGTAGAGCTGCAGAGTTGTACACTATGCATAGATCGCCATCTGGTGTTGGGCTCGGATGCTTGCACGTTGTTGTTGTCTTGGAAGAGTCTTTTGTAGTCACGAGATAGGCGACTCCTCCTTTGGACGATAGTGCGCATGGGCATCGACTCCATCCTCAGATTGTTTTTCGCCATAATGGGAAATGATGGGAGTCAGTAAGAAGAGATGTCCATGTGAATGTATCTAATTTAGAGAATACTGGAACAGATACAGGTTCCGGGGAGGCGAGTGGGCGTATAGAACAGATGCATACTGGTAAGTAGCATTTTCCATTTGAGGCATATGAGCTGCAGATTGTACAGTATGCATAGACTGTACAGCAGTGTCTACCCTAGCGGTGGTCACCTGTATCTGGTGCAGTAGTTTGAAAAAGTGTTTTAAGAACAGCCTGGCCTACAGAAGCTTGCTGCTTAGCCTGTACGTCAACACAATAGTGTTTGGTGAAGGTGTGTGGTGTAGACCATGTTGCTGCTTTGCAGATGTCATCTAAGGGAATGTTCCCTAAGAATGCCATGGAAGCCCAAAGTTTGCATGTCGAATGCGCTCTAGGGGGATTTTTCAATGTGTGTTTAGCCTTTTGATAGCATATTTGAATGCATTTTACTATCCACCTCGCAATCCCAGCTTTGGAGATGGGGTTACCTTTATAAGGTGGGGAGAAGGCTACAAACAGTTGTTTTGTCTTTCTAAATGGCTTAGTCCTGTCAATGTAATAAAGTAGGGCTCTTTTGACGTCTAGTGTGTGAAGAGCTCTCTCTGACACAGAGTCTGGGATTTGGAAAAACACCGGTAACTCAATTGACTGGTTAAGATGAAAAGCGGAGATTACTTTGGGAAGGAATTTTGGATTTGTTCTGAGAACCACTTTATTACCATGTGTTTGTAAGAATGGTTCTTGTATGGTTAAAGCCTGGGTCTCACTTAGCCTTCTGAGAGAGGTAATTGCGACAAGGAAAGCTACTTTCCATGTGAGGAACTGAAGTTCACATTTATGTAGAGGTTCAAATGGAGGACCCATGAGCCTGGTAAGAACAATGTTTAAATTCCACACCAGAGAGGGTGGCAGTCTGGGAGGAATTATTCTTTTAAGGCCTTCCATAAAGGCTTTAATTGCAGGTACTCTAAATAGTGACAAGTGTTGTCTGTTTTGTAAATAAGCAGCAAGTGCTGCTAGATGTAATCGTATGGATGAATATGCTAGATTACATCTTTGTAAGTGTAGCAAATAGCAAATGATGTCTTGGATTGAAGCATCCAACGGATCAATCTTATTGTTAATGCAGTAGATGACAAATCTTTTCCAGCAATAGTAGTAGGGCGTCTAGCTTCTTTAATGATGTTCACAAAGTCCGGCGGAAGGTTAAGGTAACCGAACTCTAGGACTTCAGGAGCCAGATCGCTAGATTCAGTTGACCTGGATCGGGGTGCCTTATCTCTCCATGGTTCTGCGTCAGCAATGTTGGGGAGAGGCGTAGTTTTTGGTGTGGAACTACTGAGAGTTCCAGTAGTGTTGTGAACCACGGTTGACGTGCCCATGTGGGAGCCACCAGGATCATCTTGAGAGACTTGTCTGAGCTTGCTTACTACTAGGAGAATCAATGGGAGTGACGGAAAAGCGTACGCAAATCTGCCTGACAAGTTCATCCATATCGCATTGCCTTTGGACAACAGGTGTGGAAACCTGGCGGCAAAGGTTGGGCATTTTGCATTTGTGTGAGCAGCTGGATGGTTTGAGGAGTGTGATGAATGACTTGGCTTTTATTAGCCAGTCGTCGAGATATGGAAAGACATGGATTTGTTGTCTTTTCAAGTGTGCTGCTACCACTGCAAGGCACTTTGTGAACACTCTGAGTGCGGTGGTCATCCCGAATGGAAGGACTTTGAACTGATAGTGTTGTCCGTCCACTATGCACCTTATATATTTCCTGTGAACAGAGTGTATGGGAATGTGAAAGTAGGCACCCTTGAGATCTAGGGTGGCAAGGAAGTCGCCTTGTTGAAGTAGTGGGAGGACCTGTTGGAGAGTGATCATATGAAAATTATGTGATTGGATGTAGAGATTGAGGGGTCTGAGTACTGGCCGTAGGGTCCCGTCCTTTTTGGGGATTAGGAAATACAGCCAGTAAACCCCTGTTTGTTGATACTGTAAGGGAACTAGTTCTATTGCCTGCTTTTGAAGCAGTGAGAGAACCTCTTGTTTTAAGAGCGTGAGGTGTTCCGTGGACATTGGACGCTGTTTGGGTGGTATGGTGTGTGGGGTTGCTGTAAGTTCCAGACAGTAACCATACTTGATAATTTGTCTTACCCACTTGTCTGTTGTGATGGAATCCCAGACAGGTAGGAACTGTGAGAGTCTCCCTCCGACTGGAGTGGAATGGTCTGGAGGGAGTGGAGGGAAGTCACTGTTTATTAGTGGGGGAGGCACGAGTGTTGTGGTTACCTCGGCCTCTACCTTTGTCGTTATTTCCCCTGTATCTGCCTCTAAAATATCCTCTGTTGGGGGATGTTTGCATGGTGTTTTTGTAGGAAGAGGAAGCGGTGTGTGTATCAATGTTTTTCGATGCTCCTCTATAGAAGGAACGACGAAAGGAACCACGTGTGGATGGAGACTAATGCTCTCATAGATTTAGCGGTCTCCATGTCCTTTTTCATCTTCTGTAGAGTGGTATCTACAGCCGGTCCAAAAAGTTGTTCCTGATTGAACGGCTGGTTGAGGATAGTTGTTTGTACCTCCTGTTTAAATCCTGAGATGCGTAACCCGGCATATCGTCTGAGTAGCACACTAGTGTTAATGGACCTAGAGGCTGTGTCAGCTTCATCAAAGGCACACTTGATTGATGCGCTGGTTATTAATTTGCCTTCTTGAATTAACTCATTTGCCTGGGTTTTGTATTGGTCGGGTAAATGTTATAATAGGGTTTCTAGTAGGTCATAGTGAGCCCTATCGTACCTAGCAAGTAATGCTTGGGTGTTGGCTATACGCCAGTGATTAGCTGCTTGAGCAGCAACTCTTGCCAGAAGCATCTAGCAACTTAGATTCCTTATCTGGAGGTGGTGCGTCACCGGAGGTGTGTGAGTTGGCATGTTTCCTAGCGTTAGTTACCACTAGTGAGTCTAAGGGTAGCTGCCCTTTGATGTAGGTGGGATCATCGGGGGCAGGTTTATATTTTTTGTCAATCCTGGGATTGAGAATTCTAGCTCTCACAGGGTCTTTGAATATGTCGGGGGCATGTTTAATGACCCCTTTTAGCATTGGCAGGATTTGGACAGTTTTCTGTGACTGTTCAAAGATGTCTAGGAGGAAGTCCTCATCTGCAGAGTCTGAATGCATCTGAATACCATGGTAGACAGCAGCTCCATTTACCAGCTGACCAAAGCCAGAATTGTCATCTGGTGGAGATGGTTTTGTTGGATATGGCTGGGAATCCGGGAGGTCTGGGGGATCTATTGGGTCATCATAATCGTCCCAATCATCCTGTAGTACGTCCGTGTCGTTATCAGGGTCAGTGAAAGGGTCATTGTTGCCTCCCCCATTCCCTAAATCATCGTCATCCTGCGGTGGTGGTTAATATGGTAGAAATTTTGGAGGCTGTGGAGGAGAGACAGACTTAGGAGAAGAACAGGCTCAGGAGAAGAGTGTCTTATAGGTGAAGAGGCACAGTCTTTTCTCTTCACAGGCCCGGCAGGAGTGTCTGGGTGTGTCCAGCTTCCTCTTTTTGTGTGGAACAGCAGCCACATGTCCTGTTTTGGGGTCTATATGGAGTTTTTTCTGCTTCAGATCGACAGGATCCGGTCGAAAAAGTTCTTCCTCCTCGGTAACCGCTTTTGGCGCCGACTTCTTTGGGTCCGAGCGGGGTTTGAACTTCTGCTCCGAGGCCTTAGGAGGTGGTTTGGTGTCCTTTGGCTTGGCTATGGAGACGAAAATCTTTTTTGGTTCCGAAGGCTTTGGTTTCGGATCCGATGGCTTTTCTTTCGGCGTTGAGGTAGTCGGTGCAGACTTCTTTTTGGGAGTAGGTTGCTCTCCCGTCCTCGGTGCCGAAGGCGCCTGCGGGACACAGATACGGTTTGCTCAGTGCCGAGCTATCAGAAGGCTTGTCCTTTATCTTCAGAGCCAGAACCGGGGGCGGGGCTTCTGAAGCCTGTTTTCGGTCGCGACTGGGGCCAGCAGGCTAAGTCTTGACCAGGGCCTTCTTTTTTTACGGGTGGAGTTGGGGTAGGGGCAGTTGTACTCACTCGTTGACCAGGAATAATGTGGTCGTCTGAGTCGTCTGCTTCGGACACGATTGCCAGGTCCTCAGAATTCTCCTCCGGGACATCGGGGCCTTCTTCGAAGATGTCCACTGGTGCCGGAGCTACTCGCTGTGCCATGATGTGTCGTCTGGCACGGTGATCACGGATGGTTTTCTTGGATCGAAAAGAGGCGCAGGCCTGGCAATTGTTCTCGTCGTGCTCGGGCGAGAGACAAAGGTTACAGACCTTGTGATGGTCACTGTGTGGGAATTTCGCTCCACACTGGGGCATATTTTGAAGGGAGTCCTTTCCGTGAGCTTTAGGCCTGAACGGCGTCGATAGGCCCAGCGGCCCGCGCCGACGACTGAAATGGAGTAGCTCAGATGCACGTCGAAGATCATGCGATCGAAAACAATACCGTCGAGTTGTAGATAGTTTGCACGTCGAAAAGGTTTGGAGAATAAGGTGCTGAACCAGAGAGCAAAAGTTACATCCGAACCCAATGGCGGAAAAAAAACAATCTGAGGATGGAGTCGATGCCCATGCACACTATCGTCCAAAGGAGGAGTCACCTATCTCGTGACTACAAAAGACTCTTCCAAGACAACAACATGCAAGCATCCGAGCCCAACACCAGATGGCGATCTATGCATAGTGTACAATCTGCAGATCATATGCCTCGAACATGATGTTTTGAATTGAAACATCTAGTGAATTGATTTGATTGTGCAGTAGATTACAAATCGCTTCCACTTTGCAGCATAGCCTGCTCTAGTGGTAGGGCGTCTAGCCTCTTTAATGACGTTCATGCAGTCTGGCGGAAGATTAAGGTAGCCAAACTATGATTTCAGGTGTCAGATCGCAAAGTTGAGTTGACTGGGATCTGGATGTCTTATCTCTCCATGGTTCTGAGTGAGAAGCTTGGGGGAGAGGTACAGCTTTTGGTGAGGAATTACTGATAGTTCCAATAGGGTTGTCGAGCCCATGTGGGAGCAACTAGGATCATTGTGAGGGACTGTTGCTTGAGCTTCCGAACCACTAAAAAAATTAGCTGGAGAGGTGTGTGAGAAAATGCCATCTTTCTTGCATGGTATGCCTCCACTTTTTGCTGAATGTACTTTGACTGAGCGTGCCCTGGGCTCCTGCCAATCAGGTGCCCAGGGCCTATGTTCCTTCCCTAAACCAAAACCTCCAACCCAAATTGGCCAAACCTGGCCACATGTCAGCCCCTGGTAAATGGTACCCTAGGTACCCAGGGCCTTGTGACCAGGGAAGGCCTCTAAGGGGTGCAGCACTCATTGTGCCACCCTTAGAGGCCCTAGCCCCTAACACACACACACACACTGCCCTTGCAGGCTGAGTGTCTGGATACCGGACAAAACAGTCGACATGGCACACATCCCTGGCATACATCAGCCACCCATCTAGCTGGGTGCCCTATGCCAGTGGTGTGGGCACAGGAGCATGAGCACTGTGCCCCTATAGCACCCAGGTCCATTCCAGGGCCCTATAAGTGCAGTGCTGCCAGTTAAGAGTACATGGTGCTGGGAGCTTGTCAAATACGAACTCCACAGCACCATAATGGCAACACTGAAGACTGAGAAGTTTGGTATCAAACTGCTCAGCACATTAAACCCACACTGATGCCAGTGTGGGAATTAATGTACCCAGCACCACAGAGGGCATCTTAGAGATCCCCCCTGAAACCTAAACCTACAATCCACGTCTGGTCTGAGAGGCCAGACATGTTGCTGTACCCCTGGGTAGGAGTGCCCCTGCTCTCCTGTGCCTGCAACAACGCACATCCTGGGCGAGGTGCTAGATCTCCTCCCTCAGGATGGGCAGGGGAAGCTTCAAAGGCATGCCGCCTCTGTGAGCTTCCCCAGACCACTTGCAACCCCCACTCTGGCAGGAAGCTTGGCCGGAAACCCCAAATAAGGACAGGGGATGGGCCAGCCTGCCAACCCCACCCCTCAGGTGGGGGAGGCGAGGTGAAGCACATCTCCGGGCGCTCGCCATCTTGAAGATGGAAGGCCCTGCCCAATCAGGACTAGGCTACTGCCCCCCTCCCACAGGAGAGTGGCAGGATAGGGGGTGTACCCACCCCAGGACAGGGACCCATTGGTCCCTGCCCTTTACCTACCTATAACGCCCCTAAATCTAGTATTTAGGGGCACCCTGAACCTTACTTTTTAAGATTCCAGATTCCGAAATACAAAGAAGAGCAAGAAGAAAGAAGACATGCCCTGCAGCTGCTAAAAAGAGGAAGACACCAACTGCTTTGATCCCAGCCCTCCCGGCCTGTCGACCCTCGAACCTGTTCCTGCTCCAACCCGGCATCAGTTGTGGCCAGCAACCTCACAAACCCCGGAGGACCTGGCTACCTTTTGGCTCTAAGCACCTGGGACTCCCATGAGTAGAGGCTCTACTCAAAATCTGCTTCTAATCCCTGGCATCAGCCTGGAACCGCGAACCCTTCACACTCTGCACCCGCCAAGCCTGGCCTGTGCCGGAGTGAACAAAGACCACGAGGACGACCCCACGGCGACTGACTCCGAGTCCGGCACCCAAGGACTTCCCTCGACGCTCATGACGATGCCTGCAGCCTCAGAACCAGGTACCCCCCCAACCGCGATCAACAGAGGGTAAGATTTCCCAAAACCCAAAGGCACCCCTGCACCGGGCGCCCCGCGGACCCTTGTGCCCAACTCCTGGGTACCTACCTATCCTCTAACTACCCAACTTACCTCTCGAAGTGGTGGTGGCACCTGAAGAATCTTCGTCCCCGAGCTTGCAGTCTTTTTCTAAACCGGAGCTTTCCCATTAAAATCAATTGAGTGCCCGAAGGCTCAAAAGCACCCAGCCGCCCGGGCAGTGTAACCTGTGCACCTATCTACTTCCCCATTTGCCCTGAGCAAGTGACCAGGAGCCCAGCTCCCACAGCCGCGTGGCCTGCTAGTCAGCAGCCACCAACCAAGGCCCCCCTGCCTCCCATAGGTTAACATTGGGCCTAACTCACTCTGCACCCGGCTGCCCCTGTGCCGCTGAGGGTGTAACAACTGTACCTACCTGACCCTGAGAGACCACTGAGTCTGTGCCCAGAACCTTAACTTTGCCAGTCGAGTACTTACCTGAAAGCCAATAACTCAATTTTCTCCATAGGGTAACATTGACTGGTTTTTCCTGAAATTTCTTCTAAGTGTGGACTTTTCAAAACTTAAAATATTCACCACAAATCAGCCGAGTAACGAAAATGAAAATACTCACCTGCTATTATGTGAGCTCCCAGTGCTGGATCTTGGTGCCCAGCACTGACCCTGAAAAATATTCACAACCGTACTTACCAGTAACCCAATTTTCTTCCATAGGAAACCATTGACTGTTTTTCTGTGAAATTTCTTCTAAGTGTCGATTTCTGCAAACTTTAAATATTCTTTAAAAATCCTATAAATTGTGAAAACGTAATTACTTACCTGTTTTGGATAAAGGTCCCAGTACTGAGTCTAGGCACCCAGTACTGGATTACAAAAGTAATGAGAACATACTATACCTGCAACTTGAATTTTCTTCCATAGGGAATCATTGACTGTTTTCTATGAAATATTTTCTAAGTGTCAACTTTTAAAATAGCAAAATATTGTCTAAAAATCACAACAGTAACTAAGTCGACTTTTATCACTTGTTTCTAAGTACTGACCCAGGACTGAATCTAGGATCCAGCCCTGGAATCCCAAAAGTAATCCTAAAAGTAATCTATTGAAAGTAACTTGAAACTTCCATTGAACTCAATGCATTATTGTATTTAAAATTGTGTTGCCTATTGCAACCACTTGTAACTTTCTACAAAAGCCAATTGCAAACTGCAAAAGTATTTATATAAAGCATCTCATTCTGAGAAAGTATATTTTAATACCTATTGTTGGTTCTAAAATAAAAGGAGCATATATATTTTTATATATAAACCACTGGCCTAAAGTTTAGTTATTGAGTGTGTGAGACCATTTGCTGACTGAGTGTGTGCAACAAATGCTTTACACTGTCCTCTGATACTGCCTTACTGCTCGACCAAGCTACCACTTTAGAGAGTAAGGTTATATCTAACTTTAACCTCTGCCAAACCTCTGGGGACTGTGGACTCTGTACACCCTGTACCTATTTGGGAACAGTATATACAGAGCCACTTTCTCACAAGGTGGACAAGTCTAGGCAAATCTCCCGGAACAATTTATCCATACAAAAAAAAAAAAACAAGAGAGAGGGCAAAGAACCACTCTTTTAGTCCCCCTAGACGATAAATATTAAACGGAAGAGTGTGTAATACAAGAAAAAAGGGGAAAAAAATAAATATATATATATATTATCTACTGGCGGTCGCCAGTAGATAGTTATAGTTAGGACCGTGTTTCCAAAGGAAATCTCAAAATTCTATTTTGAATAACTTTGGCGCCGGTTGACAAATCTTCGCGAAATTTTCAAAACTAATGGGGCGCTCCGCTCAGCTCCTACCCTGAAAGTCTCGGGGCGATTCGTCAAGCGGGGGCCGAGAAAAAAGGGGGCTCCCAAAACGCGTTTTCCCCATGCATTTTCCCATAGGACCTTTAGTCGAAGGTACAGCCCGAACGGCTGAACAGAATTACTTGAAATTTGGCAGAGAGGTAGTCCTCAGGTCAGGGATGTGCCATTTGCATATATGGAGTCAATCTGTTCAGTAGTTCTAGAGAAAATTGCAGTAAAAAGCACATACATATCTATAGCCGCGCACCGTGCGAGCACCCCAACGTGCGCGAGCGTAATTCTGATTGGTTGTTACATGTCAGTCAACGTTCGAATCGGTCGAAATCAGGAAGTGTCGGCTGCCATTTTGTTTGTTTTCAGTGCGAGAGTGGAAAAGGAAAGTGGCGAATGTGAAAAGGGGGCAGGGTAGAGAGTTCCTGACCCCCTAGCCTTGGTCAGGGGGTCCCTGAAGGACCCCGAAGGCAGAAAAAAACATTTACATTTTATTTTTTAAAAATCGCGGTGAAAAACCATAAAAAATAAAAAACTTAATACGTAGTTTATTGAAAAATAAATATATAAAAAAAATACATACATAACTTAGCATTTAAAAAAACCATACAAATTCACTGAAAAAACCATAGGTTTCACACACGTTATAGTTAGGAATTAGCATTTAAAAAACCTTGCACTCTATCACAAGGATGATGTCATCAGTGATGCCATCAGTGATGCCACTGACCATGTCATGAGTGATGTAATATGTGACGTCATGAGCAGAGGATTGCGGGCGCGCGAGTTATAGTTATCTCAACTAACTATAACGGGGGAATTTCATTGTTTTTTTACGAGTGAAATATCCACCTAACTATAACATGTGTGAAACCTATGGTTTTTTAAGTGAAAATATATATATATGTATATATATGTATATATATGTATATATATGTATATATATATATATATATATATATATATATATATATATATATATATATATATATATATATATATATATATATATATATATATATATATATATATATATATATATATATATATATATATATATATATATATATATATATATATATATATATATATGTATATAGGTATATATGCATACATGTGTGACAAATCACTCAAATTTGATATAAGAACCCTCACTCACCAACCTGGTTGGTGACATGCTTCATCATGGGGTTCCACCAGAGATGCCTACTGCATCCCTGGTGTGCTTTAACGCTTAATTAAAGCGGAGCTAAATGGTGGTTGTGTACCTATCAACAATTGTGTGATAAGTGAAAAAGTGCAGGTTAAAAAGTGCAAAGGTTTTAACCAAAGTAATTTTAATGGCGGAAAACCCGGCACTGAATAAAAACAGGTGAAATTGGATGTTCCTCACTGGTTTTAGTTGGCCAGGTACATCCTACTCATTAATGGTCGACATGTTTCAGCTTCTAGAAGTATTACCATGAAGCTTTCTTCAGGACCCAAAAAGGCACTACGGCGGTATAAGCACGCTAAGGCTTACCCTAACCTGTGGGGCAATAAACCGAAAGAACTCACGGTTTTGTAGAGGCCTTCAAGCATTTCCCAAAAGCCATGAATGTGTGTAAACAGAGATCACACAGCTCCTTAGGTACCGTTGGGTGGCAGGACTCAGAAAGCAACAGTCAGTATGAATCAACCGCCGGCCGAACACCTACTGCGTCCCTATCCCGGTCTGTTGGTTGGTGAGGGAGGGAGGGTTCTTATATCAAATTTGAGTGATTTGTCACACATGTATGCATATACAGCTATATCTATATATATCTATATCTATATATATCTATATCTATATATCTATATCATCTACTGGCAGTCGCCAGTAGATAGTTATAGTCAGGACCGTGTTTCCATAGGAAATCCGCAACATTCTATTTGGAATAACTTTGGCGCCGGTTGACGAAGCCTCGCAAAATTTTCAAAATAGGTGGGGTGCTCCGCTCCGCTCCTACCCTGAAAGTCTCGGGGTGATTCGTCAACCGGGGGCCGAGAAAAAAGGGGGGTCCCAAAACTTGTTTTCCCCATGCATTTTTCCATAGGGACCTTTAGTCCAAGGTACAGCCCGAACGGCTGAACAGAATTACTTGACATTTGGCACAGAGGTAGTCCTCAGGTCAGGGAAGTGCCTTTTGCAGGTCTGGTGTCAATCTGTTCAGTAGTTCCTGAGAAAATCAAAAGTAAAATCATATATATATGTGGGCGGAGCCTAACCACACATCTCATCCTGAGATCTGATTGGCTGTCAGCACTTCATCCAAGAAGTGTTGGCAGCCATCTTGGGACCAATATACATGATAGCACCTCATTAAAAAGCATTGCAGTTAATAGAAGGTTTTAAGACTTTAGTTACATTATAAATCATTTGTTGATGGTACCATACTCATTTTAGGAATTGTGGTATGTTCTAAGGTGATTTCACCATGTGAAAAAGCCTTCTGCTGGGATATCATGATTGAGAGAAAAATATTTTCTCATGCTTTTCCCACAGAGGTTTGGAAGGTGATCTATAAGCTAAACTGAGAGCATATTTTCTGTAAATTCACATTATCTTTCTCAGTCATGTGAGAATGAAGTCTGACATTCTCAGTAAAACATGTACATCCAACAAGGGCAGAGACTGTCAGTTGATTCCTTTGTGCTCTACTGCAGCTTCCCAGAGTGTTCCAAAGAACAACTAGAGCGCTAACAGTCCTACTTATGATAAACCTATGGCACACCTGAAGCCATCTTGCTTGGATTAAAGTGGTAACTCTTAAAACATTTAATTTAAAAAGGAACAAAATGAGGGGGTTCATTTTTCCATAAAAAGTATGATTAGTGCTGCAGAAAGATAAATTAGGGCACATTTTGAGTGACTTCTCAAATCCTCTATTTCATTAAATAATTCTGACATGCAGACTGAAAAATGCACTTTCAATACCAGCAGCAGTTTTCCCTGGTGAGCAGTAGCTTTACTACAGTGATCTAATGAGCAAAAAGAGTGCTAACATTCTGAATTTATGGCAAATGTGTGACACATCTGAATGCCTTCTTGATGGAATCAAAGTAAAAAACTGAAAGTGTTTCCTACTGAGGAGACTGCAGTAAATGAGGAAATTAGGAAACTTCATAACAAATAAGTCTCCCAAGATGGCCACCAGAGACAAAAGAGCCCAAATGTAGCCCAAATATCACCCAGATGTAGCCCAAGTATAGCCCAATGACAGAATATCCCAGAGTGTTCTTAAAAACAACTAGAGCGCTTACTGTCCATTATGACAAAGGTATGGCACACCTGAAGCCATCTTGATTGGAATAAACTGGTAACACTTAAAACATTTAATTTAAAAAGGAACACAATGAGGGGGTTCATTTTGCCATAGAAATTATGATTAATGCTGAAGAAAGAAAATGAGGGCACATTTTGAGTGACTTCTCAAATCCTCTTCTATTTCATTAAAAAATTCTGACATGCAGACTGAAAAATGCACTTTCAATACCAGCAGCAGTTTTCCCTGGTGAGCAGTAGCTTTACTACAGTGATCTAATGAGCAAAAAGAGTGCTAACATTCTGAATTTATGGCAAATGTGTGACACATCTGAATGCCTTCTTGATGGAATCAAAGTAGTCAAGTCAAGTCAAATTCCACTTTATTCGATTAATTAAAATCATAAAAGCATACTACAACAAATATCAAGAGTTCATCTATAAAACAATTGATAGAATTAATACAATATTAAACAGTTTATAGGTTAAAAAGCAGATTAAAAGGGCGATAAGTACATAAAATAGATTAAAAAGCACTTGACAGGGTGATATTGCTAAGTCCAAATTCCTATTGTTCTTCCAAACTAAGCCTTGTTCTCTTGCATCGCACAGATGCGGCTAAAAAACTAGCAGTGCAATACATAATAAGAGGAGAGAGCAACATTTGTAAAAAAAGTAGTGCAGGCTTGTACTGGATAAAACCCAAGTCCTTCAGAATAGATTTTAGGTATTTTGTACGCGGTTCATGATAGAAGGAACAAAAAAACAAAAAGTGGGCATTATCCTGAATAGAGAAACCATCACATTTGCATGGGGCCGATTCCTCCAGCTTGCACCAGTTTTTCACATCCCACAGCACTGTATAAATTTGGTTGAACCGAAATTTGGATAATAGCCATCTATGGAATGGATTAGTTACCATGGTTAAATAAGGGGCCAGCTCACAAGACGGGGATATCAGAACGTGAGCCCTCACAGAGGTTTTGCACAAATCGCGTGCTTCACGCTCAGCCGTGCGAATTCTCAGAAAATTAATTTTCACCCACTCTAAGTCAGCTCTACACAGGGCTTCAGGGCAACTAAAAATTTCAGGGCGACCCAAAAAAGCTGTCATAGTTTCGATATATGTCAGCCACTGAATATCCCTACTGTGGTCAAGTTGGAGGCAATCTTTGATGATCCGGTGATTTAGGCTAAGGTTTGGGTTTAGCCAAAGCTTTATCCACATCAAAAGTGGAGCTAGATTTAAAATGTCTAAGATGTAACCCATTCCCAGCTCTAAATGTACTGAGAAGGTAGCAGTTGACTGGGGTAACCCCAGCAATGAGCGAAAAAATTTATTTTCCTCTGTCTGGATATCTATAACGTTAACGTAACCCCAGATCGCTGCACCATATCTAGCAATAGCAATTGTCTTGGCTTTATAGATGGCCATAATGGCCTCCATGGGTTTCCCCCCAATCTTTTCGCAAAACCCAAAATGGCACCGTACGAACTTCTTACCGCATTAATTTTGGATGTTACCTGCGGTGTCCAAGATCCCCTCTGATCAAAGATCACACCCAGATAGGTGAAGACCTTAACACTAGTGATCACCTCTCCATCACAGAAAAAAGATTTTTCTTTACGCATGCCACGACCGACAGACATGGTATGCGATTTACTTTTATTAATCACCAGATCGAGACTACTCATAAAATTACAAAAGGCATCTAATAACTTTTGTAGGGCAACTGGGGTCCTAGCTATAAGTACCGCGTCATCGGCGTAGAGGAGCACCGGGATTGGTGCACCCCCCATGCACGGGAAATCTTTTGTGGCAGACGTTAGGTAACCCTCCAAAGAGTTTACATAAAGCGTAAACAACATTGGGGCCAGGATACACCCCTGGCGGACCCCTCTGGTGGATCTAAAGCACTCGGTGCACTTTCCATCGGTGGTCATTCTTATGCGGGCCCTCAGATCTTTGTGAAGCTCCGCTAGAAAGTGCACCAGGGAGCTATCGAGGCCCATCTCCAACAACATTGCCCACAGTTTTGATCTATTAACAAGATCAAAAGCTGTGGACAGATCCATAAAACCCATAAATAAGCTGCCCCCCTTTGCTTTAGTATATTTGGACAATATAAGGTGGAGGTTGAGGCATTGGTCCTCAGTACTCCTCCCTGACCTAAAGCCAAATTGAGCCTCAGATAAGATGTTATTTCCCCTGGCCCACGCGGAGATCCTCGCCAGGACAACCTTGAATAAAATTTTGACCGAGGAGTCCAAAAGCGATATGGGTCGATAACATTTTGGATCTCCTCTCTGCCCTTTTTTAAAAATAGGGACGATTGTTGCGAGGGACCAGGACTCAGGGAAACCCACTATTGCGGCAGCGTTAAATACTCTAGTTAAGATATTTGCCCAAAACAGTGGATTTGCCCTGTACATATCTGCAGGTACTCCATCTGGACCGGGTGCCTTACACCCAGCTGTTTCCTCTATGGCTCTAAGTACCTCACAAGTTTCAAAACTCACAGGTTCCATTGGACTATCAGTTACGGGGATTATAAAAGGGTCCAGCTCTCTGTGACTGTCATATATTTTTTCAAAGTGAGACAGCCACTCAACTTCTGAGATATTTAATTCCTGTACTGAGTTTTGGGCGCCTGTGAGAAATGGAGAATTTATTATTGTCCAGAATTCAGCACTATTTTTTAGGGTAGCTTTATCCCTTAGGTCCTCCCAGGCTTTACATTTTAATTCTTTTTTACGTAGAGAAATGACCGTATTGTAATCCTTCCTCAGTCGTGCCACAAGCTCCTTATTCCTTGGGCGCGCACTAAGGGCTTTTTTGAGGCGGTTATGGGCTTTACTACAGTTTTTATTGAACCAGCCTTTTGCCTGATATTGTTTGTCCCCCTGCCCTTTGGCTAGAAGACTGCTAGACACAAACCTGCAAATACCTTCGAATGAAGATATAACATCATTGTGCCCGGCTAGAGGAGTAGCACACACCCGTAACTCATCTGCAACCGAATTAGATAGAGTCACAAAAAAATTTTCTGGTACAACCGCCTCCCATTTAAGTCTTCTCCCCTGATCCTTTACTTTAAAAGGCAAAATAGTCTGCTGGAGGACAACCAATTTTGACAGTAAGGCACTGTTTGTTAGCACCAGTCCGACAGGGTTGTGATCACTCATGGGCATATCAATAGCATTATAAGTAATCACATAATTAAGAAAAAATCTCGAAATAAAAATAAAATCAATAATCGAGTCGCTAGCCCTGCCCGTATAAGTGGCAACCCGTGTGGTAGTATCGGAAAATTCAGATTCAAATAACTCGTTTAGCAGCAATACATTTTCAAGTGCTCGACCATTCAGTGTGTGTTCTAAATGGGGAGGTGACACACTGCCTGGGCCCTCCATATCAACCATAACACATTTAGAACACAAATGGACATTAAAATCACCCATTAAAATGATCCGAAACAAAGTGGATTGCTTGTCTCCATAGAGGGTTAAAAAATCTAATAACCAGTTAAAATGCGAGGATTCTGGATTACTATTGGGAGCATTGTAACAGTTAACCAACAACAATTTACCACCATCCTCAACGGTTAACTCCAGAAAAAGAAAATTTTTGGAGGCACAATCTAACATAATCAGTTTGCCTCTTATATTCACTGAGACCAACATCATAAGGCCGCCTTTGTTCCGACCAGCTGGGGAAGGCAAGGCAGGGACAAAAAAAGATGTAAAGCCGTCCATCCAGTAGTCGCATTCCAAATCCCAAGTCTCTTGCAAGGCAATGACATCATAACTCTTGACAAAGCTTACCCAGCTGGGGTCTCCCTTCTTAGCCCGCAAACCAGCAATGTTCCAAGATAGCAGCCTAACTGATCCCCCAAAGTCACTAACAACAATCTCAGGTAAATTGTTCTCGACCACCACAGAAGAGGGTACGTGGACCGTAGATGTACGGGCCGCAACCGCAGCGGCCTCTGTACCCTCTCCCTCTTCCCGTCAATCACAGAGGTCGAGACCTGAGAGCACATCAAACCTGTTATGTGTTGAAATGGGGGGACCCCATGAGCTGGCAATTTCACGACACTGCAAAGAAGGTTGCTGCGGCCGATTTGGCCCCACCGGGGTAAATGGATAAAGTCTTGGTCTCGACGCGGAGGGAAAATTGGCCTTATTGTAAAAGTACCCCAATGGGCGAACACGGATGCTGTTGCTCTCCTCCAGCAAAGATGCTGCCCGCAGGAGGACAGTGGCCACGTGTTGTGGGTATTTGAAATTCACAACCACGCAGTCCCCTCTACAAGATTTCCTTGATGGGCCAATCCAGTTCACTCTCCTTGTCGTGATTATATCTCCAGCAAGTTTGGGCGGAAAATCGCATTTAGCGCCTAACCAGGCCACCACTTTGTTTTTAAGGGATTCATGCGCTTCCACTTGCGGTTCTAAGTTGCCTGGATCGAGTAGTGGGACGTCTGCAAGTACGATGACATATGGAGCGCATTCCGGGGGCAAATTAATAGTATTGGCGCGTCTACTTTGTACAGCATTAATGTTATTGCCAGGTCTCTGCAAACCCCTCGCCTGATCGGAATCCACATCTGTTGATGGGGGATGAATTACTACGGGGACAGTACGATTATGGCCTGAACTAACAACAGAACGAGTCATAGATGAAGAGTTGGGAGCTTTTGTGACACTACATCCCCTCACCTCGAGGTTAGCTAAACTGTTATGGGAGGGTAAGGGATTCGCCTGAGAAGATTTAATCATTTGTCGATCCAGTAAATCTCCAAGTCTTTTAATTTCCGCATTAGCAGTGTCCAGTTTGGCTGTAAGACAGTCGATGCGAGCTTTAAGTTTTAGATCTACCGCAGCCTCAATACGCTCGATTAACAGATCAAACTGATCTAGGCTCAAAGCAGTCTTGGGATCCTTCATAGGCTCTACATTTAAGTTGGTTTTGGGAGAACTGTGTCTATCTGGCCGATGAGTTTCCACCCTTCTCCTCTGGGTGGTCTTACCCCCCCCTCTTACTTTGAAGCCTTCTACATGATCTAACTGGTCTCTTGCCCCTAGTTTCTTCCACTATTTCTGAGTCTTCCTCGGAGTCAGGGCGCAACGTGTCATTGAATATAGAAACCATTGCATCGTTATCCTGCACCTGGGCAATAGACGCTACTGTGTTACAAGTAAGTTCAGTAACGTTATGATCTTGTGGAAAACAGTTTGTGATTCTATCGCCATCTGAGAAGTCCTCCAATGTAGCGGTTATTGCTAGAGAGGGGGCATGATCCATATCGTCTATTTTACCCAAAGAGGCTCTTCTATCCTCGTTAATCTTGGTTACCCTCTTCACTAGAAAGTTGTTCATTGAGCCCGCCCCCGAGACTACCTTATTTTTCTTGGGACCTGACATCATGGAATTGGCAGTCCCTGCGACAGGATCCGGACAATAGCCACAAGTCCGTCTCTACTGCACAACACCACAACAGTGGACAAGGGGCGCGGCAGAAAGTATATCGTACAACAGCAGTACCTGTAAAGCGGCAGGAGCTCTGATGTCCGGTGTCAGGGGGATGGCCCCGCCCTGCCTCCTCCTGCCCCGGACGGCCACAGACGGCCCGCCCTTTGCCCGGGCTTAGCCCGGCGCGTCCCGCGAAGCGGGTCTCCCAGTAATTTATGGCGCCTCCTGGCGTCACTACGTCGCGCCGCCGCTGAGGCAGCCGGGAAATGCAGTCCCGGGGCGGCGACGCGGAAGCTGGCGTTTCCTCTGAGGACTCCTTGACTCTTGGCGGTGTCGGCGGTAATGGCGTGGCGTGGCCCAGCAGGTTTCAGGTAAGTTTTGACAGCCCCCCCGCTCCGCCGGTCTCCCAGTAATTTATGGCGCCTCCTGGCGTCACTACGTCGCGCCGCCGCTGAGGCAGCCGGGAAATGCAGTCCCGGGGCGGCGACGCGGAAGCTGGCGTTTCCTCTGAGGACTCCTTGACTCTTGGCGGTGTCGGCGGTAATGGCGTGGCGTGGCCCAGCAGGTTTCAGGTAAGTTTTGACAGCCCCCTCAAAGTAAAAAACTGAAAGTGTTTCCTACAGAGGAGACTGCAGTAAATGAGGAAATTAGGAAACTTCATAACAAATAAGTCTCCCAAGATGGCCACCAGAGACAAAAGAGCCCAAATGTAGCCCAAATATCACCCAGATGTAGCCCAAGTATAGCCCAATGACAGAATATCCCAGAGTGTTCTTAAAAACAACTAGAGCGCTTACTGTCTTCATTATGACAAAGGTATGGCACACCTGAAGCCATCTTGATTGGAATAAACTGGTAACACTTAAAACATTTAATTTAAAAAGGAACACAATGAGGGGGTTCATTTTGCCATAGAAATTATGATTAATGCTGAAGAAAGAAAATGAGGGCACATTTTGAGTGACTTCTCAAATCCTCTTATATTTCATTAAAAAATTCTGACATGCAGACTGAAACATGCACTTTTAATACCAGGAGCAGACTTCCATGGTAAACAGTAGTTTTGCTACAGTGATCTAATGAGCAACTAGAGTGCTAACATTCAGAATTGATGGCAAATGTGTGACATATCTGAATACCTTCATGATGGAATCAAAGTAAAAAACTGAAAGCATTTCCTACTGAGGAGACTGCAGTACATGAGGAAATTAGGAAACTTCATAACAAATAAATCTCCCAAAATGGCCACCGGAGACAAAAGAGCCCAAATGTAGCCCAAAATCACCCAGATGTAGCCCAAATATAGCCCAATGATAGAAGTGTGCAAAACACTTATTATTGTGTGTTTTTGCAGTGTTATATAGTGCAGACTTGTCAGGTATTGGAGTGCTTTACATGAGCATTGGTTACATCACTCAAGAACAAATTCATTTTGGTTGTAGACATGGGGAGACTAAGTGATTTGACCAGAATCACAGAATGTCGAGCTGAAGCAGAAACTCCAACCTGGTTCCCCAGTTGCAAAGTCTGCAGTTCTGGAAGTAACACCACATCCTCTCCCCTAAGTGCAACATTTAATCAAGTGGTCAACTGGATAAAAAAACATAAAGGTAACAAATAATTTAAAAGTGCTTTGTCGCTATTTGAAAACTCAGAAAATATGTCCTTATTTTAGTCTTTTAGAGAACTAACCATAATTTTGATGCCAATAAGACCCTCTCATATATGTAATTTCTAAAGGAAATGCTCTAGGTATTAGTTTTGATTACATCAAGATGACGTCAGGCGTTCCACACTTTTGTAATAAATATAGAATGTTAGCAATCTAGTTGTTCATTAGGATACTGTTGAAAGGCAGAGGCCAGGGTCACGGACTCTGAAAATTGAAGGCAGGTAGGAGGGTGCAAAGGCAACAATTTAACCACACTGAGCAGGCAGGAAGGGCCGTGGCAGCACAACAGACTATGGAGGGCATTGGAAAGGGGGGCAGGGGCACCAAGCCAACAATACAGGACTTGCAAGAGAGGCTGTGGCAATGTAATAGACCATTGTGGGCAGAAGGAAGAGGCAGTGGTAGTACAACCATACATGCCAACAGACCCGATTCATCCAGGAAACGTCCAATGTTTTTAAGCTCAAATGGGCTTTATTTGATCTGTCTCCTGTCTACAATCTCCTCTTTCTCAATGTAACTCAAAGGGGAAAATTAATACCCCAGTTTTTTTTCAAAATCTCCCTCTTACGAAGTTCAAAATGTTAGCAAGTATGGTACATTGGATCATGGAAGGAAATGGGGTAGGGACATGGACTTGGATAACAGAGGACAGGAGGGACATGGAGAGGTGCACCAAACTGACCCTGCAGGGCAGGCATCAGGGTTTGCAGCAGCACAATACACCACAGAGGGCGTGCGGGACGGGAGTGCAGCACAACAATCCATAGAAAGCAAGAGGGAGGGGACAGGACCATGCACATGGACAACAGAGAACAGAGGGGCAAGAGGCAATGGTAGCTAGCTGACCATAATGGACAGACAGGAGAGAAAGCTGCAGCATAACAGACCATAAAGGGCAGGAGGGACGGATCAGGGGCATTACAATGGAACAGACAAGCCAGGAGGGAGGGAGTAGGGGTCTGCACATGTAAACAGAGGGCTGGGGGCAAGGCGGCAGGGCAGGAGCAGCAAGATAGCCATGGAGGTCAGGCAGGATGGGCACTAGAAGCAAGACACCATGAAGAGCAACAGTGAGACTGTGATGGCATACACACAGACCATGGAGGGAAGGTGGGAGGGGGTCAGGGGCAGCTAACTGACAACACAGGGAAGGTGGGAGGGGCCATGGCAGCACAGAAGACCATGCATGGCAAGTGGGAGGGTTAGTGGCAGCACAATGGCTATGATGGGCAAGAAGGAGGGTGCAGGGGCATGCACAAAGAACGATGGAGGATAGAAGGGAGGGTCAGGACCTGTGCACAGAGAAGAAAGTTCAGGGGAAGGAGCCTCACAACAGACCACACAGGGCAGGCAGGAGGAGCAGTTGCAGCACAACAGACCAGTGAGGGCAGAAGGGTGTGGCAGTACAATGGACCATGTTGACAGGAGGAAGAGGATAGGGGCATGGCATGTGGACAGGCAGGGTGGAGGTGGCAGGGACAGGTTACAGTCATCTGACATTGCTAGGCAGGTGGGAGGGGAGTGGCAGCTCAACAGAACACAGAGTAGATAGGAGTGGCAGGTCCATGGAACATGGTGGGCAAAAAGGATGGAGCAGGGCCATGCACAAAGACATCGGAGGGCAGGGGGAAGGAGAATAGGGGCAGCAAGCTAAGCACAGAGTTTAAGCAGGAGGTCAATGATGGGACATAGAATTGGGCAATGGAGGGCAGGAGGAGTGGACTGGTACATCATACTAAATTGAGGGCAGTGGCAGCACATCAGACCATGCATGGCAGGAGGGAGGAGGCTAGTCCATGGATTCACACAACAGAGGATAGGGAGGAGGGGGATGGGGCAGCAAGCTAACTGTTCAGAGAAGGTGGGTATTAGGAACTTTATTGTTTTTAAAACGTGTGTCTGTGCGAACTACTTAAAATATGAACAAGTATGCAGCATAATCTCACTTTTATTCAGGAAGAAGAGGACGTTTGTGACTGTGACTCCGGGCTCACTTGGCAGAAACACCCCTTGACCCTCTACCCCCTATCGCAAAATGTAATGCCCGTGAAAAGGGTAGGTGAACACAGTGTTATATAGAACATAGTCCTGAGAGCAAGATTGAAAATGAAAACTAGATATAGTGTATGGTATAAACTATGCATCAAAAAGTGTGATATAAGATGAACCGGGCATGAAATATAATATGCAATACATTGTGCGCAATGACAGATTCATTGGAGAGCGCGAGATAGCACAGGCACTAGCGCGTGCTATGCAATATGCGCCTTGGAGTGTAATATGCACAGGGCAGTGTTGTGTAACCTAACTAGTCTCTAAAGTTGTAATATAAAATATGTGCTGGGGAGTGTAACGTTGCATATGCGCTGTGAAAAAGATATGGATCCCAGATTGTAATATGTATGGCATAGCACTGTGCGTTATAACATAGGCATCGAGGAAGGCATGTTAGCTGGGGCAATATAACCCGTGCGAAGACAAGTGTGGCATGACATTCACGGGGTGGTGTTACAGTGCACATGGGCTAGAGAGTGTCATAGCATATGCACTAGCTAGTGGAATACAACACAGAGGTGTGTGGCACTCAGCAGGCAATGGTGGGTGTAACACAGCATTGGGCTCTGCCAGGAGCGCGCTGTGACTCAAGTGATGTTCGTCCCCTTTCCAGAGAGTAAAATAAAAAGTATTACACATCCGGCAGTGGATGTGTGTTTTATTAATCGTGAGGGGGGTTTCTTGCATAGTTTGTCGAATTTTTGTCGAATCCCTTTTGAATGGCTTGGTGTGCATGTGTATTAAATGTGCCCGTCAATAGCTACCCATGTTTGTATAAATAAACGACAAGGGTGTCTACCGGGATTAGGCACGGTAGGGCATCAGACATGTCAGAGCTTCACTAGTGGTGTAAATACATTCCACGTGGATTCATTGTATGCATAGTCGCCTTTTAATGAATATCACGAAAATCGTCATGGTGATAGGTACGTACGGTTTGTCCAGCATGTCCTAGGTGTGTCTATAAATATATATTTTTTTAAAATAATAAAAAACAGTGGCCGGCCCTGGGGATTGGGGTCAAAAAAATATAATTAGGAGACAGGCCCTGGGGGATGGGGTCATCAGGGCCAATAAATTAGAATAAGAAGGGGAACCACACAGCCCCCCTTCTTAAAAAATTAAAATAAATAAAAGACTGGCATCGTGCCGGAGGCGACGCCCCCTCCTTGCAGCACTCTGCAAACGCGCCCCCTGGCGAGTTGTAAGTTGGGGAATTAATTCCTCTTCAATACTGAGGGTCCCTGAGGGCCAACTAGCCCAACAGGCATCTCCAGTATGCGCCAGGGAGCTGCGCTGCAGACAGGTGTTCTGAGGCCAAGCCCCTTTTTACACCTCTCTGCAACTCAGCTCTGTGGCGCTTACTGGAGGTACCTAGTGGTCTAGTTTGACCCTAGGGACCCTTAGGATTCAAGGGGACTTAATCTCTCAACTTAGAACAGCCACAGGGCGCGTTTACACAGTGGTGAAGGGAGGGGACGGGGCCTGAGGTGACGTGTGCAAACACGCACTATGGCACGTTTTAAATTGGGGATATAATTTCCCTTCAATACTGAGGGCCCCTGGGGGCTAACTAGCCCACCAAGTGCTTCCAGTAAGCGCCACTGAGCTGCATTGCAGAGAGGTGGTCCAGGCCGTGCCACTTTTTACACCTCTCTGCAACGCAGCTCTGTGGCACTTACTGGAGGTACCTAGTGGGCTAGTTGGACCCTAGGGACCCTGAGGATTCAAATGAACTTAATCTCCCAACTAAAAACGGACACAGGGCGTGTTTACACAGTGGTGAAGGGAGTGGACGGGGCCTGAGTTAACGTGTGCAAAAACGCCCTGTGGCCTGTTTTAAGAGGTAGTTTTAATCCCCCTGCCCTATTATATACTAGGGGCTTACAGAGGAGGTCATGCTAATCACAGGGGGACCCCAACGCATAATGTTCCCTAGTGTATGTAGGTGTTTTCACTGTATTCTAAGTGTCTTTTAACATAGCACTGGCTCTAGGACTGGTTAGTCAGACTCAGTTACCACCAGTATCCGTCTGAAAAAGTTGAGGGTACATGATGATTTTGCAACAAGGCTTCTTTCTGCTCTTCTTTTTGTTCTTTCTGCACGTTATCCTTCTTCCTGCACTTTTCTTCGTCTTTGAGGACTTCTGTTGCTTCTTTCTGCACTTCTTTTTTTTCTTTCTGTGCATTTTTTCTTCTTTCTTCACATGACCCATCTCTGTAGGCATAGTTCGAAATTAGCATTTAAAAAACCTTTGAAATTCACAGACAAAACCATAGGTTTCAGGCACATTATAGTTAGGAATTAGCATTTAAAAAACCTCAGAAATTCACTGAAAAAAACATAGGTTTCAGGGGTGTTATAGTTAGCTGGACTTTTCACTCGTACAAAGCCATTGAAATTCCCCCGTTATAGTTAGTTCAGCTAACTATAACTCACGCGCCCGCAATGCACTGCTGATGATGTCACATATTACATCACTCATGACATGGTCAGTGACATCACTCATGACATCACTGATGACATCACTGATGACATCATCCTTGTGATAGAGTGGCAGACCTCCTCTCACCCTAATATAACCTTTGATACACACATTCAAAAATAGAGACTACAATTTTCAAAACAATGGACATACCAATACCAGTTACAACAACCTCTTCAGTAATTCCAAGATCCACATACACATCCACTCATTCACCAACAGTCCTATACAGTCACTCATACATGTACTCACTCATCATATGTACTCATACACCTATACATCCTATTACACAATGCCACTCATCCATAGAGTTACTCACACACTGTCACTCATGCTAATAAAGAATCAAACATACATTTACTTGCATGTACAGTTATACACACACCACCACACTTACTTCTACGGAAACTTACACATACTTAGTCTTTTAAACAATCACTTATAGAAACACATACTTATTCATACAGGAACTCTTTCAATCTCTCACTCTCACATATACTCACTTATATACACCAATAGTCACATCTACTAGTTTAAAACATATGTAGTTACTCATAAAGACACTATTGAGACAGTCATTCACTCACTAACACACCCATGCACACACTCATCCACCCATACAGTCCTGCACACATGCTGTCTTCAACACATACAAACAGTGAGTCACTCATTCATGCAACTATGCACTACGTAATACCACCCACCGAACCATGCAGACACTCAGACTGATACTCAAAAAACCAACTAATAACCTATATAGACACCCATGTAGCTACTCACCAACCCATGCAGCCACTTATACACAAAGTGAGAGACTGATACAGATATTTACATATTTAAACATTACTCACTAAGCCATGTATTCACTATGATACACTTAATCAGTCAGTTACACAATCAATTTTTCAAAAACAAATCATCCATTTAGACACTTCTATACCCATTTATTCTTCCATCGACCTTGAGATATACATATATAAAACATATTCAATTTTCAGAAAAACACACATTCACTGAATGATGTCATGAGTGATGTCATCAGTGATGTCATTTGAGATGTCATCAGTGATGTCATGAGTGATGTCACTGACTGTAGGAAGGTGGATATCTGACTATGGTTACCCCCAAATTTTTGCCTAGTGTCTAGCTGGTTTTTCGACTTAGTTGGCCTGAGATCCTGCCATTCAGGCTCTCAGGCTATCTGCTCTCTCTGTAAAATGGACTCCATGTACCCTAGGTACATACCCAATTGGTTGGATCACCCTGTCAGCCCCTGTACCAGTGTACACTAGGTACCCAGGGCATTGGTGTATCCAAGGCCTGCCAGGGGCTGAAGCATGTATTATGCCACCCCAGGCTTGGCCTAACAATCTGACACAACTGGCTGATCACTCAGCTGGGGTAAGTTGGTGTAATCACCTCTTACTTAGGTGTAGTATACCTATACCTAAACTTAAATGGGACACCTGGTAACCTATAAGTCACTCCTATGGCAGGCCTTAACAATCCTGAAGGCAGAGTGCTTGGTTCCATGTGAGATGGTGCTCTGGCATGAGCTGAGCCTGTCTGCAGTGGTCGGAACAACTTCCTTCTACTGTTTCCAGATATCGTCATACCATATACTCTTAAGTGCATTATGAACCTCGCGGTTAAATGCTATCTTTGGTTTGGCTTTATCAAAACATGTCGAGTAAGGTGTCATACGAATTGGAATACTAACCCCTCGCCAATTCTGGCGACGGGGTTAGCATTCCACCCTTCTAGAGGGACACGACATGTACAGTGCCTGAAACCCGGGTAAAATCAGACATAGCCTCAGCTCCACAAAATGGATGCTGCCACCACAGACACAAGTCTGCCCTCCTGCTGCTGGGAGTCCTTCCAGCTTGGGAGGTGTGGACAAAGGGTTTCCTGCCAGGGGAGGTGCATGCACCACCCCAGACAGGATTTTGTGTATTGGTCAGGTAGGGCTTGAAAGAAACCAGACATGCCTGTGGCTCACAAGGAGCCTCGGGGCATATGCCAGTTCAAACCGGTCCTGGGGCACACCAGTCCCGGGCCTGGGGCGAGCTGGACAAAGGATTGGGGGTGTAACCACCCCCCTTCCTGGTCCCACCCATAGGGAGGGACCTAGCAGGTAGTCCGGCCCCTAGAATCCGAATAAAGGTAGGAGCTGTGTCCTAAGACTTTAGACATCCTGGAATCAACTTGAAACTAAGAAGAAGACGGGAACTTCGACGCTCTGCCGCACAGAGGACTGAAGCCAATCTCCCCTGTGGTCAGGGAGTGACCACCTTGCTAACGCAAGCACCATCCAGCGAATCACCGTCTGCTTTGCCGCCGCCTCCCGCCGGAGCCCGAGCCCAGAGACTGACAAGACCTGGACCTCCAGACCTCTCACCGCCCGATCCACAGTCCCTGCAAAGAGGAGACCCGTGGAGGCACCGAGACACGTGGAGCCAGCCATCTTGAAACGACTACGACAAGCTGACCAGTGCAACAACCGAGGCTCCCTCCAAGTTGTGCTTTGGGTCCTGAGAAGCCCAACCCTCGAGCAGTATCTGCACCAAAGGTGAGCCCTCCAGCATCTCCACGATCTGCGTGGGGCCCTTCTGCATTTTGCCACTCGACGCGCCTAACCGGTTGCTGGCCCGCTGGCTAGTGGCCATCTTGGCGACGAAATCTACGACAAACACCGCTGGTCTGGTTGCTCCAGACTGGCCCTTGCTCCCCTCCAAAGGAGCAATCCCTCTGACCTTGCTGGTCAGAACCAACAGCTGATTTCCGAATCCTTCTACAATTGCTTTTGCCAAGGCTTGTTTGCTTCGATCAAGTCGCCGACACCGCCGACAGTGAGAGCCTGCGTGGGACAGCTCGTGAGCCGACTCCTGGACGTCGTCGACCTTCAGGGACCACGTGGCTGCGGAGACAAGCTACCCCTCATCACCTGTTTGCACCCGACATCGCCTGGTACCCACCTGGTGCCACGCTGGTCACTGGCTAGTGACTGTGAACACTGTCCCCTCTGCTTACAGGTCTTCAACATCTCCGATCCACTCTTGGATCCACTGCATCTCTTCCCGACCGGCCGCCTGCAGCATCTTTGTCCCAGGCTCAACGGAACAGATAGAAGAAACCCGACGCACTTTGAGGCCTATGCACCCGCTTCCTGTGGGTGAGGTAAAGCTGGTACTCCGGTGCCCATGTGTAGTAATACATCTCTAGTGCCTGTGTTCCAAATCTTAAGTTCCTAGGTCATCCGGAAGATTCCTTTTGCAGTAACTTTGTACTTTTTACGCACCCATTGAAACCTATGGGAGCCCGCGTGTGACTATTTGCTCTGCACACGCCACCCGTGGACCTCCTGGTCACTAACTGACGTTAGCTCCTTGTAGGCCCAGCGATTCTAGAGGCCCTAGGCCTTTTCCCTTTTCTGTTCGTGGTACTTATACCACTATTTTAGTATATGGTTCGAGTGGCCACCAGGGCCTATCCATATAAAGTGCAACTTCTGTGTATTCTGTTATAATCTTGTTTGACGATTTGTGCTCCTGTGCTCATAAAGAGACTAGGGGTTACTTTGAGAAATAAATACATATATATTTTGAATATATATCTGTGTGGTGTCCTTTCATTGGTATAAAAGGGGGTTACTATTGGTAAAACAGCTGGCTTAACACGCATCACGAGTTTAGCCTCAAAGACTGCTTAGCCTACGCTACCACTAGGGCAGCTAGTCCGAAAAGGTTGACTTACAACCACACCATAAGGGTTGCTTGGCATGGTACAAGGTGATCACTTTAACTAGTGAGCATCATATACCAGGCCAACTTCTCACATTGGTGAGCAGCGGTTGGATTTGAGCTTGCTGTGTTTTACCATTGTAATCTCTTGGTTACCAATTGAAAGATCACATAGGTACCTGTAGGTACATATAAAACAAGATTAGATATACTTAAGTTCTACTGAACTTAGTTGTTGTAGAGCAAAGGGAGTAGCACACCCTGACTACAACTACTAGATAGGTTTAGTAGGTAAACCCAAGTGTAGGTAGATTGCAACACATCCACCCACACTTAAGAGCAATGGCCGGGGCAGAGGGGTCCACTGTACCCATCTCTGTCGAGAGTGACCCCCAGAGGGCACCAACCAGCTTTGCTACCCTTAATCAGAATGAGCTCAGGCATTTGGCAACTCTTAGAGGCCTTAAACAGCCCAAGAACCCAAACTCTGCTGAGCTCAGAGAGCTCTTACAGAATGATGAGAATCAGAGAGCACTCAAGAAAGCTTCCCAGTTAGCCCCCTTAGGGACAGGAACAGGAGGCCCCCCTTCTGAAGATGCCACTGAAGTACCCCTTCCCAATAGTCACCCCTTAGATGGGATGCCTACCACAGAGGAAGAAAGTGATGGGGATACAGATGTGAGTGGGGATGAAGGGAGAACTAGCCCAGTGCCAAGTGTTATACTTGGCCCAGCTAAACTAAGGCTATTGGGGACTGACAGTGGGTTCACCCCATTGGATCTCCCCAGTGGACTTAACACAGGGCTTGGAAGGCAAAGGAATCGCTCAGGTGACTCCAATGCTTCCCATGGCTCTAGAGGCTCTCAAGGTCACTCCAGAAGGAGACTGACCACCCCTCAGAGGAGGGAACATGAGGCCAGAATGCAGGAAGCCCAGCTGAGGATCAGGAAGCAGGAGCTAGAAGTAGCCCTGATGGAAGAAAAACTGAGCAAGGCTAGGCAGCATAGAGAGAGTGGGTCTATACCCACTGGTGGCAGCAATGTCCCTAGGGACAAAGATAGGGTCTTTGACAATAGGAACCTGTCCAAGATTGTGCCCCCCTACAAAAGTGGGGATGACATCCACAAATGGATGACTGCTCTTGAGAGAGCCTGCAAAGTGCAGCAGGTTCCTGAAGACCAGTGGGCAGCAATCTTATGGCTCTCCTTTGAGGGGAGAGGCAGAGATAGACTCCTCACTGTTAGAGAAGAGGATGTCAGAAATTACAGAGTCCTGAAGAGTGTCCTAGTTGATGGGTTAGGCTTAACCACTGAACAGTACAGGTTAATGTTCAGAGACACCCAGAAGACACAGACTCAGGACTGGTCTGAATATGTGGAATGTGCCACTAAGGCTTTGGAGGGTTGGTTGCTGGGAAGTAAGGTGTCTGATTATACAGGATTGTACAATTTGATGATGAGAGAGCAGATTTTAAGTAATTGTCAAAACCAGCTTCTCCATCAACACCTGGTAGACTCAGATTTGACCTCTCCCCAAGAATTGGGAAAGAGGGCAGATAAATGGGTCAGGACCAGGATCAGGCCTAAAAACCAGGGTGGTGACCAAAAGAAAGATACCACCAAGCCTCAAGAGAAGGGTGGGGATAAAGAAAAAGAGAAACCGTCCTCAGGGCCCCAAAACTCCACACAGGGTGGTGGGTCCCAAGCTCCCTCCTCTACCACAGCTAAAAAGCCCTACTGCCATGAGTGTAAAACTCCTGGGCATTGGAAAACTGACAGCGGTTGCCCAAGGGCTAAAAACAAAACTGTTCCTCCAATTACTCCTGTCACACCACCTATTACTGTCAGCAGTAATCCCCCAGGTGGTGGGAGTGCCCCCAGAAATCTGGGTGGGTTTACTTGGGGAACACAGGGGGACCCTGGCTTAGCCAATTCCCCTACAGCAACCACTCTTGTCTGTGATGGTGGCATGGGGTTTGCCAACTTCACTGCCTGTCCCAACACTTTGGGTAGGTACAGACAGGAGCCCTACATCA
Organism: Triturus cristatus; assembly: GCF_964204655.1. Taxonomy (NCBI): domain Eukaryota; kingdom Metazoa; phylum Chordata; class Amphibia; order Caudata; family Salamandridae; genus Triturus; species Triturus cristatus. The sequence continues at coordinate 162,676,168 of NC_140579.1, forward strand.
ATGGTACAAAAGCTGAGGCCTACAGAGACACTGGGGCTAGCATCACAATGGTGGCCCATTGGCTAGTTCCCTCTGAGCAGCTTTTGCCCGGTTTCTCCTACCAGGTGACTAACATTGATGGCAAACAGAACAGTCATCCCATGGCAGAGGTATGTCTCAGCTGGGGAGGGGTCACTGGCCCTAAAAGGGTAGCAGTGTCCCCAACCTTGCCTGTAGACTGCTTACTGGGGAATGACTTAGAACTCTCAGCTTGGGCTGGAGTTGAACAAGACACCCATTCTAAAATGGTAGGCCTTTCACAAAAGGGTAGGGGGGTTGTGCCATTCACAACCCCTGTCCAAATAGATTTCCTCCCTGAAAAGGTTGGAAGGGCAGTGGTAGCCACAGCCCAGGCACAGACAGACTTCCCTGTAGGGACTGGCAGAGCTGTGACAGTCACAGCTCAAACACAAACTGAGTGCCCCCCTGAAAAGGTTGGCAAGGCTGTAATGGTCTCAGCCTATACTCAGACTGACATAGGTGTAGTGAAGCCTGAAACAATGGATCACTCCACACAAACTGAGAGTAGTGGGGAGGAAGAAAAGTCTCCCTCTCCCCAGACATTAGGAAAAGGTCAGCCTCCTCAGGGATCTGACCTCACCCCTTGTGAAGGAACTGCCCCAGAGGTAGCCAGGCCTGGCCTGGCAGAGCCTCTGATGTCAGTGGCCCCTTCCAAGGTGGGATCCAGTCTGGTGCAGGTAGCCTGCCTCTCTCTACCCTGCCTCAGTCAGCCCAGGGCTGCAGAGGTCAGGGAGGCCAGTGGACCCCCAGAGGGCCCCTGTCCACAAGAACCCCCCCATCAAAAGAATGAGGATTGCCTGGCTAGTAGCCCTAGTCAGGTGATGGGTAAAAACATTCCTGAGGGATCTCCTTTACAGGTAGTTAGGGACCTCCCCCAGGGGGATTCTGTTGGGCACAGGCAAACATGGGACCTTAGGGCCCCAAACCTGACCTGTCCCTCCAGTAAGCCCACAAAAGGGACCCAGCCTCCAGCTTTAGGTAGCCAGAGGCTGACCCTGAGAGCACAGTGCAACTCAGTTAAAGAAAGAAAGGCATCCATGGTGGAGGATGATTGGAGGAAGCTGAGGCCTCACTTTGAGGACACTCACTTCAGTACTCCATCTCAACACCAGCCTTTTACTTTGCCAAGACACACCACAGGTAGAGATTCCCTATGGTGGAGACCCTCTGATACCCTTAGGGTGAGGGATTGCTTAGTGGACCATGAGACAGGGGGTAACCATGCCAGTGCTGGTTCCTCCTTATATGGCCACTTGGGCAATATAGGCTTACCTGGTCAAGGTCAGCCTTATCTCCCTTCGTTTGGGGGGGGGTTGTGTAGGAAGGTGGATATCTGACTATGGTTACCCCCAAATTTTTGCCTAGTGTCTAGCTGGTTTTTCGACTTAGTTGGCCTGAGATCCTGCCATTCAGGCTCTCAGGCTATCTGCTCTCTCTGTAAAATGGACTCCATGTACCCTAGGTACATACCCAATTGGTTGGATCACCCTGTCAGCCCCTGTACCAGTGTACACTAGGTACCCAGGGCATTGGTGTATCCAAGGCCTGCCAGGGGCTGAAGCATGTATTATGCCACCCCAGGCTTGGCCTAACAATCTGACACAACTGGCTGATCACTCAGCTGGGGTAAGTTGGTGTAATCACCTCTTACTTAGGTGTAGTATACCTATACCTAAACTTAAATGGGACACCTGGTAACCTATAAGTCACTCCTATGGCAGGCCTTAACAATCCTGAAGGCAGAGTGCTTGGTTCCATGTGAGATGGTGCTCTGGCATGAGCTGAGCCTGTCTGCAGTGGTCGGAACAACTTCCTTCTACTGTTTCCAGATATCGTCATACCATATACTCTTAAGTGCATTATGAACCTCGCGGTTAAATGCTATCTTTGGTTTGGCTTTATCAAAACATGTCGAGTAAGGTGTCATACGAATTGGAATACTAACCCCTCGCCAATTCTGGCGACGGGGTTAGCATTCCACCCTTCTAGAGGGACACGACATGTACAGTGCCTGAAACCCGGGTAAAATCAGACATAGCCTCAGCTCCACAAAATGGATGCTGCCACCACAGACACAAGTCTGCCCTCCTGCTGCTGGGAGTCCTTCCAGCTTGGGAGGTGTGGACAAAGGGTTTCCTGCCAGGGGAGGTGCATGCACCACCCCAGACAGGATTTTGTGTATTGGTCAGGTAGGGCTTGAAAGAAACCAGACATGCCTGTGGCTCACAAGGAGCCTCGGGGCATATGCCAGTTCAAACCGGTCCTGGGGCACACCAGTCCCGGGCCTGGGGCGAGCTGGACAAAGGATTGGGGGTGTAACCACCCCCCTTCCTGGTCCCACCCATAGGGAGGGACCTAGCAGGTAGTCCGGCCCCTAGAATCCGAATAAAGGTAGGAGCTGTGTCCTAAGACTTTAGACATCCTGGAATCAACTTGAAACTAAGAAGAAGACGGGAACTTCGACGCTCTGCCGCACAGAGGACTGAAGCCAATCTCCCCTGTGGTCAGGGAGTGACCACCTTGCTAACGCAAGCACCATCCAGCGAATCACCGTCTGCTTTGCCGCCGCCTCCCGCCGGAGCCCGAGCCCAGAGACTGACAAGACCTGGACCTCCAGACCTCTCACCGCCCGATCCACAGTCCCTGCAAAGAGGAGACCCGTGGAGGCACCGAGACACGTGGAGCCAGCCATCTTGAAACGACTACGACAAGCTGACCAGTGCAACAACCGAGGCTCCCTCCAAGTTGTGCTTTGGGTCCTGAGAAGCCCAACCCTCGAGCAGTATCTGCACCAAAGGTGAGCCCTCCAGCATCTCCACGATCTGCGTGGGGCCCTTCTGCATTTTGCCACTCGACGCGCCTAACCGGTTGCTGGCCCGCTGGCTAGTGGCCATCTTGGCGACGAAATCTACGACAAACACCGCTGGTCTGGTTGCTCCAGACTGGCCCTTGCTCCCCTCCAAAGGAGCAATCCCTCTGACCTTGCTGGTCAGAACCAACAGCTGATTTCCGAATCCTTCTACAATTGCTTTTGCCAAGGCTTGTTTGCTTCGATCAAGTCGCCGACACCGCCGACAGTGAGAGCCTGCGTGGGACAGCTCGTGAGCCGACTCCTGGACGTCGTCGACCTTCAGGGACCACGTGGCTGCGGAGACAAGCTACCCCTCATCACCTGTTTGCACCCGACATCGCCTGGTACCCACCTGGTGCCACGCTGGTCACTGGCTAGTGACTGTGAACACTGTCCCCTCTGCTTACAGGTCTTCAACATCTCCGATCCACTCTTGGATCCACTGCATCTCTTCCCGACCGGCCGCCTGCAGCATCTTTGTCCCAGGCTCAACGGAACAGATAGAAGAAACCCGACGCACTTTGAGGCCTATGCACCCGCTTCCTGTGGGTGAGGTAAAGCTGGTACTCCGGTGCCCATGTGTAGTAATACATCTCTAGTGCCTGTGTTCCAAATCTTAAGTTCCTAGGTCATCCGGAAGATTCCTTTTGCAGTAACTTTGTACTTTTTACGCACCCATTGAAACCTATGGGAGCCCGCGTGTGACTATTTGCTCTGCACACGCCACCCGTGGACCTCCTGGTCACTAACTGACGTTAGCTCCTTGTAGGCCCAGCGATTCTAGAGGCCCTAGGCCTTTTCCCTTTTCTGTTCGTGGTACTTATACCACTATTTTAGTATATGGTTCGAGTGGCCACCAGGGCCTATCCATATAAAGTGCAACTTCTGTGTATTCTGTTATAATCTTGTTTGACGATTTGTGCTCCTGTGCTCATAAAGAGACTAGGGGTTACTTTGAGAAATAAATACATATATATTTTGAATATATATCTGTGTGGTGTCCTTTCATTGGTATAAAAGGGGGTTACTATTGGTAAAACAGCTGGCTTAACACGCATCACGAGTTTAGCCTCAAAGACTGCTTAGCCTACGCTACCACTAGGGCAGCTAGTCCGAAAAGGTTGACTTACAACCACACCATAAGGGTTGCTTGGCATGGTACAAGGTGATCACTTTAACTAGTGAGCATCATATACCAGGCCAACTTCTCACATTGGTGAGCAGCGGTTGGATTTGAGCTTGCTGTGTTTTACCATTGTAATCTCTTGGTTACCAATTGAAAGATCACATAGGTACCTGTAGGTACATATAAAACAAGATTAGATATACTTAAGTTCTACTGAACTTAGTTGTTGTAGAGCAAAGGGAGTAGCACACCCTGACTACAACTACTAGATAGGTTTAGTAGGTAAACCCAAGTGTAGGTAGATTGCAACACATCCACCCACACTTAAGAGCAATGGCCGGGGCAGAGGGGTCCACTGTACCCATCTCTGTCGAGAGTGACCCCCAGAGGGCACCAACCAGCTTTGCTACCCTTAATCAGAATGAGCTCAGGCATTTGGCAACTCTTAGAGGCCTTAAACAGCCCAAGAACCCAAACTCTGCTGAGCTCAGAGAGCTCTTACAGAATGATGAGAATCAGAGAGCACTCAAGAAAGCTTCCCAGTTAGCCCCCTTAGGGACAGGAACAGGAGGCCCCCCTTCTGAAGATGCCACTGAAGTACCCCTTCCCAATAGTCACCCCTTAGATGGGATGCCTACCACAGAGGAAGAAAGTGATGGGGATACAGATGTGAGTGGGGATGAAGGGAGAACTAGCCCAGTGCCAAGTGTTATACTTGGCCCAGCTAAACTAAGGCTATTGGGGACTGACAGTGGGTTCACCCCATTGGATCTCCCCAGTGGACTTAACACAGGGCTTGGAAGGCAAAGGAATCGCTCAGGTGACTCCAATGCTTCCCATGGCTCTAGAGGCTCTCAAGGTCACTCCAGAAGGAGACTGACCACCCCTCAGAGGAGGGAACATGAGGCCAGAATGCAGGAAGCCCAGCTGAGGATCAGGAAGCAGGAGCTAGAAGTAGCCCTGATGGAAGAAAAACTGAGCAAGGCTAGGCAGCATAGAGAGAGTGGGTCTATACCCACTGGTGGCAGCAATGTCCCTAGGGACAAAGATAGGGTCTTTGACAATAGGAACCTGTCCAAGATTGTGCCCCCCTACAAAAGTGGGGATGACATCCACAAATGGATGACTGCTCTTGAGAGAGCCTGCAAAGTGCAGCAGGTTCCTGAAGACCAGTGGGCAGCAATCTTATGGCTCTCCTTTGAGGGGAGAGGCAGAGATAGACTCCTCACTGTTAGAGAAGAGGATGTCAGAAATTACAGAGTCCTGAAGAGTGTCCTAGTTGATGGGTTAGGCTTAACCACTGAACAGTACAGGTTAATGTTCAGAGACACCCAGAAGACACAGACTCAGGACTGGTCTGAATATGTGGAATGTGCCACTAAGGCTTTGGAGGGTTGGTTGCTGGGAAGTAAGGTGTCTGATTATACAGGATTGTACAATTTGATGATGAGAGAGCAGATTTTAAGTAATTGTCAAAACCAGCTTCTCCATCAACACCTGGTAGACTCAGATTTGACCTCTCCCCAAGAATTGGGAAAGAGGGCAGATAAATGGGTCAGGACCAGGATCAGGCCTAAAAACCAGGGTGGTGACCAAAAGAAAGATACCACCAAGCCTCAAGAGAAGGGTGGGGATAAAGAAAAAGAGAAACCGTCCTCAGGGCCCCAAAACTCCACACAGGGTGGTGGGTCCCAAGCTCCCTCCTCTACCACAGCTAAAAAGCCCTACTGCCATGAGTGTAAAACTCCTGGGCATTGGAAAACTGACAGCGGTTGCCCAAGGGCTAAAAACAAAACTGTTCCTCCAATTACTCCTGTCACACCACCTATTACTGTCAGCAGTAATCCCCCAGGTGGTGGGAGTGCCCCCAGAAATCTGGGTGGGTTTACTTGGGGAACACAGGGGGACCCTGGCTTAGCCAATTCCCCTACAGCAACCACTCTTGTCTGTGATGGTGGCATGGGGTTTGCCAACTTCACTGCCTGTCCCAACACTTTGGGTAGGTACAGACAGGAGCCCTACATCAATGGTACAAAAGCTGAGGCCTACAGAGACACTGGGGCTAGCATCACAATGGTGGCCCATTGGCTAGTTCCCTCTGAGCAGCTTTTGCCCGGTTTCTCCTACCAGGTGACTAACATTGATGGCAAACAGAACAGTCATCCCATGGCAGAGGTATGTCTCAGCTGGGGAGGGGTCACTGGCCCTAAAAGGGTAGCAGTGTCCCCAACCTTGCCTGTAGACTGCTTACTGGGGAATGACTTAGAACTCTCAGCTTGGGCTGGAGTTGAACAAGACACCCATTCTAAAATGGTAGGCCTTTCACAAAAGGGTAGGGGGGTTGTGCCATTCACAACCCCTGTCCAAATAGATTTCCTCCCTGAAAAGGTTGGAAGGGCAGTGGTAGCCACAGCCCAGGCACAGACAGACTTCCCTGTAGGGACTGGCAGAGCTGTGACAGTCACAGCTCAAACACAAACTGAGTGCCCCCCTGAAAAGGTTGGCAAGGCTGTAATGGTCTCAGCCTATACTCAGACTGACATAGGTGTAGTGAAGCCTGAAACAATGGATCACTCCACACAAACTGAGAGTAGTGGGGAGGAAGAAAAGTCTCCCTCTCCCCAGACATTAGGAAAAGGTCAGCCTCCTCAGGGATCTGACCTCACCCCTTGTGAAGGAACTGCCCCAGAGGTAGCCAGGCCTGGCCTGGCAGAGCCTCTGATGTCAGTGGCCCCTTCCAAGGTGGGATCCAGTCTGGTGCAGGTAGCCTGCCTCTCTCTACCCTGCCTCAGTCAGCCCAGGGCTGCAGAGGTCAGGGAGGCCAGTGGACCCCCAGAGGGCCCCTGTCCACAAGAACCCCCCCATCAAAAGAATGAGGATTGCCTGGCTAGTAGCCCTAGTCAGGTGATGGGTAAAAACATTCCTGAGGGATCTCCTTTACAGGTAGTTAGGGACCTCCCCCAGGGGGATTCTGTTGGGCACAGGCAAACATGGGACCTTAGGGCCCCAAACCTGACCTGTCCCTCCAGTAAGCCCACAAAAGGGACCCAGCCTCCAGCTTTAGGTAGCCAGAGGCTGACCCTGAGAGCACAGTGCAACTCAGTTAAAGAAAGAAAGGCATCCATGGTGGAGGATGATTGGAGGAAGCTGAGGCCTCACTTTGAGGACACTCACTTCAGTACTCCATCTCAACACCAGCCTTTTACTTTGCCAAGACACACCACAGGTAGAGATTCCCTATGGTGGAGACCCTCTGATACCCTTAGGGTGAGGGATTGCTTAGTGGACCATGAGACAGGGGGTAACCATGCCAGTGCTGGTTCCTCCTTATATGGCCACTTGGGCAATATAGGCTTACCTGGTCAAGGTCAGCCTTATCTCCCTTCGTTTGGGGGGGGGTTGTGTAGGAAGGTGGATATCTGACTATGGTTACCCCCAAATTTTTGCCTAGTGTCTAGCTGGTTTTTCGACTTAGTTGGCCTGAGATCCTGCCATTCAGGCTCTCAGGCTATCTGCTCTCTCTGTAAAATGGACTCCATGTACCCTAGGTACATACCCAATTGGTTGGATCACCCTGTCAGCCCCTGTACCAGTGTACACTAGGTACCCAGGGCATTGGTGTATCCAAGGCCTGCCAGGGGCTGAAGCATGTATTATGCCACCCCAGGCTTGGCCTAACAATCTGACACAACTGGCTGATCACTCAGCTGGGGTAAGTTGGTGTAATCACCTCTTACTTAGGTGTAGTATACCTATACCTAAACTTAAATGGGACACCTGGTAACCTATAAGTCACTCCTATGGCAGGCCTTAACAATCCTGAAGGCAGAGTGCTTGGTTCCATGTGAGATGGTGCTCTGGCATGAGCTGAGCCTGTCTGCAGTGGTCGGAACAACTTCCTTCTACTGTTTCCAGATATCGTCATACCATATACTCTTAAGTGCATTATGAACCTCGCGGTTAAATGCTATCTTTGGTTTGGCTTTATCAAAACATGTCGAGTAAGGTGTCATACGAATTGGAATACTAACCCCTCGCCAATTCTGGCGACGGGGTTAGCATTCCACCCTTCTAGAGGGACACGACATGTACAGTGCCTGAAACCCGGGTAAAATCAGACATAGCCTCAGCTCCACAAAATGGATGCTGCCACCACAGACACAAGTCTGCCCTCCTGCTGCTGGGAGTCCTTCCAGCTTGGGAGGTGTGGACAAAGGGTTTCCTGCCAGGGGAGGTGCATGCACCACCCCAGACAGGATTTTGTGTATTGGTCAGGTAGGGCTTGAAAGAAACCAGACATGCCTGTGGCTCACAAGGAGCCTCGGGGCATATGCCAGTTCAAACCGGTCCTGGGGCACACCAGTCCCGGGCCTGGGGCGAGCTGGACAAAGGATTGGGGGTGTAACCACCCCCCTTCCTGGTCCCACCCATAGGGAGGGACCTAGCAGGTAGTCCGGCCCCTAGAATCCGAATAAAGGTAGGAGCTGTGTCCTAAGACTTTAGACATCCTGGAATCAACTTGAAACTAAGAAGAAGACGGGAACTTCGACGCTCTGCCGCACAGAGGACTGAAGCCAATCTCCCCTGTGGTCAGGGAGTGACCACCTTGCTAACGCAAGCACCATCCAGCGAATCACCGTCTGCTTTGCCGCCGCCTCCCGCCGGAGCCCGAGCCCAGAGACTGACAAGACCTGGACCTCCAGACCTCTCACCGCCCGATCCACAGTCCCTGCAAAGAGGAGACCCGTGGAGGCACCGAGACACGTGGAGCCAGCCATCTTGAAACGACTACGACAAGCTGACCAGTGCAACAACCGAGGCTCCCTCCAAGTTGTGCTTTGGGTCCTGAGAAGCCCAACCCTCGAGCAGTATCTGCACCAAAGGTGAGCCCTCCAGCATCTCCACGATCTGCGTGGGGCCCTTCTGCATTTTGCCACTCGACGCGCCTAACCGGTTGCTGGCCCGCTGGCTAGTGGCCATCTTGGCGACGAAATCTACGACAAACACCGCTGGTCTGGTTGCTCCAGACTGGCCCTTGCTCCCCTCCAAAGGAGCAATCCCTCTGACCTTGCTGGTCAGAACCAACAGCTGATTTCCGAATCCTTCTACAATTGCTTTTGCCAAGGCTTGTTTGCTTCGATCAAGTCGCCGACACCGCCGACAGTGAGAGCCTGCGTGGGACAGCTCGTGAGCCGACTCCTGGACGTCGTCGACCTTCAGGGACCACGTGGCTGCGGAGACAAGCTACCCCTCATCACCTGTTTGCACCCGACATCGCCTGGTACCCACCTGGTGCCACGCTGGTCACTGGCTAGTGACTGTGAACACTGTCCCCTCTGCTTACAGGTCTTCAACATCTCCGATCCACTCTTGGATCCACTGCATCTCTTCCCGACCGGCCGCCTGCAGCATCTTTGTCCCAGGCTCAACGGAACAGATAGAAGAAACCCGACGCACTTTGAGGCCTATGCACCCGCTTCCTGTGGGTGAGGTAAAGCTGGTACTCCGGTGCCCATGTGTAGTAATACATCTCTAGTGCCTGTGTTCCAAATCTTAAGTTCCTAGGTCATCCGGAAGATTCCTTTTGCAGTAACTTTGTACTTTTTACGCACCCATTGAAACCTATGGGAGCCCGCGTGTGACTATTTGCTCTGCACACGCCACCCGTGGACCTCCTGGTCACTAACTGACGTTAGCTCCTTGTAGGCCCAGCGATTCTAGAGGCCCTAGGCCTTTTCCCTTTTCTGTTCGTGGTACTTATACCACTATTTTAGTATATGGTTCGAGTGGCCACCAGGGCCTATCCATATAAAGTGCAACTTCTGTGTATTCTGTTATAATCTTGTTTGACGATTTGTGCTCCTGTGCTCATAAAGAGACTAGGGGTTACTTTGAGAAATAAATACATATATATTTTGAATATATATCTGTGTGGTGTCCTTTCATTGGTATAAAAGGGGGTTACTATTGGTAAAACAGCTGGCTTAACACGCATCACGAGTTTAGCCTCAAAGACTGCTTAGCCTACGCTACCACTAGGGCAGCTAGTCCGAAAAGGTTGACTTACAACCACACCATAAGGGTTGCTTGGCATGGTACAAGGTGATCACTTTAACTAGTGAGCATCATATACCAGGCCAACTTCTCACATTGGTGAGCAGCGGTTGGATTTGAGCTTGCTGTGTTTTACCATTGTAATCTCTTGGTTACCAATTGAAAGATCACATAGGTACCTGTAGGTACATATAAAACAAGATTAGATATACTTAAGTTCTACTGAACTTAGTTGTTGTAGAGCAAAGGGAGTAGCACACCCTGACTACAACTACTAGATAGGTTTAGTAGGTAAACCCAAGTGTAGGTAGATTGCAACACATCCACCCACACTTAAGAGCAATGGCCGGGGCAGAGGGGTCCACTGTACCCATCTCTGTCGAGAGTGACCCCCAGAGGGCACCAACCAGCTTTGCTACCCTTAATCAGAATGAGCTCAGGCATTTGGCAACTCTTAGAGGCCTTAAACAGCCCAAGAACCCAAACTCTGCTGAGCTCAGAGAGCTCTTACAGAATGATGAGAATCAGAGAGCACTCAAGAAAGCTTCCCAGTTAGCCCCCTTAGGGACAGGAACAGGAGGCCCCCCTTCTGAAGATGCCACTGAAGTACCCCTTCCCAATAGTCACCCCTTAGATGGGATGCCTACCACAGAGGAAGAAAGTGATGGGGATACAGATGTGAGTGGGGATGAAGGGAGAACTAGCCCAGTGCCAAGTGTTATACTTGGCCCAGCTAAACTAAGGCTATTGGGGACTGACAGTGGGTTCACCCCATTGGATCTCCCCAGTGGACTTAACACAGGGCTTGGAAGGCAAAGGAATCGCTCAGGTGACTCCAATGCTTCCCATGGCTCTAGAGGCTCTCAAGGTCACTCCAGAAGGAGACTGACCACCCCTCAGAGGAGGGAACATGAGGCCAGAATGCAGGAAGCCCAGCTGAGGATCAGGAAGCAGGAGCTAGAAGTAGCCCTGATGGAAGAAAAACTGAGCAAGGCTAGGCAGCATAGAGAGAGTGGGTCTATACCCACTGGTGGCAGCAATGTCCCTAGGGACAAAGATAGGGTCTTTGACAATAGGAACCTGTCCAAGATTGTGCCCCCCTACAAAAGTGGGGATGACATCCACAAATGGATGACTGCTCTTGAGAGAGCCTGCAAAGTGCAGCAGGTTCCTGAAGACCAGTGGGCAGCAATCTTATGGCTCTCCTTTGAGGGGAGAGGCAGAGATAGACTCCTCACTGTTAGAGAAGAGGATGTCAGAAATTACAGAGTCCTGAAGAGTGTCCTAGTTGATGGGTTAGGCTTAACCACTGAACAGTACAGGTTAATGTTCAGAGACACCCAGAAGACACAGACTCAGGACTGGTCTGAATATGTGGAATGTGCCACTAAGGCTTTGGAGGGTTGGTTGCTGGGAAGTAAGGTGTCTGATTATACAGGATTGTACAATTTGATGATGAGAGAGCAGATTTTAAGTAATTGTCAAAACCAGCTTCTCCATCAACACCTGGTAGACTCAGATTTGACCTCTCCCCAAGAATTGGGAAAGAGGGCAGATAAATGGGTCAGGACCAGGATCAGGCCTAAAAACCAGGGTGGTGACCAAAAGAAAGATACCACCAAGCCTCAAGAGAAGGGTGGGGATAAAGAAAAAGAGAAACCGTCCTCAGGGCCCCAAAACTCCACACAGGGTGGTGGGTCCCAAGCTCCCTCCTCTACCACAGCTAAAAAGCCCTACTGCCATGAGTGTAAAACTCCTGGGCATTGGAAAACTGACAGCGGTTGCCCAAGGGCTAAAAACAAAACTGTTCCTCCAATTACTCCTGTCACACCACCTATTACTGTCAGCAGTAATCCCCCAGGTGGTGGGAGTGCCCCCAGAAATCTGGGTGGGTTTACTTGGGGAACACAGGGGGACCCTGGCTTAGCCAATTCCCCTACAGCAACCACTCTTGTCTGTGATGGTGGCATGGGGTTTGCCAACTTCACTGCCTGTCCCAACACTTTGGGTAGGTACAGACAGGAGCCCTACATCAATGGTACAAAAGCTGAGGCCTACAGAGACACTGGGGCTAGCATCACAATGGTGGCCCATTGGCTAGTTCCCTCTGAGCAGCTTTTGCCCGGTTTCTCCTACCAGGTGACTAACATTGATGGCAAACAGAACAGTCATCCCATGGCAGAGGTATGTCTCAGCTGGGGAGGGGTCACTGGCCCTAAAAGGGTAGCAGTGTCCCCAACCTTGCCTGTAGACTGCTTACTGGGGAATGACTTAGAACTCTCAGCTTGGGCTGGAGTTGAACAAGACACCCATTCTAAAATGGTAGGCCTTTCACAAAAGGGTAGGGGGGTTGTGCCATTCACAACCCCTGTCCAAATAGATTTCCTCCCTGAAAAGGTTGGAAGGGCAGTGGTAGCCACAGCCCAGGCACAGACAGACTTCCCTGTAGGGACTGGCAGAGCTGTGACAGTCACAGCTCAAACACAAACTGAGTGCCCCCCTGAAAAGGTTGGCAAGGCTGTAATGGTCTCAGCCTATACTCAGACTGACATAGGTGTAGTGAAGCCTGAAACAATGGATCACTCCACACAAACTGAGAGTAGTGGGGAGGAAGAAAAGTCTCCCTCTCCCCAGACATTAGGAAAAGGTCAGCCTCCTCAGGGATCTGACCTCACCCCTTGTGAAGGAACTGCCCCAGAGGTAGCCAGGCCTGGCCTGGCAGAGCCTCTGATGTCAGTGGCCCCTTCCAAGGTGGGATCCAGTCTGGTGCAGGTAGCCTGCCTCTCTCTACCCTGCCTCAGTCAGCCCAGGGCTGCAGAGGTCAGGGAGGCCAGTGGACCCCCAGAGGGCCCCTGTCCACAAGAACCCCCCCATCAAAAGAATGAGGATTGCCTGGCTAGTAGCCCTAGTCAGGTGATGGGTAAAAACATTCCTGAGGGATCTCCTTTACAGGTAGTTAGGGACCTCCCCCAGGGGGATTCTGTTGGGCACAGGCAAACATGGGACCTTAGGGCCCCAAACCTGACCTGTCCCTCCAGTAAGCCCACAAAAGGGACCCAGCCTCCAGCTTTAGGTAGCCAGAGGCTGACCCTGAGAGCACAGTGCAACTCAGTTAAAGAAAGAAAGGCATCCATGGTGGAGGATGATTGGAGGAAGCTGAGGCCTCACTTTGAGGACACTCACTTCAGTACTCCATCTCAACACCAGCCTTTTACTTTGCCAAGACACACCACAGGTAGAGATTCCCTATGGTGGAGACCCTCTGATACCCTTAGGGTGAGGGATTGCTTAGTGGACCATGAGACAGGGGGTAACCATGCCAGTGCTGGTTCCTCCTTATATGGCCACTTGGGCAATATAGGCTTACCTGGTCAAGGTCAGCCTTATCTCCCTTCGTTTGGGGGGGGGTTGTGTAGGAAGGTGGATATCTGACTATGGTTACCCCCAAATTTTTGCCTAGTGTCTAGCTGGTTTTTCGACTTAGTTGGCCTGAGATCCTGCCATTCAGGCTCTCAGGCTATCTGCTCTCTCTGTAAAATGGACTCCATGTACCCTAGGTACATACCCAATTGGTTGGATCACCCTGTCAGCCCCTGTACCAGTGTACACTAGGTACCCAGGGCATTGGTGTATCCAAGGCCTGCCAGGGGCTGAAGCATGTATTATGCCACCCCAGGCTTGGCCTAACAATCTGACACAACTGGCTGATCACTCAGCTGGGGTAAGTTGGTGTAATCACCTCTTACTTAGGTGTAGTATACCTATACCTAAACTTAAATGGGACACCTGGTAACCTATAAGTCACTCCTATGGCAGGCCTTAACAATCCTGAAGGCAGAGTGCTTGGTTCCATGTGAGATGGTGCTCTGGCATGAGCTGAGCCTGTCTGCAGTGGTCGGAACAACTTCCTTCTACTGTTTCCAGATATCGTCATACCATATACTCTTAAGTGCATTATGAACCTCGCGGTTAAATGCTATCTTTGGTTTGGCTTTATCAAAACATGTCGAGTAAGGTGTCATACGAATTGGAATACTAACCCCTCGCCAATTCTGGCGACGGGGTTAGCATTCCACCCTTCTAGAGGGACACGACATGTACAGTGCCTGAAACCCGGGTAAAATCAGACATAGCCTCAGCTCCACAAAATGGATGCTGCCACCACAGACACAAGTCTGCCCTCCTGCTGCTGGGAGTCCTTCCAGCTTGGGAGGTGTGGACAAAGGGTTTCCTGCCAGGGGAGGTGCATGCACCACCCCAGACAGGATTTTGTGTATTGGTCAGGTAGGGCTTGAAAGAAACCAGACATGCCTGTGGCTCACAAGGAGCCTCGGGGCATATGCCAGTTCAAACCGGTCCTGGGGCACACCAGTCCCGGGCCTGGGGCGAGCTGGACAAAGGATTGGGGGTGTAACCACCCCCCTTCCTGGTCCCACCCATAGGGAGGGACCTAGCAGGTAGTCCGGCCCCTAGAATCCGAATAAAGGTAGGAGCTGTGTCCTAAGACTTTAGACATCCTGGAATCAACTTGAAACTAAGAAGAAGACGGGAACTTCGACGCTCTGCCGCACAGAGGACTGAAGCCAATCTCCCCTGTGGTCAGGGAGTGACCACCTTGCTAACGCAAGCACCATCCAGCGAATCACCGTCTGCTTTGCCGCCGCCTCCCGCCGGAGCCCGAGCCCAGAGACTGACAAGACCTGGACCTCCAGACCTCTCACCGCCCGATCCACAGTCCCTGCAAAGAGGAGACCCGTGGAGGCACCGAGACACGTGGAGCCAGCCATCTTGAAACGACTACGACAAGCTGACCAGTGCAACAACCGAGGCTCCCTCCAAGTTGTGCTTTGGGTCCTGAGAAGCCCAACCCTCGAGCAGTATCTGCACCAAAGGTGAGCCCTCCAGCATCTCCACGATCTGCGTGGGGCCCTTCTGCATTTTGCCACTCGACGCGCCTAACCGGTTGCTGGCCCGCTGGCTAGTGGCCATCTTGGCGACGAAATCTACGACAAACACCGCTGGTCTGGTTGCTCCAGACTGGCCCTTGCTCCCCTCCAAAGGAGCAATCCCTCTGACCTTGCTGGTCAGAACCAACAGCTGATTTCCGAATCCTTCTACAATTGCTTTTGCCAAGGCTTGTTTGCTTCGATCAAGTCGCCGACACCGCAGACAGTGAGAGCCTGCGTGGGACAGCTCGTGAGCCGACTCCTGGACGTCGTCGACCTTCAGGGACCACGTGGCTGCGGAGACAAGCTACCCCTCATCACCTGTTTGCACCCGACATCGCCTGGTACCCACCTGGTGCCACGCTGGTCACTGGCTAGTGACTGTGAACACTGTCCCCTCTGCTTACAGGTCTTCAACATCTCCGATCCACTCTTGGATCCACTGCATCTCTTCCCGACCGGCCGCCTGCAGCATCTTTGTCCCAGGCTCAACGGAACAGATAGAAGAAACCCGACGCACTTTGAGGCCTATGCACCCGCTTCCTGTGGGTGAGGTAAAGCTGGTACTCCGGTGCCCATGTGTAGTAATACATCTCTAGTGCCTGTGTTCCAAATCTTAAGTTCCTAGGTCATCCGGAAGATTCCTTTTGCAGTAACTTTGTACTTTTTACGCACCCATTGAAACCTATGGGAGCCCGCGTGTGACTATTTGCTCTGCACACGCCACCCGTGGACCTCCTGGTCACTAACTGACGTTAGCTCCTTGTAGGCCCAGCGATTCTAGAGGCCCTAGGCCTTTTCCCTTTTCTGTTCGTGGTACTTATACCACTATTTTAGTATATGGTTCGAGTGGCCACCAGGGCCTATCCATATAAAGTGCAACTTCTGTGTATTCTGTTATAATCTTGTTTGACGATTTGTGCTCCTGTGCTCATAAAGAGACTAGGGGTTACTTTGAGAAATAAATACATATATATTTTGAATATATATCTGTGTGGTGTCCTTTCATTGGTATAAAAGGGGGTTACTATTGGTAAAACAGCTGGCTTAACACGCATCACGAGTTTAGCCTCAAAGACTGCTTAGCCTACGCTACCACTAGGGCAGCTAGTCCGAAAAGGTTGACTTACAACCACACCATAAGGGTTGCTTGGCATGGTACAAGGTGATCACTTTAACTAGTGAGCATCATATACCAGGCCAACTTCTCACACTGACCATGTCATGAGTGATGTAATATGTGACGTCATCAGCAGTGCATTGCGGGCGCGCGAGTTATAGTTAGCTGAACTAACTATAATGGGGGAATTTCAATCGTTTTGTACAAGTGAAAAGTCCAGCTAACTATAACACCCCTGAAACCTATGGGTTTTTCAGTGAATATATATATATTTTTTTTCTTTCTTGTATTACACACTCTTCAGTTCAATATATAACAATTCATCCATACCCCATTGCCTTTGGCTTATGGGTGTGGGTACCTGGACGCGAAGTGTGGGCATTTTGCGTTGAGGTGTGCTGCGAACAGATCTATTTCTGGATAGCTCCACATTTTAAAGAATGGGATCAGAACTTGAGGATTTAGTTCCCATTCGTGAATCTGTTGTCTTTGACAACTTAGCAGATCTGCGATCTGGTTGTTTACTCCTGGGCGGTGTTCTGCAAGGAGATATATCTTTTGAGGTATGGCCCAGCTCCATATGCTTTGAGCTAGGCGTGAAAGCTGTAGTTTGTGTCTCCCTCCCTGTTTTTGTATGTAGTACATTGCTGTCATTGTCCGTATGGACTAAGACAACTTTGCCGACTAAATGCATTTGAAAAGCCTTCAATGCCAGAAAAATCGCTAATAGCACTAGGTAGTTAATGTGAAGTTGTTTCTGTTGTAGGCTCCATGTGCCCTGAACAGTGTGTTTTTGAAGATGAGCTCCCCAAACAGTGAGTGATGCATCTGTTGTTAACACTATCTGTGGAGCAGGGTCGAGGAATGGCCACCCTTTGGAAAGGTTTTGTGTATTCCACCACTGCAGAGAGCGATGTGTGCGGCCGTCTACCGACACCAGATCTGTTAGCTGACCTTGAACCTGGTTCCACTGACGTGCCAAGCATTCCTGTAGGGGACGCATTTGAAGTCTTGCATAAGGGACGATTAGAATGCAAGAAGCCATCATGCCATTCAATTGCATGAACACTGGGGCTGGTAGGGAGTGTTGGGGTTGAAATTGTGAGATGAGATTTCGCATGTTGCGTATCCTGACTGGGTTGGGGTATGCTAGAGCTTTGCAAGTGTCTATTGTAGCTCCTAGATAGGCTTGTGTGTTGGACGGCTGGAGGTGAAACTTGGTGAGGTTTACAGTGACTCCCAAGTCGTGGGGCAGTACGCAACATGCGAAATCTCATCTCACAATTTCAACCCAACACTCCCTACAGCCCCAGTGTTCATGCAATTGAATGGCATGATGGCTTCTTGCATTCTAATCGTCCCTTATGCAAGACTTCAAATGCGTCCCCTACAGGAATGCTTGGCACGTCAGTGGAACCAGGTTCAAGGTCAGCTAACAGATCTGGTGTCGGTAGACGGCCGCACACATCTTTCTGTGAGCTGGGTGGATGGGAATAGGGATGTCGGCGTCCTTTAAATCCAGAGTGGATAGAAAGTCGCCTTGTTGAAGCAATGGGAGCACCTGTTGGAGGGCGACCATGTCGAAGTGGTCTGACTGAATGTAAAGATTTAGCTGTCTGAGGTCTAGTATAGGCCTTAGAGAGCCGTCCTTGTTTGGAATGAAAAAGTACAGGGAGTACACTCCTGTTTATGAAACGGGACTGGTTCTATTGCATGTTTTTGTAATAGAGAGAGAACTTCTTGCTTCAGGAGTGTGGGATGTTCTGGTGACATTACACATTGTTTCTGAAAGATATTTGGGGGAGTGCTGGTTAGTTACAGACAGTAACTATATTGGATAATTTGTCTTACCCACTTGTCTGAGGTGATGGGATTCCAGACAGGTGGGAACTGTGTGAGACGTCCCCCGACAGGGGTGGGATGATCGGGGGTAGCGGAGGGAAGTCACTGCTTATTGGCTGGGGAAGTGCGGGTGGAGTTACCTCTGCCTCTTCCCTCACTATTTCCTCTGTAGTTCCCTCTAAAATAGCCTCTGGAGGAGTTAGATTGGTTGTTACCCGTATACGAAGAGGAGGGGTTTTCTGAGGACACTGTTTTTGAGCCACCCCTATAAAAGGTGCGCAAAAGGAACCCCCGTTAGAAGGCAATTGCAAGGCCCCCATGGACTTTGCAGTTTCGGTGTCTATCTTCATTTTCTCTAATGAGGTATTTACTGATGGCCCAAACAGATGCTCTTTATCAAAGGGCTGATTAAGTATGGAGGATTGTACCTCCTGCTTGAATCCAGAGATTCGAAGCCCAGCGTGCCTGCCTAACAGTACGCTAGTGTTGATGGCACGAGATGCAGTATCTGCCGCATCTAGAGCGCATTTTATGGAAGTGTTGGTGATGAGCTTTGCTTCCTGGATGAGATTCCTTAATTCTGTACTCATTCGGCAAGTGTTGCATGAGTTTTACCAACTCGTCATAGTGAGCCCTATCATAGCGTGCTAACAGAGCCTGAGCATTGGCAATACGCCAATGGTTAGCCACCTGGGAAGCCACTCTTTTGCCTGAGGCATCAGCAAGTTTTGACTCCTTATCAGGAGGAGTGGCATTGCCTGTGGTTTGGGAATTAGCTCTTTTGCGGGCGTTAGTTACAACCAGAGAGTCTTTAGGCAACTGGCCTTTTATATATGCCGGGTCTGTAGGAGCCGGGTTATATTTTTTATCCACGCTAGGTGTTAGTATTCTGGCTCTAACTGGGTCTTTGAATACTTCGTCAGTGTGTTTTAGTAAGCCCTTGAGCATTGGTAATGTGTTAGTAGACCTTTGTGAATGTGTGAATGTCTCCACAAGGAAATCCTCTTCTAGAGGGTCTGAGTGTAGCTCCACCCCGTGATATTGAGAAGCCCGGTTAAGCTGCGTATAACCTGTTAGCATGTGGGTTGGGGTTATCATGGTCTGGATCTTTATCATAATTTTCCCAGGGATCAGTGTCCTGTGGTATGGGATGTGGCACATAATGGTCCTTATCCTCATTCTCATCCCCCTGTGTGTCAGGTGATGGGGGTGATGAATTTGATGGTGTAATTATCAATTTTGGGGGAGGGAGGTATGTAAGGGGGAGGAGGGTTAGTACCCATGTCCTTCTTTTTCAGAGGTATAGGAGGATCCTCTGTGAAATCTAGCTTCCGTTTTTTAGGAAGAATGACCTGGAGGTGTCTGGTTTTTGGGTCAATGCTGAGTCTCTTTTGTTTGGGATCCAAAGATGGCTGTTCCGGTAGAGGGTCTTTGGATGGGGTTAATTTAGGTTGAGGGTCTTTGGGCGCCGAGTCTTTAGGTGTGGTTTTCGGCTCCAAGGCTTTTGGTGTGGATTTCGGCTCTGAGGTTTTAGGTGAACATTTCGGCTCTGAAGCTTTAGGTTTGGAGGCTTTGGGCTCCGGTTCTTTGTGTTTGACGGGTTTTGGCTCCGAGGACTGCGGTGTCGAAGGTGTTTTCGGTGTCGTGAAGACTGGCAAAGCCTTGTGTTTCGGTGCCGAAGGTGTTGGCTCGGCTCCGGAATGAGGCTGGCTCGAGTCTGAGCTTGAAGGCTTGTGTTTGTGTTTTGCAGCCGAGCCCGAGGCGTCGGACACCTTTTCTTGGTGCCGAGCTGAGCCCGAGGGCGAAGGTGATACCAGAGCCACAGGTTTTGGGTGAGTGGGCACAGGGGGATCTGTACTCACGGTACGCTGACCCGGAGTGATGGTTGGTTCTTCTTTCATGTCAGAATCTGCTTCGGACACGGAGACCAGCTCTTCTTCCTCGGCTTCTGGATCTGTATGGGGGAATCAGAATCTTCGCCGAAAATATCTTGTACGGAGCCGCTGGCGCGGTGCATCTCGTGGCATCGAGCCAGACGGTCACGGATGGCTTTCTTCCATCGGAATGATCAACACGCTACACAGTCCTCCTCGCTGTGTTCCGGGGATAGGCAGAGGTTGCATGGAAACTTAGCATGACACCCGGGACATAACTTGAATGGAGTCCGTTCCATCAACTGCTGGCGTGGTCAGCACGGGTAGGCCCGACAGCACGTCTTAAAGTTCCCGATCGAAGGTTTACAGATTTTAGACGATATGCGTCGAATGGGAAACCGTGATCGATAGACAATACTGACGTGGGTAGAGGCTTGCGCGTCGAAGAGGTTCGAAAATGATACCAGAGCGTCGCAATACACATCTAAACCCGATGGCGGAAAAAAAAAATCTGGGGATGGAGTCCATGTCCATGCGCACTATCACCGAAAGGAGGAGTCACCTACCTCGTGACTACAAAGACTTCTTTGAAGAAAAACCAAGTGCAAACATCCGGACCCGACAACAGATGGCGATCTATGCTAAAGCATATGATCTACAGCTCATATGCCTCGAACATAGTGCTTTCATTTGAGTTTTAGAAACGTTCCCCTAGAATCCCACGAACCACATTACTGAAACTCGTCAAGGAGGATTGGGTATCCTCAATATCAAAAACGTATGTCCAAGCGGCCCAGATAATTCCTGCATTAGAATGGAACCATAATAGCTCCCAAAATTGATGCATTTATGTAGAACATGCCTTCTCGAAAATTCACATTCAGTGCCTGCTGTGGTTCCCTCAGAGGCAGAGGAACCAGACCCCACCCCCTCTACTCCACAGTACTACTTTCAGAATACTGGCAGCAGGGGGTACAGACAAAGGGCTCTACAACCTTTTCCTCCCCAAAGTCCCCTATCATGCAGAACCCAGATTTCCCACCAGGTCTTCAGGACCACAGATCTAAAGCATGTGAAACCACGCACCAGCATACACTGGGAGACGAATGCATGTAGGGGAGAATAGCCACAAGTGGGGAACTAAGGGAGGATTCTTGACAGAGAGTACCACCACCAAATCAAACAACTGTTACATTGGGCAGGTTCCCGGGAGGTGGTCCCATTGGCGGGCAGGGAAAAAACACCAATTGATGGCAAAATAATATACAAAGGCTTCCCTTGGCTCCAACGCTCCTTACTGGACTTATATATGACCCATAAGCACAATCTTATCACACAATGGGAGCAAGACTTAAGGAAAGAGATTTCAGAGGAGACTTGGGTCAAAATTTGTAGCAAAGCAGCGCAAACCACAATTAATGTGGCATATAAAGAGAATGCTTTAAAATTTCTGACACGTTAGAACCTCTCTCCCACCCAGCTGCACAGCATTATGGGGAGCTCGGAGCTTTGCTGGAAGGGGAGTGGCGAGAGAGGTACTTTTATATATATGTGGAGAATCTGCACGCATATATAGACATACTTGGGAAAGATATTGACACATTCGCCATAACACCGGCACTCAGCTCCCTCTCAATGCACTCGTAAAACTGCTAGGCGACGACTACATTTTCCACACTAATGACTCCTATGGGTAAGCGGATAGTGCAGTTCTTTAAAGGAGCTAGGTTTGGCATTAGCACCAGTTTGGAAATAACCCACGACACCGCCCATACATCTGTGGGGGAGTAAGATCTGGTCCATTTATGCCATTTAAAAACTCTCATCCATAATGCATGATAAACAGGCTGAATTTAACAATGTCTAGAAAGCATTCAAGACGTACAAGACAAGGGATCGGGGAGGGGGTAGATTATCTGACAACTCGCCCACCCAATCTCATCTGCATGGCAGGCCTCCATACGGGCAGACCAGAGGCCCGGACTCGTCTCAAAAAGCAGACCCATAGTTAGCCACATGGATGGAGTAAACACTAGGTTATGGGGAGGATTAACTACAGGGACACTATACCGTAATGCAATGTCTGTGACAAGGCAATGAAGGGAATAATGAAATTCATTCATGGTATGTTGCGATGAGTTTTTATTTCAAAAGCATAATGTATCTCACTTGTGTAGAAACTCCGCAACACTCTTAATAACCTCACTTCCCCTGGTCTATTGCAAAACAAACCTACATTTCAAACAAAACTCCACAGCCCAACCCCTCAACCAAGCAGACTCACTAACACCCACAGAACAAGACCCAAAAGTAAAAGTTACTTACCTTCGATGACCCTATATCTGGTAGTGACACAGTCTAGCCACAGATTCCTTAATATTGAATCATCACCAGGCGCTAGATTGGATCAGGAAATTTTTCAGCAGTACCTCTGCACGGCGGAGGACGGCTCCGCGTGACGTCTTCTCTGGATAGGACGTCTGCGGAGCCATAACAGAAACTGGTTGTGGAAAGAGTGTACCAAAAAGGAGCAAAAAGCTTTGAAACATTAATAAAGAAGAAACATCAAATGGTATGTTAATACCAGACATTGATTTTAAAGAAACCCCCAATAAAATCAACAAAATACAGGGCTGAATGAAACCCTGCACCCTGGTGAATAACCCCCATATGAGGGAAGAGACCATACACAATGGTAATGAACGTCATGGCACCAAACACAACCTATAACACCAGGCTGTTTGTTGAACCACACCATTACGTGATATATTGACAGTACCAATGTCAAGGTATGATGATACCAATTAGAGCGTGTATTTCACTGACTATCCTGAGAGAGGTGATGACTAAATGGAAGGCCACCTTCTATAACAAGAACTGAAGTGGACAAGAGTGAAGTAGTTCAAAAGGGGCACCCATCAGTCTTGTAAGAACGACGTTAAGGTTCCAAAACAGAAGCAGGGGGCATCTGGAGTGGAATAACCTTTTGAGGCCCTCCATGAAAGCTTTAACCCCTTCGCTGCCAGGCCTTTTCCCCTCCTGTGCCAAGCCTTTTTTTGGCTATTTGGGGTAGTGCGCGCTTAGGCCCCTGTAACATTTTGACCACATTAGGTATCCACGCCAAATTTGCGTCCTTTTCTTCCAACATCATGGGGATTCTAAAGGTACTCAGGGTTTGTGGATTCCCCTGGAGGGGTCACAGAAATGAGCCTAAATACAGCAAAATAGTTTTTTTTTCAGAAAAATTGGAAAAACGGGCTGCAAATGAAAGCAGGTACTTTGGCCTCCCACACAAGTGAGGCACCATTTTTACCGGGAGACCCAGGGGAACGCTGGGAGGTGGGAAATTTGAGTGAGCCCGGTGATGCCACAACTTTCCCACACAAAAATGTGTGAAAAAAGTGATTTTTTCAGCTAAAATTGAGGTTTGCTGGGGATTCTGGGTAAGGAAACGTTGGGGGATCCATGCAAGCCATACCTCCCTGGAACCCCCCGGGTGTCTAGTTTTCAGAAATGTATGGGTTTGGTAGGTTTCCCTAGATGGCCGCCGAGCACCGGGCCAAAAACCCAGGTGACCCCCCTTGCAAAACCAGGTGGTTTTGAGATAGGCAATTTTGATGTTGCATCACTACGTTTTGGGCCCTTGCCTGTCGCGGGTACTTGGGCCTCCCACACAAGTGAGGCACCATTTTTACCGGGCGACCCAGGGGAACGCTGGGAGGTGGGAAATTTGAGATGGACTTCAGTATGGATTGTGGTGGACAGGCCTTCAAGGTTAACCCACAATTGACACCACTAGGGTACACCTGCTTGTGCTAAGACATCAAGCCTTCTAAGGTCTAGTGGGGCCTTCTACGGTCTAGCATGGGAATGTGCTCCCTCAGTACAGTGGTGTGGTGGACTGGTCATGAATGCGGAACCCGGTTCCCCAGTTCCAAATTCCACAGCTCTGGCCATAGTGCAACATACCCACTGAACACCATACTTGCCCACTGAAACTCGCACTGCCTTCAGCTGTAACCTAATTGTGCCCGCTATAAACACTTGGATGTGGCTCAATTCAAATTATGCACTTGATAAGAGTAATATGCTGCCTAAAAAAAAAAAAAAAAGCAACCACTCATAGGGAATGCAAAGCAAGTGAAATGTAAGCAGAAACAACATGGTTACCTAAGCGATCTCTCACTAACTATTCAGAAATCAGAGAGTGGTTTCACCTGAAAAGTTATGGACATGACTAGAGGGCCCTGATGGGAACCGTTTCACTGTACATTGCTTACATCCTTACAAAACGTAAGCAGTATGGTATAAAAAGACCACATCCATAAACAAAGAGCCATGGTACACATTGTGTTTTCCAATCCACCCATCAACCAGGTATTTCAGTACCTCCAGGAATGGTACACTCTCCCAACCTGGAAACAACAATGCTCTTCAAAGAAAGACGAGAAAATGAAAGTAGCATTTCACTGGCAAACTCTGTAAAGTGATGCTGGTGTATTTGGATGTAAAAAAAACCAATCTGGCCACTTTGCAACCCCTCTGTCTTGCTATTAGTTAGGTATCATAAGAAATTCTATTTCTCTACATGCTGCTGCACT